>NC_058419.1:54051302-54356756 GCF_002201575.2 Neomonachus schauinslandi
CCCCCCACTCCAGCAACCCTCAGTTTGTTTCCTGCAACTAAGAATTCCTCATATCAGTGAGATCATATGATACATGTCTTTCTCTGTTTGACTTATTTCACTCAACATAATACCCTCCAGTTCCATCCACGTCGTTGCAAATGGCAAGATCTCATTCCTTTTGATGGCTGCATAATATTCCATTGTATATATATACCACATCTTCTTTACCCATTCATCTGTTGATGGACATCTTGGCTCTTTCCACAGTTTGGCTATTGTGGACATTGCTGCTATAAACATCGGGGTGCACGTACCCCTTCGGATCCCTACTTTTGTATCTTTGGGGTAAATACCCAGTAGTGCAATTGCTGGGTCATAGGGAAACTCTATTTGCAACTTTTTGAGGAACCTCCATACAGTTTTCCAGAGTGGCTGCACCAGCTTGCATTCCCACCAACAGTGTAGGAGGGTTCCCCTTTCTCCGCATCCCCGCCAACATCTGTCATTTCCTGACTTGTTAATTTTAGCCATTCTGACTGGTGTGAGGTGGTATCTCATTGAGGTTTTGATTTGGATTTCCCTGATGCCGAGCGATATTGAGCACTTTTTCATGTGTCTGTTGGCCATTTGGATGTCTTCTTTGGAAAAATGTCTGTTCATGTCTTCTGCCCATTTCTTGATTGGATTCTTTGTTCTTTGGGTGTTGATTTTGATGAGTTCTTTATAGATTTTGGATACTAGCCCTTTATCTGATATGTCATTTGCAAATATCTTCTCCCATTCTGTCAGTTGTCTTTTGGTTTTGTTGACTGTTTCCTTTGCTTTGCAAAAGCTTTTTATCTTGATGAAGTCCCAATAGTTCATTTTTGCCCTTGCCTCCCTTGCCTTTGGCAATGTTTCTAGGAAGAAGTTGCTTCGGCTGAGGTCAAAGAGGTTGCTGCCTGTGTTCTCCTTTAGGATTTTGATGGACTCCTGTCTCACATTGAGGTCTTTCAACCATTTGGAGTCTATTTTTGTGTGTGGTGTAAGGAAATGGTCCAGTTTCATTCTTCTGCATGTGGCTATCCAATTTTGCCAGCACCATTTGTTGAAGAGACTGTCTTTGTTCCATTGGACATTCTTTCCTGCTTTGTCAAAGATGAGTTGACCATAGAGTTGAGGGTCCATTTCTGGGCTCTCTATTCTGTTCCATTGATCTATGTGTCTGTTTTTGTGCCAGTACCATGCTGTCTTGATGATGACAGCTTTAAAATAGAGCTGGAAGTCCGGAATTGTGATGCCGCCGGCTTTGCTTTTCTTTTTCAACATTCCTCTGGCTATGCGGGGTCTTTTCTGGTTCCATACAAATTTTAGGATTATTTGTTCCATTTCTTTGAAAAAAGTGGATGGTATTTTGATGGGGATTGCATTGAATGTGTAGATTGCTCTAGGTAGCATTGACATCTTCACAATATTTGTTCTTCCAATCCATGAGCACGGAACGTTTTTCCATTTCTTTGTGTCTTCCTCAATTTCTTTCATGAGTATTTTATAGTTATCTGAGTACAGATCCTTTGTCTCTTTGGTTAGATTTCTTCCTAGGTATCTTATGGTTTTGGGTGCAATTGTAAATGGGATCGACTCCTTAATTTCTCTTTCTTCTGTCTTGTTGTTGGTGTATAGGAATGCCACTGACTTCTGTGCATTGATTTTATATCCTGCCACTTGACTGAATTCCTGTATGAGTTCTAGCAGTTTTGGGGTGGAGTCTTTTGGGTTTTCCACATAAAGTATCATATCATCTGCAAAGAGTGAGAGTTTGACTTCTTCCTTGCCAATTTGGATGCCTTTGATTTCTTTTTGTTGTCTGATTGCTGTGGCTAGGACTTCCAATACTATGTTGAATGGCAGTGGTGATAGTGGACATCCCTGCCGCATTCCTGACCTTAGGGGGAAAGCTCTCAGTTTTTCCCCATTGAGAATGATATTCGCTGTAGGTTTTTCATAGATGGCTTTTATGATATTGAGGTATGTACCCTCTATGCCTATACTCTGAAGAGTTTGGATCAAGAAAGGATGCTGTACTTTGTCACAATGCTTTTTCTGCATCTATTGAGAGGATCATATAATTCTTGTTCTTTCATTTGTTAATGTATTGTATCACATTGATTGATTTGCGGATGTTGAACCAACCTTGCATCCCAGGGATAAATCCCACTTGGTCATGGTGAATAATCCTTTTAATGTACTGTTGGATCCTATTGGCTAGTATTTTGGTGAGAATTTTTGCATCCATGTTCATCAGGGATATTGGTCTGTAATTCTCCTTTTTGATGGGGTCTTTGTCTGGTTTTGGGATCAAGGTAATGCTGGCCTCATAAAATGCATCTGGAAGTTTTCCTTCCATTTCTATTTTTTGGAACAGTTTCAGAAGAATAGGTATTAATTCTTCTTGAAATGTTTGGTAGAATTCCCCTAGGAAGCCATCTGGCCCTGGGCTTTTGTTTTTTGGGAGATTTTTGATGACTGCTTCAATTTATTAAGTGGTTATAGGTCTGTTCAGGTTTTCTATTTCATCCTGGTTCAGTTTTGGTAGTTGGTACATCTCTAGGAATGCATCCATTTCTTCCAGGTTATTTAATTTGCTGGCATAGAGTTGCTCATAATATGTTCTTATAATTGTTTGTATTTCTTTGGTGTTGGTTGTGATCTCTCCTCTTTCATTCATGATTTTGTTGATTTGGGTCATTTCTCTTTTTGATAAGTCTGGCCAGGGGTTTATCAATCTTGTTAATTCTTTCAAAGAACCAGCTCCTAGTTTCGTTGATCTGTTCTACTGTTCTTTTAGTTTCTATTTCATTGATTTCTGCTCTGATCTTTATTATTTCTCTTCTCCTGCTGGGTTTAGGCTTTATTTGCTGTTCTTTCTCCAGCTCCTTTAGCTGTAGGGTTAGGTTGTGTACTTGAGACCTTTCTTGCTTCTTGAGAAAGGCTTGTATTGCTATATACTTTCCTCTTAGGACTGCCTTTGCTGCATCCCAAAGATTTTGAATAGTTGTGTTTTCATTTTCATTGGTTTCCATGTATTTTTTTAATTCTTCTTTAAGAATTAAAGAGCAGTAGGATGCTCTTTAGCCTCCATGTATTTGAGTTCTTTCTGACTTTTGTCTTGTGATTGAGCTCTAGTTTCAAAGCATTGTGGTCTGAAAATAGGCAGGGAATGATTCCAATCTTTTGGTACCAGTTGAGACCTGATTTATGACCTAGGATGTGATCTATTCTGGAGAATGTTCCATGGGCACTAGAGAAGAATGTGTATTTTGTTGCTTTGGGGTGGAATGTTCTGAATATGTCTGTGAAGTCCATTTGGTCCAGTGTGTCATTTAAAGTCTTTATTTCCTTGTTGATCTTTTGCTTAGACGATCTGTCCATTTCAGTGAGGGGGGTGTTAAAGTCCCCCACTATTATTGTATTGTTGTCGATGTGTTTCTTTGCTTTTGTTATTAATTGTCTTATATACTTGGCTGCTCCCATGTTAGGGGCATAGATATTTACAATTGTTAGATCTTCTTGTTGGATAGATCCTTTAAGTATGATATAGTGTCCTTCCTCATCTCTTATTACAGTCTTTGGTTTAAAATCTAATTTGTCTGATATAAGGATTGCCATCCCAGCTTTCTTTTGGTGTCCATTAGCATGGTAAATGGTTTTCCACCCCCTCACTTTCAATCTGGGGCTATCTTTGGGTCGAAAATGAGTCTCTTGCAGACAGCATATCGATGGGTCTTGTTTTTTAATCCAGTCTGATAGCCTGTGTCTTTTGATTGGGGCATTGAGCCCATTTATATTCAGGGTAACTAGTGAAAGATAGGAATTTAGTGCCATTGTATTGCCTGTAAGGTGACTGTTAACGTATATTGTCTGTGTTCCTTTCTGGTTTATGTTGCTTTTAGGCTCTCTCTTTGCTTAGAGGACCCCTTTCAAGATTTCCTGTAGGGCTGGTTTTGTGTTTGCAAATTCCTTTAGTTTTTGTTTGTCCTGGAAGCTTTTTATCTCTCCTTCAATTTTCAATGACAGCCTAGCTGGATATAGTATTCTTGGCTGCATATTTTTCTCATTTAGTGCTCTGAATATATCCTGCCAGTCCTTTCTGGCCTGCCAGGTCTCTGTGGATAGGTCTGTTGCCAATCTAATGTTTCTACCCTTGTAGGTTACATATCTCTTCTCCCGAGCTGCTTTCAGGATTTTCTCTTTGTCTATGAGACTCGTAAGTTTTACTATTAGATGTCGGGGTGTTGACCTATTTTTATTGATTTTGAGAGGGGTTCTCTGTGCTTCCTGGATTTTCATGCCTGTTTCCTTTCCCAAATTAGGGAAGTTCTCTGCTATAATTTGCTCCATTATACCTTCTGCCCCTCTCTCTCTTTCTTCTTCTTCTGGGATCCCAATTATTCTAATGTTGTTTTGTCTTATGGTATCGCTTATCTCTCGAATTCTGCCCTCGTGATCCAGTAGTTGTTTATCTCTCTTTTTCTCAGCTTCTTTATTTTCCATCATTTCATCTTCTATATTACTGATTCTCTCTTCTGCCTCATTTATTCTAGCAGTTAGCACCCCCATTTTTGATTGCACCTCATTAATAGCCTTTTTGATTTCTACTTGGTTGGATTTTAGTTCTTTTATTTCTCCAGAAAGGGTTTCTCTAATAACTTCCATATTTTTTTCAAGCCCAGCTAGTATCTTTAAAGTGATGATTCTGAACTCTAGATCTGACATCGTACTAATGTCCGTATTGAGTAGGTCCCTGGCAGTCGGTACTACCTCTTGTTCTTTTTGTTGAGGTGTTTTTTTCCGTCTTGTCATTTTGTGCAGAGGAGAATAGATTAATGAGAGAACAAAATGCTAGCAGAGTAACAACATCCCCAGGAAATATACTCTAAACAAATCAGAAAAAACCTGAAGCAGTGGGAAAAGAAAGGGAAAGAGAGAAAAAAGAAAAAGAAAAAAAAGAAAAAGATAAAGATAAAAACAAAAACAAACAAAACAAAACAACAACGACAAAAAAACCAGAATGTGATCAAATATGTTCAGGCTGGTATATAGATCAGTGCCACACACTAGATTTGGGGTGTATTTTGGTCTTTTAGAAGAAAGTGCCTCCCAAAATTTTAAAGAAAGAAAAACTTATATATGTATAAAGAATAAGGGTTGATATGATGAAGGGATGGAATATGACTGTAAAGATGGAAATTATAAAAAATTTTATAAAAGGAATTGATAAGAAGTTGTTTGAAAAAAGAAAGAAGAGGATTTAAAAAAAGAAAAAAAAAGGGAGAGGATGTGATCAGGCAGGGGAATAGAAAACACCATATACTAGAGATTTAGGGTATATTTTGATCTGTTAGAAGAAACTATCTCAAAATTTTAAAGAGAGAACAACTTATATATATAAGCCAAAAATACAGGTAACTACTATGAAGGGATAGAATATGACTCTAAAAATGAAAAATAAAAATGTTTTTTTTTTTTTTAAAGGGATTGATAAGATGTTGGTTGAAAAAGGGAAAAAGAAAAATTCAAAAAGAAAAAAAAGAAAAAAAGACAGTTAAAAAAAATTAACTTTGAAAGACTACAGAATCATGGTAAAAAAGCCATGAATTCTATGTGCAGTAGTCCCCTAGAGCTGGAGTTCTGCCGTTCTCATTGATGGGTAAACTTGGTCTTGGCTGGCTGTTCTCGCTGATCTTCTGGGGAGGGGCCTGTTGCCGTGGTTTCCATATGTCTTTGCCGGAGGCAGAATTGCCCCACCCTTGCCCCCTCCCAGCTAAGTAACCTGCTCAGGTTTGCTCTCCGGGGCTTTTGTTCCCTGCGAGCTTTCCCTACAGCTTTGGAGGCGGAGAGTGAAGATGGCGGCCTCCCAATCTCCACCGCGGAGGAGCCGAGAACTCGGGGCCCTGCTTCTCAGTGAGCCCCCATAGAAAAGCCGTCAGTCACTCCCGTCTCCCCGGTCTCCAGCCGCACTCCGTGCTCACCGGGCCTGTGACCATGCGTTTCTATCTCTGGCACCCGACCCCGGGTGGAGTCTCCAAACCCAGCAGATCCCTGCGGTGCACTCCCGCGCGGCTCCTCCCAGGGGAGGAAGGTGAGTCTCCCCGGATCTGCCGCTTGTTGGGTCCCTGCTGGAGGAGCAGGGGCCCGATTGTGCCGCGGATCACGGTTTATGGCAACCCCGAGCTGAGAGCCCGCGCCTGGGCTCCGCCTCTGCAGCCGGCTTCCCTGCTCCGATACCTGGGAGCTCTGCTGCACTCAGGCACCCCCGGTCTTTCTGTGACCCGTGGGTCCTGAGACCACACTGTCCCAGAGGGTTCCACCCCCCGCTTAGCCACCAGAGTGACGTCCCTCAGTGGAGCAGACTTTTAAAAGTTCCGATTTTGTGCTCCGCGGCTCTATCACTTGCCAGAAGCGGCCGCCGGAGGCCCCACCCCCGCCGTCTATCCTCCTGAATATCGCCTCGGATTCACTTCTCCGCACGTCCTACCTTCCAGAAAGTGGTCGCTTTTCTGATGAGAGAGTTGTTGCTCTTCTTTTCTTCCATCTCCTGTTGAGTTTGTAGGTGTTCAGAATGGTTTGATCCCTATCCAGCTGAATTCCTGAGACCAGACGAAATCCAGGTCTCCTACTCCTCTGCCATCTTGCTCCGCCCCAGTTTTTCTAATTTTCTGTTGGTTGTTTTCTACTTAGATATTTTTGGACTATATAAAATAGTATACTTTTTAGAAAATTTTATGTTATGTCACCGTACAAACATCATTAGTTTTGTTTTTTTTAAATTTTTATTGTTATGTTAATCACCATACATTACATCATTAGTTTTAGATGTAGTGTTCCATGATTCATTGTTTGTGCATAACACCCAGTGCTCCATGCAGTATGTGCCCTCCTTAATACCCATCACCGGGCTAACCCATCCCTCCACCCCCTCCCCTCTAAAACCCTCAGTTTGCTTCTCAGAGTCCATAGTCTCTCATGGTTCATCTCCCCCTCTGAGTCCCCACCCTTCATTTTTCCCTTCCTTCTCCTAATGTCCTCCATGCTATTCCAAAATGGTATACTTTTACATTTATATTTTTTGTTTGCATATAGAAAGACAATAATTTTATATTAAAGCTGAGAGTTTTTCCTTAAGGTCAGGAACACGACAGGGATGTCCACTCTCACCACTATTGTTCAAGATAGTGCTAGAAGTCCTGGCCTTAGCAGTCAGACAACAAAAATAAATAAAAGGCATCCAAATTGGCAAAGAAGCCAAGCTCTCTTCACAGATGACACGATACTTTATGTGGAAAACCCAAAAGACTCCCCCCTCCAAATTACTAGAACTCATACAGCAATTTGGCAATGTGGCAGGATAAAATATCAGTGCACAGAAATCAGTTGCTTTTCTATACACTAACAATGTAACTGTAGAAAGAGAAATTAAGGAATCAATTCCATTTACAATAGCACCAAAAACCATAAGATACCTAGGAATAAAGCTAACCAAAGAGATACATGATCTATACTCTAGAAATTACAGAACACTTATGAAAGTAATTGAGGAAGGCACTAAAAGATGGAATTTATTTTATTTATTTTTTATTTATTTATTAATTATTTTATTTATTTATTTATTTTATTTATTCTTCCAATAAACATCGTGAAAATGTCTATCCTGCGTAGAGCAATCTACACCTTCAATGCCATCCTTATTAAAATACCATAGTCATTTTTTAAGGAGCTGGAACAAACAATCCTAAAATTTGTAGGGAACCAGAAAACACACTGAATTGCCAAGGGGATGTTGAAAAAGAAAAACAAAGCTGGGGCATCACAATGCCTGACTTCAAGCTATATTACAAAGCTGTGATCACCAAGACAGCATGGTATTGGCACAAAAATAGACACATAGACCAATGGAACAGATTAGAGACTCCAGAAATGGACCCTCAACTCTATGGTCAACTAATCTTTGACAAATCAGCAAAAAATATCCAATGGAAAAAAGTCTCTTCGATAAATGGTGCGGGGAAAATTGGACAGCCACATTCAGAAGAATGAAACTGGACCATTCTTTTACACCATACACAAGATAAACTCAAAAGAGATGAAAGACATAAATGTGAGACAGGAATCCATCAAAATCCTAGAAGAGAACATAGGCAATAACCTCTTTACCATCGGCCACAGCAACTTCTTTCAAGACATGTCTCCAAAGGCAAGGGAAACAAAAACGAAAATGAACTTTTGGGACCTCATCACGATAAAAACTTTCTGCACAGCAAAGGGAACAGTCAACAAAACTAAAAGGCAACCCACAGAATGTGAGAAGATATTTGCCAACTGACACTACAGATAAAGGGCTGATATCCAGGATCTATAAAATCTTCTCAAACTCAACACTTAAAAAACAAATAACCCAGTCAAAAAAAAATGGGCAGAAGACATGAACAGACACTTCTCCAAAGAAGACATACAAATGGCTAACAGACACATGAAAAAATGCTCAACATCACTAGCCATCAGGGAAATACAAATCAAAACCACAATGAGATACCACCTTACACCAGTTAGAATGGCCAAAATTAACAAAACAGGAAACAACAAATGTTGGAGAGGTTGTGGAGAAAGGGGGACCCTCTTACACTGTTGGTGGAAAAGTAAGCTGGTACAGTCACTCTGAAAAACAGTATGGAGGTTTCTCAAGAAGTTAACAACAAAACTACCCTATGACCCAGCAATTGCACTCCTGGGCATTTACCCCAAAGATACAGATGTAGTGAAAAGAAGGGGAACATGCACCCCAATATTCATAGGAGCAATGTCCACAATAGCCAAACTGTGGAAGGAGCCGAGACGTCCTTCAACAGATGAATGGATAAAGATGTGGTTTATATATACAATGGAATATTACTCAGCCATCAGAAAGGATGAATACTTACCATTTGCATCCATATGGATGGAACTGCAGGGGATGCTAAGTGAAGTAAGTCAAGCAGAGAAAGACAATTATCATATGGTTTCACTCATATGTGGAACATAAGCAATAGCATGGAGGACCATAGGAGAAGGGAGAGAAATCTGAAGGGGGAGAAATCAAAGAGGGAGATGAACCATAAGAAACTATGGACCTTGGGAAACAAACTGAGGGTTTCAGAGGGGAGGGGTTGGGGGGATAGGGTAATGGGGTGATGGGTACTAGGGATGAGCACTGGGTGTTATATGCAACTAATGAATCATTAATCAAAACTAAATCAAAAACTAATGATGTACTATACAGTGGCTAACAACATAATAAAAAAATAAAATAAACTTATATTCAGTACATATCAGAAATCTAGTTTCTATCCTAATAGTTTTTTTTTAAAGATTTTATTTATCTATTTGACAGAGAGAGAAAGAATGATCAGGGGGAGGGGCAGAGGGAGAGGGAGAAGCAGACTCCCCCACTGAGCAGGGACCCTGAAGTGGGATTCATCCCAGGACCCTGAGATCATGACACAAGTGGAAGGCAGATGCCCAACCAACTGAACCAACCAAGCACCCCCTAATGGTATTTTTTAAAGATTTTATTTATTTGAGAGAGATAGAGAGAGCATGAGTGGGGGTGAGGGGCAGAGGGAGAGGGAGAGAGAGAATCTCAAAGAGTGTCCCTGTTGAGTTTGAGCCAGATGTGGGGCTCAATCTCAGACCCTGAGATCATGACCTGAGTCAAAATCAAGAGTCCTGTGCTTAACTGACTGAGCCACCCAGGCACTCTTATCCTAATAGTTTATTTGCAGATTTATTTGTATTTCCAATCTGCAAAATTATATCTTCTGTACATAATAGTTTTATTTATTTCTAGTCGTTTTCCCTTTATATACACATACATATATACAATCATTTATGTATTTATTTATGTTTTACTGAACTACCTAAAACAAATGGTACACTGTCAGATAGAAATGGTTATAGCATAATTCTTGACTTCTTCTTCTGAGAAGGTTGACTTAGAATTAAAAAAAAAAATGGAGACATCTTTAGAGATAGTGTTAATGTTAAATGGGAATGCAGTGAATTTCAAAATTTTATGGAAACAGTCTATGTGTGAAATCATCAAGTCTATCACTTATTTCATTATTGATGGACTCTTTACTAACCCTGAAGTGTTTTTACTACTAACTTTATTTTTACTGTTTTGAATTAGCCTTTTCTTAGTTATACTTGTGTATGCTAAATTTGCTTAATTTTATGTAGCACTGAACCTTTTCAAAAAGAACTGGACTTCTTTATATTGGTGCATTTTCATAGAATACACGAATGTGGTCTATGTAGATATTCTTGGATGTACACAGGTATATAGCCACATAGTAACAACAGGTTACCCTAGGCTTCCTTAGCCATAAAGAATGATTTAATATTATGGACGAAGCTAGGCATATACAGATATTAAGAAGAACAGGGCTTGGAAATCCCTTCAGGATATAATGGTAGTCACAGATGCTTTTCTGGTCTGATCATCAATCCAATACTAATACTGTAAGAGAGGGGCAGGAAAAGAAAACCTTACTGTACAAAGATTTAATTTCTAGAAGTATGACACAAATTTGAGAAGGGCATATAGATTTTAAAAAATTGATTTGAGCACATATGCAAATTACTTAGATAGTTGCTCATCTCCCTATCAGAGTAATTTTATAGTGGAGCTTTCTATCCCATACTTAAGTTGGGAAAGTGAAGATTATTTGATGTATCAAAGACAAAGATCTATAGACTCATGTTTATTGGTGTAGGCCTAATTTTAGGAAAAAAATATACATGCATTATTGGTCATTCTAACATTTTTGTGAATACCGTTCCTCAATTACTAAAGGATAATTATCCCTCCATCCTCTAAAGGACCCAAACCTTTTACTCATAGATAAGATAAAGTATATCATAGCTTTAAATGGTACAAGGAGTTAAAAGCACTGTGACTGATTTACCCTAGGCTACAACTTAACAAAAAATCTGAATTTAATTATACACTTTGTTTGTTGTCAAACACACTATCAAATAAGAGAGAATTAATGACCAACTGGGCAAGACTACATATGCTATCATGGTTAGTGGTAAAAAAAAAAAAAAAATCCTTTCTATTTAAAACTTTTTTTTTAATATAAAGAGAAACTTGGAGAGGTGATTTTCAAAATTAAAAGGAAAAAAAGATTGCCAATAGTTTATATTTACTGAAGTGATTTTTCCTATCACTAATAGAAATTTGTGAATAGAATATAGTTTAGAAATAGATACAGGTGAAGAAAAAGATACATGAGGTGTCATTTTAATTAACTACTAAACTTTCTTTAGATAGATAAAAATAAGTACCAAAGTATTCTGCTTACTTTGCAGCAAATATAACCATTTGTCTCAGTTCTTGTCATTCCTACAAATAGATTCATGACATGCTTGTTTTGTTTATCCATAGTTGCTCTGGAGGCCCCCGGGTGGCTCAGTCATTAAGCGTCTGCCTTCGGCTCAGGTCATGATTCCAGGGTCCTGGGATCGAGCCCCACATCGGGCTCCCTGGTCTGCGGGAAACCTGCTTCTCCCTCTCCCACTCCCCTTGCTTGTGTTCCCTCTCTCGCTGTGTCTCTCTCTGTCAAATAAATAAATACAAACTTTAAAAAAAAAAGTTGCTCTGTTGGTTAAAATAATTCATTTTACAAATGACTACAGATACCTATTGAGGATAACATCTACATTAACTTCATTCTCAAGTATCTTTATGCTATTTGTGTTTTTTTTTTTTTTTTTGGACAGATTATATAAAATATTATGTTTCCTTCCATATTGGGTGAAAACACAAATTATTTATTTCAATAATGGTTTTTCCTTAACACTTTTATTCTGTTCAAAATATATTTCAGTTGGTAAAACCTTTAAATTTTCATTTCTTTTCCCTTGCAGTTCTGAGTTGTTGTAAATGTTGAAGTCATATTGGCGATTATCTCTACTCCTATAACTGGTTCAAGTACTGTAATTACTTTGACCAGACAACTGCGATAATCCTCCCTTTCCCCAAACACACAAACACATATAATCAAACACACCCACACACGCATACACACACCCACATGCATGTGTGTACAAACAAGCTTATTTGGCCTAAATGATCCAATAGATATTTGGTGTAATTTGGAAGCCAACATAGAAGAAAGTTTAAAATCAAGGTAAAGCTATGAATTCTGGGTTGGCAGATGATAATTTCATTTGAGTCTCTCCCTTCTTTCTGAATATTATCCTCCATTTCTAACAATAGAAAACCAACAATCAGAAGAGAAACAGGATGTGTGTTTTCAATAACTCAGTTAACAAATAGGTACTGCACGCCTTCTATGATCTCAGCTCTGTGGTAGAGGTAGCTCCTTGAGAAAAGCAGATAGGTAAGAGAAGGCCATATTTGAAGAAAGTGAGTTTTTCTAGCATGAAATAGTTAAACTTGCCGACATAAAGCACAGAGTGGGGTGTTCTCATGACCCTAGGAGAGTAATGAGGCATGGAAATTACTCCAGAGATCTTTAATGAGGGTTTGAAAATGAAATTTTCCAGCATAATGGAGAACTGTACATATGCAGGTTTTAGGATGGTAATCACTTGTTCAAAAGCTATGAACGACTTTAAGGATACATAAGCAAATTGCCAAAATAGTTTTTAAAAAGCTTTAGAAAGTTAAACCTTGATTAGCAATAGTTGAGAGTGCTTGTTTTAACTACAGTCTCACCAACAGTGACTTATTTTTTCAGTATTACTAATTTGAGAAGTGAAAATGGTATCTCAGTAAATTTGCATTTCTTAATAGTTACCTTGGCTATTGTCACATGTTTGCTATACAATTATTATTTGCCTCTTTTTCTTTCAAGTTGTCTGTATATTTCCCCCACAAACTTTTGCCCATGTGCTCTTATATTGATTTGTGCAATTTCTTTATGCAAAATTAAAAATTGTAACCATTGATCTGGCATAATTGGTATGAATATTTATCTGTTTCTAGTTGCCTTTCAATTTTCATCTGGTTAAGAGAAATATAAGAATAAAATATTAATCTAGACAAACTTATTGAGCTTTAATTTTTTATTTATTCCATTTTAAGAATTTTTAAAGTTTATCAATTTTATCCATTATAAAACCATATCTATTAATTAAATAAAATTTGTAATATCCAAAAAATATAAAAGTAAGAAAAATACATATTGTTTCTAATTTCAGACAGCCTCATATGCACTATAAAAATTTTGTTGAATTTCTTTTCATTGCTTTTTTGTTCTCTGTGGAAAGGTTTTCATGTTGCTGTTGCTTGATTATTAGCAAAATTCATTCTGCCATATTCTATGATATAATCAACACTCTTTCATGTTACATTCTATTAAGTCATGCAGTTCATTTGTTAAACAGATTTTATTTACTATCATTACATATCAGTCACTCTTTCAGGCACTAGAATACAGTTTAGTGGTAGTGGGGTAAGGAACGACAATGGAAATAAACATAAAATTTATCACGTTTTTACATGCTGTGAAGAAAAATCAAGTAGGTTAAGTCAGAGGAATAAAGAGTTCAGGAAGGGAGCAGGATTTGCAATTATATACAAAGGTGTGAGAAAAAGCCTTTCTTTTTTTAAAAAATATTTTATTTGTTTATTTGACACAGAGAGACACAGCGTGAGAGGGAACACAAGCAGGGGGAGTGGGAGAGGGAGAAGCAGGCTTCCTGCAGAGCAGGGAGCCCAATGCAGGGCTCAATCCCAGGACCCTGGGATCATGACCTGAGTCGAAGGCAGACGCTTAACGACTGAGCCACCGAGGCACCCCAGAAAAAGCCTTTCTTATTTGGTATTATATTAGTTGAGACCAAGTAAATTGATAGAATGAGCCATGCAAATATCTGGATACAGAGAGCTCCAGGTGAAGGGACACAGCAGGAACAAAAGAACTGACATAGGAATGAGCTTGCTATCTGAGAATACTGAAGCAACAACGTGGTGGTAGTGATGTGAGTGAGGGGAAGAAGAGTAAGATATTTAAACAGCAAGGTAAGGTCTTGGTAAGGAGTTTGAACTTCACAGTGTGAGCAGGACCACCAATGGACATTGAAAGCAGGGAAGTTACCTAATCCAACTTATATTTATAAGGAATCACTCAATCAGTTTTGTGAATGGAGTATAGTAAGAAAAGAGTGAGAGCAGGAAGATCTGTTAGGAGACTGATGAAATAATCTAGGTAAGGGATGATGGTGGTTCAGACTAAGCTATTGGCAATAAAAAGTGATAATAAGTCATAAGATTTTGAGTATACTTTCAAGACTTAGACATCATAATTTCCTGACAGACTGGATATGGGATGTGAGCAAAAGAAAAGAGTTAATAATTACTCCAAGGTATTTGGCCCCCAACACCAAGAAAGGAGCTGCCATTTACTGAGATGAAGAAGATACAGGAAGAGTAGACTTAGAGGGTAAGGACATTAAGAGTTTAGTTATTATAAAATCTTTGTAATAATATTTTAAATAGTTTTCTTTATTAAAGACATTCTACATTTTAGTTTTAACTATTTAGAAAATATAAATAAGGAAAAAGAAACAAACCACAAAAATCACCTATAATTTTATAACCAAAGAAAATTACTCAATGTCTCGATATAACTGTAGTCTTTACACACACACACAAATATAAACATGTTATGTATATAACACTTTTCTTACTAAAATGAGATGCTTTTCATGAGCTGATCATTTCAGATACTCAACATCTAGCATTGGTTTAGATTTTTTTTTCCTAATGAGCCACTTGTACTATGTTCTAGCACATATATGGTTTGACTATTATCATTATTGTTTTACTTGACTTAATTTGTAACTTATTTTACTAAATTATATCAGTTAATAAGTTTTTTATATTATAATTATTACTTATTCTAAGTAGCTAACCTTGGGAAATACTTTATAGGCCAATGTATCTATGCCAGTGATTCTAAATCAGGGGTTGAAAAACTATAACTTGCAGGCCAAATCTGGACAGCCACTTTTTTTCATATAGCCTGCAAGCTAAAAAAGGCTTTTGATAGATGGAACATTTACAATTGATTTGATGATTGAAAAAAACAACTTTGAACCTTAATTAAGCTAAATGTAATCTCTCAAATTATTTTCATTAGAATTTTATTACCAAAGAATACTCTTTTATCATTGTCATCATTATATTTTGAATTGTGCCAATTTTAAAATGTGTGGAAATTTTTTTTATATAAGTATCCGCATAATATCTTTGATGTTACTTCTTTTTGTTCCCCCAAAGGCTAAAATAATTACTATCTGGCCTTAACAGAAAAAAATGTTTGCTGACTCCTGTTCTAGATCTTCCTAAGTGCATAAAAATTACTCAGAGGCTATAAGAAAAATGTAGATTTTTGTTGTTCACCCTACCTTCACCACTCCTATGTCAATTTTGATTCAGTAAGCCAAGGATGAGTATTAGGAATCTCAATTTTAACAAGACACCCTAGGTAATTCTGATACACTCTGAACTAAATAAAAAACAAACAAACAAACAAAAAAACAGAATGCCAACTTGCACTGTGCAAATTTTAGTACTGCCTTTGAGCTACATTTGGGCCTGTACTTCACCACTGGCATGCTGGTAAATACCAGTTCATTGTAAAGATCTCATTGGAATGAATTGCCACAGAGACCACACTTGTCTATGATTCTTTCCACCTGTCACCATTTGTGCAGTCATCATCCATTGGAACACAGCACTGTTGGGGAACCAAAACATTGTTTTTGGTCTAGGAGGTCTGTAACTCTTAATTTGAACCTCTATGATAGGGATAGATAGATGCATCATTATTCTTGGGTTCCATACATCAGTTCTTATCTCCTTTTTTATTCCCTCTTTATTATTTTATGTATATATGTATGTATGCACATATCCATCCATCCATCCAATCTCCCTTTAAAAGATTAAAAAAAATAAAATAAAATAAACACAGGATTTTAATTTTGCTAGAATTAGTACCACCTCCCACCCCAATTACCATGCAAACCTTGAATTTTTGATAGAAATGATATACTATTTATGTCATAGTCAATTTAGAAATCTACCAATGCACCTGGGAAAGACAAAATGTTGTGACATTTGAGTACAAACAACAAAACATAAGGAGCTTTAAAAAATCAAAACATTACAGTACATTCCAGAGTCATTGTTGTTAGAATTTATTGCTGAAATACCTTAATAAGAATTCTGAGAAGTCCTGGGGTGCCTGGGTGGCTCAGTCAGATAAGTTTCTTCCTTCAGCTCAGGTCATAATCCTGGGGTCCTGGGATGGAAGACTGCACTGGGCTCCTTGCTCAGCGGGGAGCCTGCTTCTCTCGGCCTGCTGCTCCCCCTGCTTGTGCTCTCTCTCTCTCTGACGAATAAATAAATAAAATCTTAAAAAAAATAATTCTGAGAAGTCCTGAAAGTTTTAGGTAGTACATGTGAAAATAAGAAAGGAAGAAATAATTTATCTTCAGAGACAACTTTAAGCATTAATTATGAACTCTTCTTAATGAAGTTTATACAGGTTGCCCCTAGTTCATATTTCTAAGAACCAAACCTTTCCTCTTTTCTCTACTTTCTTGACATTTTCATTGCCTTTTTTGTTTATACTAATGGTGCATCAGAGAAATATGGGTTCCCTCTCTGAGTAGATGTGAAGGATTTCCACGACTTTTTTGCCCTTCTGTGTCCAATACTCACTTCTACATATTTTTTGTGCAAGTTCTCTTTCTGGAGACAATGTATTAATTAGTATTAATTTATTTCTTGTGTTTCAAAACATGTATCTCCAATCCATCTGAAATTATTCTATTTTAATTAAATTTCTAATACTGACTAAAATTATTTAATATAGTGTTCTTAGTTATTCAATGAGCTTTGATTTTGTTTTTTAGGGACAAATTCCATATTGTTTCAAGTAGTTAATTACATTTTCAAGTTCACTCAGAAACCTGATAGACTGCCTTTGCACATTAAGCAAGATAAACAGTTCTACCAGACAATATTCTAAAAATATATGATCCCATGGGGTGCCTGGCTGGCTCATTTGGTAGAGCGTGCAACTCTTGATCTCAGGACTGTGAGTTCAAGCCCTACATTGGGAAAAAAGAAATCTGAAAAAATAAAAATAAAAATGTATGATCCCAGTGAATTAAAACACAATTCTTATAGCCCTAAATCCTTGGCCCCAGATTAGAGATACAATTTCAAACATTCAATTACTTATATGAGAAACTCAGCTTAAATGATTTCTATAGATGAAACTTGTTGTTGAGGAAAAGTTGTGACACTGCTTTTCAGTTTATATTTCATCTTATAAATAGAATATTTGAGGAGACATATTTATCTTTGAGCATTAAAATAGATTATATATATGCATCTCTCACAACCTAAAAAATTTTTTAAAAAGTGCAAATGACCCAGTGGTCTAAGAAAATCATTCTGTCTGAAGTAAAACTATTTTTCTTTTGGAGACTAAAGTGGGAGACATACTTAGTTCATGCTTGCTTTTCAATCATCACAGTTTTTTTCATGTATATCAAAATATAATAGAAGTTTCAGGGCGCCTGGGTGGCTCAGTTGGTTAAGCGACTGCCTTCAGCTCAGGTCATGAGCCCAGGGTCCTGGGATGGAGTCCCGCATCAGGCTCCTTGCTCGGTGGGAAGCCTGCTTCTCCCTCTCCCACTCCCCCTGCTTGTGTTCCCTCTCTCGCTGTGTCTCTCTCTGTCAAATAAATAAATAAAATCTTTAAAATATATATATATATATATATATAATAGAAGTTTCAGAAAACTGTATCTTCCTATGTATTTTTACTCTTTGACTGAGAGGGCTTACATTATTGTGGTATATCCCCATAAAACAACTAAGGGCTACATATAGTTCATTTTAATTGCCTAAGATGCCACTTCAGAAAAGTTGGTTAGTGTCTCTTAGATCATTTCTTGTTATGCTTGGGATGTTGCTTTCACATCTCAAAATTTTTACCACATTAGCAATATATAGTTCTAGTTGTATTACCTCTTTGGTACTCAGATGCTCTGGAGCATGTATACATTATGAAAACACAATTCCAAACAGAGCCCATAGTTTTGTTGTTGGCTTAATTAGCATCATTTTGATATTTACATTTAAGAAGAATATCTTCAGCTAGATACACTCATCCATATATAAACAGTACATGTTCTGCCATCTACTGTGGCTTAACATGCAAGTCCTGAAATTTTATTTCAACAAATTGGCACAAAATTGCATACACACACATCTACTAGAAATGTTTGAGGTAATGTTTAGACAAACTATGTAAACTAAAAATGCCTTATTAAAACGTCTGTGTTCAGCAAAGGATGGAGTTGAGATAAGGTGATGAAGATAAAAGAGTAGAGAGAAGAAGATTAGCACTGATGATTTTTTTAAAGAAATTCACTTATAAATGAAAAGTTCCTGAGGGTTACTATTACTGTAGTAGTCAAATCAATGTTAAGCATAATCATACAGGGGCGCCTTGGGTGGCACAGTTGGTTAAGCATCTGACTAATGATCTCAGGGTCATGAAATAGAGCCCCACGTGGGGGTCCATGCTCAATTCAGAGTCTGCTAGAGATTTTCTCCCTCTCCCTCTGCCTCTCTCACTTGTGCTCTGTCTCTCTCTCTCTAAAATAAATTAATGAATCTTCAATAAAAAAGAAGAACCATACAAACTAAATGAAAACTATTCATGATACTTCACCTTAAAGTAAATATCAAGTCAGGCAGACATTTACTGCCTTTACTCTTAAATGTTTGTAACATTCAAATTACTTTTTATTTATCTATGTCCCTTTTTATTTTTTTTCCATCTGATTACATTTGTATGTGTATTCTACAAAACAAAACAAACTCGGGGCACCTGGGTGGCTCAGTCTTTAAGCGTCTGCCTTCGGCTCAGGTCGTGATCCCAAGGGTACTGGGATCGAGCCCCGCATGGGGCTCCCTGCACCACGGGGAAGCCTGCTTCTCCCTCTCCCCCTCACCCTGCTTGTGTTCCCTCTCTCGCTATGTCTCTCTCTGTCAAATAAATAAATAAAAAATCTTTAAAACAAACAAACAAACAAAAAAACCAAACTCTTAAATATAGAGAACAAACTGGTGGTTGCCAGAGGGGAGGGGATTAGGGGATGGGTGAAATAGGTGAAGGGGATTAAGAGATCCAAACTTTCAGTTATAAAATAAGTAAGTCCTGGAGATAGAAAGTACAGCATAGAAAATACAGTCAGTAACATTGCAGTAACTTTGTAAGGTGTATCTATGTCTCTTTTTAAATTATCCTTTGTTTAATTCATAAATCCCATATATTCTTTAATGAATAGAGAAAAACATATTCTTCCTCTTGACTTTCGTAACTTTGTCACCATTCCTACCATATTGTAAAAAATCTTCCCTTCATCACAAAAAGTATGATATTTACTCCTTTATTTAAGGAAATTAACATATAATAAGTTTCTCTGCCATAAAATAAATTAGACATATATTTTGTGTTTCCTAAAGCACTGGAAAAGAAAAGCTTGCAAATTCTCCTCTATGTTTGTTCTACTCAAGTATGTAGTCTGTCCAAAATCCTCAGAAAGGGGATTTAAAACACAGGAAACAATAGATGTTGGCAAGAATGTGGAGAAAGGGGAACCCTCTTACACTGTTGGTGGGAATTCAAACTGGTGCAGGCACTCCAGAAAACAGTATGAAGTTTCTTCAGAAAGTTAAAAATAGAACTACCCTATGATCCAGGAATTGCACTACTAGGTATTTACCCAGGGATACAAAAATACTGATTCAAAAGAACACATGCACCTACTGTTTATAGCAGCATTATCAACAATAGCCAAATTATGGAAAGAGCCCAAATGTCCATCAGGTGATGAATGGATAAAGACGTGTTATATATGTACAATGGAATATTACTCAGCCATAAAAAAAGAATAAAATCTTGCCATTTGCAATGACGTGGAAGGAGTATTATGCTAAGTGAAATAAGTCAGTCAGAGAAAGACAACCATATGATTTCACTAATATGTGGGATTTAAGAAACAAAACAGATGAACATAAGAGGAAAAAAAAAAAAGAAGCAAACCATACAGCAGACTTTTAAATATAGAGAAAAAACTGAGGGTTGTTGGAGGGGAGGTGAGCAGGGGGATGGGTTAAATGGGTGTTGAGTATTAAGGAAGGCGCTTGTTGTGATGAGCACTGGGTGTTATATGTAAGTGATGAATCACTAAATTCCCCTGGAAACTAATATTGTACTATTTGTTAACTAACTGGAATTCAAATAAAAACTTGAAACAGGGATACCTGGGTGGCTCAGTCAGTTAAGCATCTGCCTTCTGCTCAGGTCATGATCCTGGAATCCTGGGACTGAGCCCCATATCAGGCTCCCCACTCAGCGGGGAGTCTACTTCTCCCTCTGCCCTTCACCCTGCTCATACTCTCTCTCTCGTTCTCACAGTCCCTCATAAATAAATAAATAAATAAATAAATTAATTAAAAAAAAACCTTGAAACAACAAAAAAAATAGTTGTTTACACCCAAAGAAAGTGAAAATGCTAATTCCAAAAGATAAATGCACCCTACGTTTATTGCAGCATTATTTACAATAGCCAAGATATGGAAGCAACCCAAGTGTCCATCCATAGATGAATGGATAAAGAAGATGTGGTATATATACACAATGGAATATTACTCAGCTGTAAAAAGAATGAGACCTTGCCATCTGCAACAACGTGAATGGACCTACAGAGTATTATACTAATTAAATCAAAGACAAATACCATATGATTTCACTTATATGTGGAATCTATAAAACAAATGAATAAACAAATAGATTGTTAAATACAGAGAAAAAATGGGTGGTTGCCAGAGGGGAGATGGATAAAATAGATGAAGGGGATTAAAAGGTACAAACTTCCAGTTACAAAGTAAGTCCTGGAGATGAAGTGTACAGCATAGGGAATGTAGTCAATAATTTTGTAATAACATTGTTCAGTGACAGATGGTAACTACACTTATCATGGTGAGCACTGAGTAATGTATAGAATTGTTGAGTCAATATGTTGTGCACCTGAAACTAATATAATTAGTATGTCAATTTTGCTTAAAAAAAGGAGTTGTTTGCCATCCTGTGTAAATTTGCTTAAAATTACTTTTTAAATGTTCCTAAATATTGATTTAAAAAGTCATTGATTTCCCAAAAGTACAATTTACCCTTTTGGAAGTTTTAAACCAATCTCCAAACTTGTAAAATTATTTATTCTATGTTACAGAAGGCTTATTGTTTATGCAAAAGATGCCAACATCTGGTATTTCCCTTACTAGTTCTAAAACAAAGAAACTAATTTACTCTGATAACTGAGACAGTCATGACATATATCCTTATTCATCTCTTCTCTTGCATGTCTTTCTAAAGAACTTAATATTTTCTTAATTAAATAAAATACAAAGGCTCCAAACTTTTGTTGAGAAATTTAATGCAAACATTAATCATTTTTGGTTGCCAAACGGGAAATCTTTTAAAATTGACTTTGACTTTTGAGGGTGAAAGTACTTGGAGTTTTTTTTTTTTAAGTTTCATAGTAATTATATCCTCAGTATTTGTACATTGATTTAGGTCTTTCTCAGATTTCCAGTGGTAGCTAGATTATCTAACTACTGACCATGATCCTTTGGAGCCAAGTGAAATACATTAACTTTCTTGAGGCTCCAAGAAACCATTTGTTAGGTCATACTTATGGGAAGTAATGCCCTAAAACATGTAAGAAACAATTAATTTCACATGCATAAGTATTAGTTTTTCAGGGGTTATTGCAATCATTTGATTTAATGTAGGAGCAGGACCTTGTGGAATAGTCTTGGTCTTGAAGCAACATCCCATTAATTTATTTAAAAAGTGTTTCTATACAAATAGACTTTCATTTGAGTTTGCCAATTCTTAGAAGCTTTGTCTAAGATAAACTCATCAATCAATTCTTGAACAATAATGAAAAGGAAAGCATGAGAAGTATAAAGTATTGATAACACCTTAATGGTATAAGCACTAGTCTATGTCACCAGTAACACTACGTTAGAAGCAGCAATCTATGTAACTAATCAGTTCTCAATTATTTCTTCATGGGATGAAATTTAATAAAAATGGCTTATTCTGTAATTCATTTCTCTTGTGAAATTCTGAGAAGAGAATTGAAAAGCAAACAAATGGAGGGATAATTCAACAACTAATCATGGAATGCTAACTAAACTCTGGGTATTACTGTAGGTGCTGGGAACACATGTATCATCTATATTCAGTCATTTATTGATACATTTCTGACTAGTCCCTTAAATTAGGCCATTTATAGGTAAGATGGTATTCACACCATTCCTAAATATTCCCTTAAAGACACAGTATTCTTAGTTATTTTTCCCCTGTGCTGAAAATATCTTACACATGTAACATTTTATTTTTTCCCCTTAACCATAGATACAACCAGAAAGGCACCAGTATGTATGACATTTTCTGTACAGAAAAGTCTCACCAAAATAACCTTTAATATGATGGTTTACAATCACAAAGCAACATTCTTTTTTTTTTTTTTTAAGATTTATTTATTTTAGAGAGAGAGAAAGAGAGTGGGGGGGATGGGCAGAAGGAGAGGGAGAGAGAAACTTAAGCACTGAGCGCAGAGCCCAAGGCAGGGCTCTATCCCAGGATCCTGAGATCAGGACCTGAGCTGAAACCAAGAGTCGGACACTCAACCTACTGCGCCACTGAGGCACCCCACAAAGCAATGTTCTTAATTTTCTTCTCCCTGGGTACATTTGAAGTTTGTACAGTGACTTTTTTGAAAAGCTAAAAAAACAAAAAACAAAAAACAAAACAAAACAAAAAACTTGTGTTGAACAGTCCATTCTTAAGTTTACCATGACAATTGATAGTATTGTTTTACTAATTTTTACTAATTATCTTGTGCTAGGAAATGTTTTTAATGCCTTTTCACCAATTTAAGCTGTTCAGTTGTTTTGCTCCCCCTTCGAAGCCTTAATTATTAGTCTATTAAATGTAGTTAAAAATGAAAAGTACAAGATTGGAAAACTACCGAGGTGTTTGTGTTCAAATAGAGATTATCTTTCCTTTATCTTCTCCCCCTTTTTACCAACTAAATTTAGAGTTTTTGACTATTGTGCAGTGTCCTAACGTATGTTTTAACTGTCCTTGGACATATTTTAATTAGTCCTTTATTTATACTGTCTGACTTCTTGAAAATAGTAATTATTTACTGTTATTTACTATTATTAAAATACTTGAATAATTTCCCAAAATGTATTAAATACTTATACTTGAAGATTTTTACCTACTAGAAATCTTTCGTGATTTATACTGAATCAAAGCATTCGTCAAGGTTTTAAGTTAACACTAACACTTCAAGATTATAAATTTAAATAAAAACTGGTAATGGGTAAAAAGGAGTAGAGAGTACGTATGGTAAATAATTACCAAAGTAACTATTTTAAATTTATTTGTTTGCATTGTTTTCATATATTTTAATGATCACAAGGGTATAAAGCAAGTGGGCTCAGAAAATATGAAAAATTATATCCCATTAGTTTTTAGTTTTACTTTTGTCAATTTAAGTAAAGAATATATCTTGAATGTTTTTTTCAGAATTTTGATACATATATCAATATAATGTGCATTTTAATTTTTCTAGCAGACTTAAGCTTTTATATGCTATAGATACTTTTTCTCAAGCTCATATAACTCATACTGTTTTAAGCAAGGAAGTTAATCACAACATTGTTTATAGATGTAGAAAACATTGAAAAACATAAATCTTATTCAATAATGTGCTACTTAATCTATAGTACATCCATATAATGGAATACTGTGCAGTCACTAAAATGATGATACAGATCGATATTTATTGACATAAAAAGATTATGTTTTAGTTTACAATTTAACAAAACACAGTACATATAGTATGTTTTCTGTTTGTTTGTAAAATATTGTGTGTATACATAGGAGAAAGGGCATGGAAGTATATGTATGCATTGAAAACACTAGTAGTGGTTATCTCTGTCCTGTGGAAATTTTACTTCTCTATAAATGTCTGCATTGTGTACATTTTTTAAATGAGCATGTATTATGTATATGATCAACAAAAACAGTGATTTCCATTTGAAAATACTTGATAATGAATATAAATGTAATTTCTGGATAAACAGTTACACAGAAACAGATTTTTCCCATTATTTTATGGGCACATAGCTAACAAAAGTGTTAATAAAATTATATATTTATATTGCATTATGTATGTAACCTAAGATTTCTATATAACATAATAAAAGCCAATTAAGAATAGAGACAAAACATTTTCTTACGGTTGGATCTGTGATATGAGTGAATCCTATTTTTAAAAAGTAATTAAGTTTTACACAAATTAAGTAATAATTTCTCTACTTCCAAAATGGATTTGAACACCCACATATTAAATGAAAGGCAATCTACAGAAAACATAAAAGTAAGTATAATATGGATGGAAGGTAGATGGGTGGGGAAAAGAGGGGACTACAAGTAAAATATGGAAAATCCGTAATCAAGAAATTACAGGCTAAATAATGTAACTGCAATATAGAACAGAACATTTTGTCACAACTTCCAAGCAGCCAGACATAAAGAGATCCATACTGGATTAATAGCTCTCAAATAATAGACGGAGGCATATGATTTAATCAAGAGAGGCAAGCTTTTCCTTACTTTTGATACATATGTGAATATTATCACAGGGATGTATTAAAAAATTTACAAGAGATAATGACAAGTTTAATATTGAAGATATTCTTCAATGTAGTTTTTCAACATCACTGTATGGATTATTTACCCTTATATTGACACTTTATAGAGGCGGAGGTAAAATTTTAAAATTATCTATAGGTAAAGGCAATTCAGTGCACTTATTCATCTTTCTCATTATTTTAACATGACCCATCTATACTACTAAAGAATTGAAAAAAATGAGTGGCAAGAATGCTCCTTAGACGTCCTCATATATTAAATCTCTCAGATTTTTAAGGTGAAACTCATTTTAATAATGCTTTAAGTGTTAGTTTCCTAAGGTACTGATTGAGAAAACACCAATATGTTTATTTCTCTGGGCATGAAGTTAAAGAAAACTCCCGACACTTAGTCAAAGCCACTGCCAACTCTGTGGTATGCCCACAATATATTAGAAAAGGGAAAAAAAAAGTATAAATAAAGAAACTCACATCTCTTTAAAATAACATTCACTTTAAATAATAAGGTAAAATTATGCACAAATGTTAAGTGGATCACATACATTTTCGCCTGCTCTACTGATTTCTCAAAAAGAAAGTCAGAAGTTTTATGTGTGATAGATTCAGAAATAATGTCCGTCTTGAGAATATTTTCACAGAAGCAATTACATTAGTATTATAACTGGAATAAGGAAGGAACCTATGTTCAACCAATTACCTTACCTGGACTGGTTTAGGAAAAAAACAGTATGTGGAGGGATGAATTTTATTCTACATATTTCTAAGGATATTTTATCAAAAAATAGTACAAAATGACAGTTTTACAATTAGAAATTATGTTCTTCACTAAAATGAACAAGGTTTTCTACTTTTACTTTTTTTTTTTTTTTCCAAAAGAAAATATTCACTTAAAAAAAAATAACCTGGAATAAAATAACCTCTTATCACAAAGTAGCCCAAACTAAGTAGGCACCAGCTTAAGGCTGAAACAAATTGAGCATTCTTATTCTCACCACCTGCGCCTGGCCTGGCCCAGGGTAACATGCAGGGGCTTGGAGCCCACTGTGCGACCATTCATCTCATCCACTGCTTTGGTAGCATCTTCAAAAGAGGAGAAGCAGACAACACCAAACCCTTTGCCTTGCCCTACTTCCACCATCACTTTGGCCCGGCTAATTGATCCAAAGGAAGAAAATTCCTCCTTCAGTTTTTCATCATCGATGGTCTCATCCAGGTTCTTAATATAGATAGGCACCCCCGAAGGCCGACTTTTTTCTTTTAATCTCAGCCGTTCAAATCTTCGTCTTAACTCAGCCAATCGTTCAATTTTCTTCTGTGCTCGCCCTACATATAGAACTTTCCCATTGATGGATTTTCCATGCAGGTCTAATACAGCTTTTTGGGCAGCCTCGTGTGTCTCATACCTCACAAATCCAAAGCCCTTAGATTTCCCACTGGCATCTCTTATTACCTTAACACTCTCAGTTGGCCCATATCCACTAAAGATTTCCTTCAGTTTTTCGTCATCCATGTCATCTCCAAAGTTTTTAACAAAAACATTGGTGAAAGTTGCTCTATCCCTGGTTCTGACTTCAGCTGCCCGCTCTTCTGGGAATTTGAATCTGCCAACATACACCTGGCGGTTATTAAGCCGCACTCCATTCATGTGCCAGATGGCTCTGTTGGCAGCAGCCAGGCTGTCAAAGTGCACATAGGCATAACCCTTAGAGCCATTGTCATCACATACGACTTTGCATGAGAGAATGTTCCCAAAAGCAGAAAATAAATAAAAAAGGGCCCTATTGTCTATGGATTTATCCAGGTTTTTGATGAATATATTTCCAACTCCAGACTTTCTTAAGCGATCATCTGGCTGAGACCACATGAGGCGGAAAGGTTTGCCATTAATCAAATCAAAATTCATGGTATTCAGGGCCCACTCAGCATCTGCAGGAAAGCGGAAGTTAACATAGCCATAGCCCAGGGGGCTGCGGGTGACAGGGTCACGGCAGATTCGGGTGAAGCGCAGAGGGCCAGCAGGCCTGAACTTTTTATAAAGCATGTCCTCCGTGACATCTGGGTCCAAGTCACCCACGTACAGGGCAGCCTTTAGGTACTTCTTTTTCTTGCCAGCAGGATTAGGCTCTCCACTCCCCATCTTTCTGAGTACAGGGAGGTGGCTCTCTTGGGAGAGAAAAGAAGGCTGATTTCTCTAAGCTATGGGCCAAGCAGCTGTTCACAAACAGAAGAAAGCCAAGGAGAAGGAAGCTAAAAGCAGACTCAGAATCACTGTTGAGGCTGAGAAAATGAAGTTCAGAAACAGCTGGTCAGCAGGTTCAGAACAAACACATCAGACAAAAATGCATCCCAATAACGAATCTGTTCTAAGGGGACTTATAATTTCCACCCATTAAGATTTAAAATCTGTTTCAAAAGCCAGTAGTAAGAAAGAAATTTCCTGTTCCCCATTTAATTGTAAGAAATCATCAGGCAGCTGGCTGTCACCCCACATCCAGCATTGCAGACAGAGGCCTCGAGACCTGTTTTCTGCATAAACATAGGCCTAGAGCTCCTGTTGGCTTAAAATTCTATTAACATGGGCAGGGGCGAAACGTGTATTCCTCCGCCGGCTGCCTGGCCGGTCTCAGGCGGGCTCTCAGCTAACTAAGGCCGCTAAACACACTCAGCGTCAGCAAAAGGGCAGACTAAACACTTGGTGCGCTGGGGCCGGAAGGCAGGCTGCAGACGGCGGATCAGATCGCACAGAAAGACAGACAGACAGACACACGCGCTGGAGACGGGAGACCGCCCAGATACCCCAGATGCCCACCGGGTACGGACCGAGTGACGCGCGGTAATTTCAGCAGTCTGAGACTCGCGGCAGGTCCGGAGGGACTGACTGGCAGACACGCACTGGGTCAGCTCAGGCGGGAGGCGGTTCCGGACAGATGCGGGGCGGAGTCAGAGGAGAAGGGCAGATGCGCAGCGGGCGGGCAGAGCAGGGACCATGGACGTGGATTGCTCTCCGCAGGACAGACCGACACAAGGACGAAAACCATTTAGCTGTGGTAGGGCGGGCGGGGCGTGAGGAAACCCGGAACCCTGCTAAGTAACTTCCCGCTTCCTCTGTGCCAAGATTTAAAAAAAAAAAAAAGCTTTTTCAATATTTTTCTTTATTTTAAGATTTTATGTTTTTATTTATTATCTTAAAATATTAATTTTAGGCTGCTGATCCCAAAATCAAAGCAGGAGGTGATCACCTAGGCAGAAGGAACTCTCATACTTTTTTTTAATAAAAAAATAATTCCCAATACTATTTCTGCTTAGGAAATAAGATAAAGGGTTGCATACTTTCCTGAGTTAATTGGAAAGTCAGAATTGACAGCTATACTGGATTCCCATTACAGTGCTAAATGGTCACAGGGTCAAATAAAACACAGGGCCATGTTGTGTTTGGCCTTTATCCTTACTCCATTAAACTCCAGCATAATGATCACAGTATCCCCAGGTAGTAGGCAGAATTCTTTTCACTGCTCCAGTAATACTAAGATTTTAATGACTGGAGAACCATAAAATGGCTTTTTATGATACCTTGTGTCACAAAACGTTGAAAATGTGCTGTCTTCATAATCACATATTACAAAATCTTACTGAAAGAGATAAAAGCTGCAGAATCAATACAAAATGTATGATTAATGTTCACAGATGAAATAAACATGTAAAATATAGTCACTTTATGCATTAATTACTGATTATTTTTTAAGTTTTTATTTAAATTCCAGTTGGTTAACACAGTGTAATATTAGGTTCAGGTGTACAATATAGTGAGTGATTCAACACTTCCATACAGCACCTGGTGCTCATCACAAGTGCACTCTTTAATCCCCACCACCAATTTAACCCATCCCCCACTCACCTCCCCTCTGGTAATCATCAGTTTGTTCTCTATGGTTAAGAATCTGTTTCTTGGTTTGCCTCCCATTCTTTTTCTTTTCCCCTTTGCTCATTTGTTTTGTTTCTTAAATTCCACATATGAGTGAAATCATATGGTATTTGTCTTTTTCTGACTGACTTATTTCCCTTAGCATAATATTCTCTAGCACCATCCATGTCTTTGCAAATAGCAAGATTTCATTCTTTCTTATGGTGGAGTTATAGTCCATTGTATATATACAATCTTGTATACAATATATATAATATTCATGTATATATATACCACCTCTTCTTTATC
Organism: Neomonachus schauinslandi; assembly: GCF_002201575.2. Taxonomy (NCBI): domain Eukaryota; kingdom Metazoa; phylum Chordata; class Mammalia; order Carnivora; family Phocidae; genus Neomonachus; species Neomonachus schauinslandi. The sequence goes on from NC_058419.1 coordinate 54,080,369, forward strand.
CATTCATCAGTTGATGGACACTTGGGTTATTTCCATAATTTGGCTATTGTAGATAATGCTGCTATAAACTTCGAGGTGCATGTATCCATTTGAATCACTATTTTTGTATTCTTTGGGTAGATACCTAGTAGTACAATTGCTGAATCATAGGGTAGTTCTATATTTAACTTTTTGAGGATCCTGCATACTGTTTTCCAGAGTTTCTGCACCAGTGTGCATTTCCACCAACAATGCAAGAGGGTTCCTCTTTCTGCACATTTTCACTGTTGTTTCCTGTATTGTTGCTTTTAGCCATTCTGACAAGTGTGAGTTCATATCGCAATGTAGTTTTGACTTGTATTTCCCTGATGATCAAGGATGTGAGCATTTTCTCATGTGTCTGTTGGCCATCTGTATGTCATCTTTGGAAAAGTTTCTATTCATGTTTCTGCCCATTTTTAAATTTGATTATTCATTTTTGGGGTGTTGAGTTGTACAAGTTCTTTATATATTTTAGATACTAACCCTTTATCAGATATGTCATTTGCAAATATCTTCTCACATTCCAAAGGTTGCCTTTTAGTTTTGTTGATTGTTTCCTTCACTGTACAGAATCTTTTTATCTTGATGAAGTCCCAATTGCTTATTTTTGCTTTATTTCCTTTGTCTCAGGAGACATATCTAAAATGAATTTGCTATGGCCTATGTCAAAGAGGTTACTGCCTGTGTTCTCCTTTAGGATTTTTATGATTTCAGGTTTCACATTTAGGTCTTTGATCCATTTTGAATTTATTTTTGTGTATGTGTAAGAAAATGGTCCAATTTCATTTTTTGCACATTGCTGTCCAGTTTTCCCGCTGTTATTTGTTGAAGAGACTGTCTTTTTTCTATTGGATATTCTTTCCTGCTTTGCTGAAGATTAATTAACCATATAGTTGTGGGTTCATTTCTGGGTTTTCTATTATGTTTCATTGATCTGTGTGTCTATTTTTGTGCCAGTACCATATTGTTTTGAACACTATAGCTTTGTAATGTAACTTGAAGTCCAGAATTGTGATGTCTCCAGACTTGCTTTTCTTTTTCAAGATTGCTTTGTCTATTTGGGGTCTTTTGTGGTTCCATACAAATTTGGGGATTGCTTATACTAGCACTATGAAAAATGCTGATGGTATTTGATAGGGATTTCATTAAATGTGAACATTGCTTTGGATAGTATAGACATTTTAACAATATTTGTTCTTCCAATCCATGAGCATGGAATGTCTTTAATTATGAATTTCAACATGAGTTTTCAACTTTAAACCATGGCAAGAAACAATGTTATAAGCTTAGACTCAACTCAGGTTTCCCACTATATCTCTCTCCTTAAAGTTTGTGAGAAATTGTTTTGGAAAGGAGTGTTTCCCTCTCTTTGGAAAATCATCAATGTCTATAACACACAGCTCCTCATCTAGTCCCTTCCACAACCCCTCCCTTCTAAAAGAAAATCCAAACAAAACTTATATCAATACTATTATGCTGGAAAAGATCCTGGCAATAACAAAGAATGCAAGTGAAGGACATCACCCCAAAGGATGTTGTTTTAAGAAGAAATTATTATAATAACAGGCTAAATTCATGTGGTGCTTCATTTTTTACATCTTACATTTTCTATTAGACTGTGTAGCTGACTAAGGATAACAATTTACCCTCATTATTTACTCAAATATTTAGTAATTTTCTTTATTGAGCTCTTGTGCTTGCTTTATAGGATTCTTGCTTAGGTAGGACATGGAGACCATGTGAGGAAAGGCAAATACAAACAAAAAATATAATAGAGATAGACTAATAAAAACTAGTATTACAGTATAACCACAGTGACCAACATGTAGAAACACTTGTGAACACCTGCTTAGCTTATTGTATTTTGAAAAAAAAATAAATAAACACCTTTCCTCGTGACTTTAGTTAACAATGGGCTACAATTTTGGACTGTTTTTATTTTTCTTATTTAAAAATATTATTTTACTGCAAATATTATATTAAAATAACACAAATCCAAGCAAATTCCCACAATATTATCACTGAGTCAAATCAATATTTTATTTTTATGTAATCGTCTAAATGTTTTCCATATTCCAATTCATTTGTGCATATTTTCTCTAAGATTATAGATATGTTTGGGTTGTTAAAAATAATTATTTTCAAGATAAACTCCTTTCTACACTTATTTCCTATTTTGGGGTCATTAAAGTATAGACATTCTAAACTATAGTGAACTTTTTATTGGGTCAAAAATCAGAAATCTAGAACTGCTTTGAAATGAGTGAATTTTAGTAGTGTTCCCTCTGCTAAGTGGAAGTTTATGGGGGAAAAAAAAAGTTTTTACCTGTAATTTGTTTAATCCTTTTAAAATTTAAATTGAGAAGAATCTATAAAACAAAAATTAGATATAGAACATTTCTCTGTCATTATTATTATATATTAAAGGGAAGTTTATAGCCTATTATAAATATGATTCATATATGAAATCCATTAAAAATCCCCATCCAGATTCCTAAGGCAATTGGTTGAAGCACATCTGAGTCTTTCCAAATTTGAGAAATGTTTTGCATGAGAAAAGAATCCTGAACAACTGGCATTCTAAGTGTATCTCATCACATGTTGTTATTTACAGTTAATAGCAAAGTGTCGGCATGCGTGGAAGAAAAGGAAAGTTGGGAATTTATTTTTCAGCTTTGTCTTAACAGGCACTTGATTCTGTGTTTCCAGTTAAAAGTATCAGCAGTACATATTGCTGAGACTTCACGAGGAAACTAAATTTGCTGCTTTCTTGAGTGAAATCTGGGATGACTGAAAAAAATATTATAAAGTTAAAACTTCATTACCTAGTATTTGACTAATATTTTTTTAGATACAGGAAAATTTCAAGAAAACAATTTGATGTTGAGAATGTGATACAAACAGGCATTTTTATAGTAGGTTTTGGAGCCAGTAGTGATTCTTCTTTTCTATTTCCAAAAATTTTATCCTGATAATCATGAAGGACATTGATAAGATTATCAAAGAATTATTAATTTGTGTTTATTAGAATATACTTACTAAAGTGAGAAAGTGGCCCAAACTAGAAAAGTTTCAAAAGAGTTTACAATGGAACAGACTTAATTACTCAGCCATCAAAAATAATGAAATTTTGCCATTTACAATGATGTGGATGGAGCTAGAATGTATATGCTAAGCAAAATAAGTCAGATAAAGACAAATACCATGTGCTTCTCATATGTGGAACTTAAGAAACAAAGCAGATGAACATATGGGAGGGGAGGAAAGACAGAGTTTAACAAACCGTAAAAAACTCTTAGAGAACAAATTCAGGGTTGACGAAGGGAAGTAGGTGGGGGAATGGGCTAGATGGATGATGGGTATTGAGGGCACTTGTTATGATGAGCACTGGGTGTTGTATTTAAGTGATGAATCACTGAATTCTACTCCTGAAACTAGTATTGCACTGCATGTTAACTAACTAGAATTTAAATAAAAATTTGAAAAAAAAAGAATGAGGCATATTTGTATGTGCTGAATAGAAAGTTTTTGAGAATTATTTTATTTAATGAAAAATGCAAAGTACTGAAAAAAGAATTAATGCTAAATTGTTAATAATTCAGAATGTCTTATTCTTCAATATTTAACCAAAATTTCAGTATTTTTAAATTATAGAACTATTTTAGATATTCAAGGCAGTAACTATAATTCATACATTTATAACCCTAGGGGATTTGTGGAAAATTAAGACAAATGTATTAGTTTAATATATTTTCTTTTTTTCATTTGTAACATGAACTAAATCTCTGTTGAATAAAAAGTCATATCCTTTTGATTCTAGCCATTTTGAAACGTGTAAGGTAATATCTCATTGTGGTTTTGATTTGCATTTTCCTAATGGTTAGTGAAGTTGAACATCTTTTCATGTGCCTGTTGGCCATGTGTATGTCTTCTTTGGAAAAAAAAAATCTCTATTCAGGACTTCTGCCCATTTTTAATGGTATTATTTATATATATATATATATATATATATTTTGGTGTTGAGTTGTGTTTTTTGTATATTTTGGATATTAACCCCTTAGCAGATAATATCATTTTCAAATATCTTCTTCTATTCAGTAGGTTACCCCTTTATTTTGTTAATGGTTTCCTTTGCAGTGCAAACGCTTTTTGTTTTGGTGTAGTCCCATTAGTTTATTTTTGCTTTTGTTTCCATTGCCTGAGGAGACATACATAGAAAAATATTGCTAAGGACAATGTCAAATAAATTACAGCTTATGTTTTCTTCAAGGAGTTTTATGGTTTATATGTCACATTTAGGTCTTTAATCCATCTTGAGTTTATTTTTGTGTTTGGTGTAAGAAAGAGGTCCAGTTTCATTCTTTTGCATATAGCTATCCAGTTTCACCAAAAACATTTATTAAAGAGACTATGTTTTCCCCATTGTATATTATGGCCTCTGTCAAAGATGATTTGACCATATAAGTATGGATTTATTTATGAGCCTTCTATTCTGTTCTATTGATCTATGTGTCTATTTTTGTACCAGTACCATACTGTTTAGATTATCATAGCTCTGTATTATATCTGGAAATATGGGATTGAAATAACAAGTGTTGACAAAAATATGGAGGAAAAGGAACCCTTGTGCACTGTTGATGGGAATGTAAATTGATGCTGCCCATGTGAAAACAGTACGGGGGTTCCTCAAAAAATTAAAAATGGAAATAGCATATGATCCAGTAATTCCACTCCTGGGTATTTACCCAAAGAAAAGAAAAACACTAATTCCAAAAGATATATGCACCTTATGTTTTTTGTAGCATTATTTACAGTAGCCAAGATATGGAAGGAACCCCCATGTCTATCAATAGATGAATGAATAAAGAAGTTGTGGTATGTATACACAAGGAGTATTTCTTAGTCATAAAAATGAGTGAGATCTTGCCATTTGCAATAATATGAATAGACTTAGAGGATATATTGATAAGTGAAATAAATCAGGCAGAGAGAGACAAATACCATATGATTTCACCTATATGTGCAATCTGTAAAACAAAACAAAACAAGCGAACAAACACTTTACAATACAGAGAACAAACTGAAAGTTGCCAAAAGCGAGGTGAGGGGATGTATGGGTGAAATAGATAAGGGAGATTAAGAACAAACTTCCAGTTATAAAATAAATAAGTCATGTAGGTGAAAAGCATACCATAAGGAATAGAGTCAATATTTTTATAATGTTGTTTGGTGACAGATGGTGCTACAGTTATTGTGGTGAGCACTAAGTAATATATAGAATTGCTGAATCAATATGTTATACACTTGAAACTAATATGACATTATATGTTAATTATACTTCGATAAAAATAATAAAAATTAAATTTAAAAGATAAAAAACTTGCAAAAATATCATGCATTCTACTGTGAAGAAATCTGAGTATTAATAAACATAATACAATATTATGTAACAACTTTATATATATTTAGGTTTTATTAAGTGTCTCTTTAGGGTGCTTTTTTTAAAGATTTTATTTATTTATTTGACAGAGAGAGACACAGCGAGAGAGGGAACACAAGCAGGGGGAGTGGGAGAGGGAGAAGCAGGCTTCTCGTGGAGCAGGGAGTCTGATGAGGGGCTCAGTCCCAGGATCATGGAATCACCACACGAGCCCAAGGCAGACGCTTAATGACTGAGCCACCCAGGTGCCCCCTTAGGGTGCTCTTTTAATTAGATCCCCTAAGTTTAAAATAAATGTAAAGAATACTACTTGTGAATTTATGCAATTGATATGTAGTCACAATCTAGCCTATCTAAAAGTTTATATAGCATATATGATGTTGAATCAAAGTATTTTCTGTTATGATGCACTAAAATAGGGTAGGAGTATCACCCACTTGGCGGATAGTCTCAAATTTCTTTCTCCTCACTAGGGTCTGTTTACTGAACAGATGTCTCATACAGGAAAATACACACACACATACACACACACACACACACACACACACACCACATACTCTGATTAAAACATTGAGTTATAGTCATTTTTAAATGTAAGCTTTGTGCTATATTCTTGTTTTTTAAATTATGGTTAAAACACACAAAGTTTACCATCTTAATGATTTTAAGTGTACAATCCAGTGACATTAACTATACTCACATTGTTGCGCAACCAACACCACTATCTCCAGAACTCTTTTCATCTTGCTTAACTGAAATTCTCTACCCATTAATCTATGCTTTAAATGACACTTAACATATGTTAAGCCATTTCTTTATAGGGCATTAAGGCTTTAAATTATTTTATTATCATGATACACAATGCTTTAATAAACATCCTTACTCACATACAATATATTCACATTGCAATATATTATTGCTCCTATTTCTATTAGCTAGATTTTCAGAAGTGGGGATTACACAATTAAATGGTATATGTATTATTATTTGGTTATATATACTAGTCAGATTTATTTCAAACATGCTATAGTAATTTACTTATTTTACCAACAACATAAAAATTTGGATGAAATGGCCAATTCCTAGCAAAATAAGAATTACCAAATTTTGGGGCACCTGGGTGGCTCAGTCGTTAAGCTTCTGCCTTCCGCTCGGGTCATGATCCCAGGGTCCTGGGAAGCCTGCTTCTCCTGCTCCCGCTCCCCCTGCTTGTGATCCCTCTCTCGCTATCTCTCTCTCTCTGTCAAATAAATAAATAAAATCTTAAAAAAAAAAAGAATTACCAAATTTGATTCAAAGGAAAAATAGAAGAACAATTGCTAATGTCCATATTAGAGAATTATTTTACATATGCTATTAAAAAAATCAGGCACAGGTGATTTTATAATTGAGTACTATTCTATAGTCTTTAAGAAAATGCAAGTAGGGTCAGTGCTATTCAAACTATTTCCAACTAAATAGTAGGTCACTTTTATAAAATTAAGAGAGAATTCTCATAAACCCAGCTTCTCTTTTCAAACCAGAATAAAGTTATAGACTGATGGTCGGCCCATTTACTGATGGAACTTGGATAACTATTGACTTAGTTGTGTGTTATGTGTGAGTGTGGCAGTAGGCAGATTGCTGGAGCAGGGTTAAGTTTTACATAATAAGGATTTAGAACGGGATATGTGATGGGAAGATAATTAAAGACTTCTGGTTTAGAATGGCAAAACAAAATAAAACATTCCACATATTGACCATCATATCTTATACTTTTTTCCTTCCTTCTGGACTATCTGTTCAGAAGTGTAAAGCATGGGAAACAGTTCTCCACAGATAAGGAACATTGAACATTTAAATAAATAGAGGATTGAAGAAAATTCTCTGCTTGTCTTTTTCTGACATAGAAGTTCAGGTGTAACATAATACATTATTGTTTAATCTTTATCAAAGGGAGGATCATAGTTTCTTTCTCTTAAGACATCCCACATTCCCAAATCCCTGTCCTGTGTCTATCGGCACACTAAGTACTCAGAAAATTCCTGAGAAAGCTGTTGGGATTCCTCTTGTATATTTCTTGGTCATCCATATTAATCCTCACAGCAGGTGACAGGAATTGTATGCCCATTTTGTTCTGAGATAATATTATAATAATAATTATCTCCATGCTTTCATACATATAGCAGTAGTTATATTAAGTGGCCATTAGATTCACAAGTGAAAATCCTACATTTTCAATTTGGTCTTTGAATGAATTCCTTAGTACTTTTCCTTTGCCATGTTTCTAACTATTTCTTTGTTTTTTTAAAGATTTTATTTGTTTATTTGAGAGAGAGAGCAAGAGAGATTGAGAGAGAGCTCAAGCATGGGGGAGAGGGAGCAGCAGAGGGGAGAGGGAGAAGCAAGCTCCCCACTGAGCAGGAAGCCCAACGTCGGGCTCAATCCCAGGACCCTGGGATCATGACCTGAGCTGAAGGCAGACACTTAACCGGCTGAGCCACCCAGACACTCCTCTTTGCCATGTTTCTAAATACACTCTTAAAAATAAAAGTCTTGCATTATATATATATTTTCCATAGAATATTTTTTGGGGGTGGGTTGGCACAAGAGAAATATTAATACCTTTATAAAAAGTTATGATGATTTCTACAATTATTTTATTAAAATTATAATTTAATTCCTTACTTAAAAAAAATAGTTCCTGTGCAATATCAGACCCTAATTGGCAAGCTAGATTTTGACAACGTAAAACCTTGCAGAAACTTCAAAGTTTAAAGTAAACTAATTCATCTGATCTGGAAAGGAGATACAAATTCTAATTACTTAGATATTCTTCAATAAAGAGTTATCAGCAATGCTTACTTTTTGATTTATAGTATAATAAAAATAATTATTTATTGACTTGGAACAATACCTAAGCTCTAGCACATTTCCAGTAGAAATGCAGTCCTCTTATAGATATTTAAATAAATACAGATTGGGGGATAAATCTACCACAAAATTTCAAAAGATATAAGGAGTACTGAGATTGTTACTATTAACTAAAATAGTTAGCTTGTGGCTAGTTATTTCCTCTTATTTTCTTCATAACATATTTAAGATTTACTACTAAAATTTGACTGCTGAAACATTCTTTTTGTTTGTTTAGTTCAAGTATAATTAACAGTAATATATTAGTGTCAGGTGTACAATGTAACGAGTTAGCAATTTTACACATCTCAGTGCTCATCAAGACATCAAGATAAGTGTACTCTGAATCCCCTCTATTTTACCCGTTGCTCCAACAAATTCCCCTCTGGTAACCAACATTTTGTTCACTGTATTTAAAGAGCCTGTTTTCTTGTTTGTATCTCTTTTTTCTTTGTTCATTTGCTTCATAAATTGCACATATGAGTGAAATTATATGGTATTTTTCTTTCTCTGACCAACTTATTTCACTTAGCATTATACCCTCTAGGTCCATTCATATTGTTGCAAATGGCAAGACTCCATTCTTTTTATAACTGAGTGATATTCCAGAAAAAGATATTATTTATCTTTCTTTATCCATTCATCTATCAAAGGACACTTGGGTTACTTCCATATTTGGCTATTATAAATAATGCTGCAGTAAAAATAGGGTGCATATATATTTCAGAATTAGTGTTTTTCTTTTCTTTTGGTAAATACCCAGTAGTGGAATGGATGGATCCTGTGATAATTTTGTTTTTAATTATTTAAGGAACCTCCCACTATTTTCCACAGTGGATACATCAATTTGCATTCCCACCAACAGTGCATGAGAGTTCCTTTATCTCCACATCCTTACCACACTTGTTACTTTTTGTGTTTTTTATTTTAACCATTCTGACAGGTGTAAAATGATATCTCATTGTAGTTTTAATTTACATTTTCCTTATGATTAGTGATGTTGATATTTCATGTGTCTATTGGCCATCTGTATGTCTTCTTTGGAAAAATGTCTATTCAGGTCCTTTGTTCATTTTTATTTGGATTTTTTTTTCCTGTTGAGTTGTATAAGTTCTTTAAATGTTTCAGATGCTAAACCCCTTATCAGATATATAATTTCCCAGTATCTTCCCCCATTCCGTAAGTTGCATTTTTTTATGATGGTTTCATTTGCTGTGCAAAAGCTTTTGATTTTGGTGTAGTCCCAATAGTTTATTTTTGCATTTGTTTCCCTTACCAGAAAAAAAACATATCTAGAAAAATGTTTCTACATTTGATGTCACAGAAATCATTGCCTATGTTTTCTTCTATGAATTTTATGGTTTCATGTCTCATACTTAGGTATTTAATCCATTTTAGATTTATTTTTGTATATGGTATAACAAGGTGGTCCATTTTCATTCTTTTGCATGTCGTTGCCTAGTTTTCCGAACACTGTTGAAGAGAATGTCTTTTCCCCATTGTATATTCTTGCCTCCTTTGTTATAGATTAATTGCCCATAAAGCCATGGGTTTATTTCTCTCTTCTCCACTCTGTTCCATTGATCTATGTTTATTTTTGTGCCAGTACCATACTGTTTGGATTACTACGAATTTGTAATTTATCTTGAAATCTGGGATTGTGATACCTCCAGCTTTGCTCTTCTTTTTCAAGATTGCCTTGGGTATTCAGGGTCTTTTTTGGTTCCATACAAATTTTAGTATTATTCTAATTCTTTAAAACATGTAATTGGTATTTTGATAGGGATTGCATTAAATGTGTAGAGCACTTTGGGTAGTATGGGCATTTTAACAATATTGGTTCTTCAAATCCATGAGCATGGAGTATCTTTCCATTTGTTTGTGTCATCTTCAATTTCTTTCATCAGTATTTTATAGTTTTTAAAGTACAGGTCTTTTACCTACTCGCTTAAGTTTATTCTCAGGTATCTTATTATTTTGGGGAAATTTTAAATGAGATTGCTTTCTTAATTTCTCTTTCTGCTACTTCATTATTAGTGCATAGAAATGGAACTGATTTCTATATATTAATTTTGTATCCTCCAACTTTCCCAAATTCATTTATCATTTCTAGTAGTTTTTTGTGGATTCTTTAGGGTTTTCTATATAAGTGTCATGTCATCTGCAAATAGTGACAGTTTAACTTCCTTTTTTTTCTTTTTTTACCAATTTGTATATCTTTCATTTCTTTTTTTTCCTTGTCTGATTGCTGTTGCTAGGACTTCAGTACTATGTTTAATAAAAGTGGTGAGAGTGGACATACCTGTCTTGTTCCTGATCTTAGAGGAAGAACTCTCAATTTTTCACCATTGAGTATGTTTGTTGTGAATTTTTCATATAAGGCCTTTATTTTGTTAAGGTAAATTTCCCTAAATTTACTTTGTTTAGAGTATTTATAATGAATGGAATTTGCACTTTGTCTAATGTTTTTTCTGCATCTATTGAGATGATCATATGTTTTGTATCCTTTCTCTAGTTTATATGATTTATCATGTTTATTGATTTGCAAATATTTTCATCCCTGGAATAAATCTCACTTGATGGTGGTGAATGATTTTTTTTTTGTATGTATTGTTGACTTGTTTTTTTTTAATTTTTTTGAAGATTTTTGAATGTATGCTCATCAGTGATATTGGCCTGTAGTTTTTTTTTTTTTTTTTTTTTTTTTCCCCTGTTGTTATTGTTGTTGTGTCCTTATCTGGTTTTGGTATAAAGGTAATGCCCTTCTGGTAGAATAAATTTGGAAGCTTATCTTCCTCTTTTATTTATTTATTTACTTTTTTGGAACAGTTTAAGAAGAACAGTTATTAACTCTTCTTTAAATGTTTGGTATAATTCACCTGTGAAGACATGTGGTGCTGCAGTTTTATTTGTTGGGAGTTTTTTTTTATTACTGATTCAGTTTCATTCCTAGTAATTGGTCTTTTCAAATTTTCTATTTCTTCCTGATTCAATTTTTGAAGGTTATGTTTCTAGAAATTTATCCATTTCTTCTAGATTGTCTAATTTGTTGTCATACAATTTTTCATAATATTCTTTTATAATCCTTTGTATTTCTGTGGTGTTGGTTGTTTTTTTCTCCTCCTTAATTTCTGATTTCATTTATTTGAGTTACCCACCTCCCCCCCACCCCACTCTCTTTTTCATGAGTCTGGCTAACGTTTGATAAATTTTGTTGATCTTTTCAAAGAACCAGCTTCTGGTTTCATTGATCTGTTCTGGTTTTTTAGTCTCTATTTTATTTATTTCTGCTCTAATCTTTATTATTTTCTTCCTTCTACTGGATTTAGGCTTTGCTCTTTTTTTAAATTTTAAATTCAATTAGCCAACATATAGTACATCATTAGTTTTTGATGTAGTGTTCAATGACATTTGTTCTTTTTCTTTCTAACTTCTTTAGGTGTAAGGTTAGGCTGTTTGAGATTTTTCTTGTTTCTTGAGGTAGGTCTATATTGCCATAATCTTCCCTCTTAAAACAGCATTTGCTGTATCTCAAAGATTTTGAACCATTGTGTTTCACTTTCATTTGTCTCCATGTATTTTTTTAATTTACTTTTTGATTTCTTGGTTCACCAAATTGTTTAGTAGCATGTTATTTAGCCTCCGTGTATTTGTGTCCTTTCCAGATCTTTTATGGTGATTGATTTCTAGTTTCATACTTTTGTGGTTGGGAAAAGATGCATGATATGAATTTAGTCTTTTTTAAATTTATTGAGACTTCTTTTGTGAGCTAACACATGATCTATTTTGGAGAATGTTCCATATGTACTTGAAATTGATGTGTATTACATTTATTTTGGATGAAACATTCTTAATATATCTTATATATATTAATATATCTGTTAGGTCTAACTGGTCCAATGTATCATTCAAAGGCACTGTTTCCTTGTTAATTTCTCTCTGGATGATCTATCGATTAATGTAAGTGGGGTGTTAAAAGTTCCCTACTATTGTTGTATCACTGTCATTTTCTTTTTCCCTTATGTCTGTTAATAGGTGCTTTATGTATTTAGGTGCTCCCATGTTTGGTGCACTAATACTTACAATTGTTATGTCCTCTTGTTGGATTTTTCCCTTTATCATTATGCAGTGGTTTTTTGTCTCTTACTACAGTCTTTATTTAAAGGCCATTTTATCTAAGTATTGCTACTCCAGCTTTCTTTTTGCTTCCATTTGCATGGTAAATGTTTTTCCATCTCTTCACTTTCAATCTGCATGTATCATTAGGTCTGAAGTGAGTCTCTTGTAGGCAGCATATAGATGGGTCTTACATTTTTTTATCCATTCAGTCACCCGATGTATTTTGATTGGATCACTTAGATTATTTTCATTTGAAGTAATTGTTGATAGGCATGTACTTAATTGCCATTTTGTTACCTATTTATGGTTGTTTCTTTGGTCCTTCTCTGTTCCTTTCTTCTCTTGCTCTCTTCCCTTGTAGTTTGATGTCTTTCTTTAGTGATATGTGTGGATTCCTTTCTCCATATTTTTTGTGTATCTATTACAGGTTTTTGACTTGTGGTTACCATTAGGTTCACATATAACATCTTATGCATATAGCAGTCTATATTGAGTTTATGGTCACTTAAGTTTGAACACATTCTAAAAGCAGTAGTTTTTACTTCCCCACCATATTTATGTATTTATTTATGTATATGATGTCATATTTTACATTCTTTTATTTTGTGACTCCCTTGACTGGTTTTTATAGATATAATTGATTTTACTGCATTTGTGCTTTGACCTCTGTGTTGGTTTTATAAGTGATTAATCTACTACTTATATTTGTATTGCTGAAACATTCTTGAAACTGATTTACTACTAAAACTGAAAAACAATAATTAATAATGAGGGGACATTTCGTTTGGTTATTATCTATTGTGGCTTCAATAATATTGAAATGACCCTTAGAATGTTTAGATACATTATTCATCAAGTTAAGTGATCTCTTTGTTTCAATTTGAGTGCTAGACATTTTGTGTTTGCTTCAACTCTCCTCTTTCCCCAGCATGACATTAATTTTTCTTCACAAAGCTGTTTTAAGACGTTATTAAATTTATTTTATTATGTTATGTTAATCACCATACATTACATCATTAGTTTTTGATGTAGTGTTCCATGATTCATTGTTTGCGTATAACACCCACTGCTCCATTCAGTACGTGCCCTCTTTAATACCCATCACCAGGCTAACCCATCACCCCACACTCCTCCCCTCTAGAACTCTCAGTTTGTTTCTCAGAGTCCATAGTCTCTCATAATTTGTCTCCCCCTCCGATTTCCCCCCCTTCATTTTTCCCTCCCTGCTATCTTCTTTTTTTTTTTTTTAACATATAATGTATTATTTGTTTCAGAGGTACAGGTCTGTGATTCAGAGCACTAAATGAGAAAGATATGCAGCCAAGAATACTATATCCAGCTAGGCTGTCATTGAAAATAAAAGGAGAGAGAAAAAGCTTCCAGGACAAACAAAAACTAAAGGAATTTGCAAACACGAAACCAGCCCTACAAGAAATATTGAAAGGGGTCCTCTATGCAGTTATTAAATTTTTTGACATTTGATATATGATGGTATGAAGATACATTTTAAGGTCTATCTGTGGTTCTGTGTTCATCCATTTACTTATATAAGTAAGGGCACTGGGGGATAGAATTTTGAACAAGAAGTTATTGGTTCCTGCTATACATAATAGTTCTCACATTCTGAGGGGGCATATTTATAGACAAAAAATAAAGAAAAAAACTTAATTCTATTTGACAAGATCCATATAGGAAACAAACTAGGTGATGTAATAACAGTTAATAGTGGAGATAGAATGGCCTATCTTAAGATATATGGACCTTAATAAACATTTTCAAATGGTATATATTTTACAAACTTATAAAATATTTAAATGAAATTTATGTTGATTGATGTAATACAAAAATATTACACTGGGATCTATAGGTCCCAGAAAAGAAGTCATTTCCATGTCCCAGAATAGCAGCTGCATGACAAAGGATATGGTCATATTGAAAGTATGTTCAGAATTTCTTATGTTCAGAATTTCTTATGTTAGTATAGTTTACTACCCTGGGGAAATATAAGTCAAGCCCTAAAAATAGGGCTTCTCCACAAACCAAGTTCTTCAAAAGGTTGTAGAGAAAGTATTGTGGATTACTGCCAACAGGAAATATGAATAAAAATGCTTAAAGTAACTTTATCATATCTACTTATTATATTCGTAGATGCTCTTTTTGAAAAAAAAATATATATTTTGTATATGACCCTTGTTGCTCTCCCCGTCCTCCCTACTCCCTTTCTCCTTTCTCTCCTCCTGTCCTTCTATGTCACTTTGTTGGTCATATTAGAGTGTTGATTTTTGGGGGAGGATGTTCCTCCTTTTATTTTTATTTATTTTTATTTTTAGTTTTTTTTTTCTTTTCCAAATTTTTATTTAAATTCTAGTTGGTTAACATATACTACAATATTTGTTTCATGAGTAAAATTTAGTGATCAATCACTTACATATAAGACCCGGTGCTCATCACAAGTGCCCTCCTTAATAACCATCACACATTTAGACTATCCCCTGCCCACCAACCCTCCATCAGCACTCAGAGTTTGTTCTCTATAGTTAAGAATCTCTTATGGTTTGACTCCCTCTCCTTTTCCCCCTTCTCCTATGTTCATCTGTTTGTTTCTTAAATTCCACATATGAGTGAAATCATATTGTATTTATGCTAAGCAAAAGAAGTCAGTCAGAGAATGATAATACATTCTAACTCCATTCACGTCATTGCAAATGGCAAGATTTCATTTTTTTATGGCTGAGTAATATTCCATTGTATATTTATACCATCGCTTCTTTATCCATTCATCAGTTGATGGACCTTTGGGCTCTTTCCATAATTTAGCTATGGTTCATAACGCTGCTATAACATCAGGGTGCATGTGTTCCATTGAATCAGTATTTTTGTATCTTTTGGGTAAATGCCTAGTAGTGCAATTGCTGGGTCATAGGGTAGTTTTATTTTTAACTTTTTGAGGAACCTCTTTTTGAGAGTCTGTACCAATTTGCATTCCCACCAATGGTGTAGCAGACTTCCCCTTTCTCTGCACCCTCACCGATATCTGTTGTTTCCTTTGTTGTTAAATTTAGCCACTCTGACAGGGGTAAGATGATATCTCAAGATATATTTGATTTGTATTTCACTGATGATCAGTGATGTTGAGCATCTTTTCATGTGTCTGTTAGCCATCTGGATGTTTTCTTTGGAAAAATGTCTATTCATATCTTCTGCCCATTTCTTAACTGGATTATTTGTTTTTTGGGTGTTGAGCTTGATTAAGTTCTTTATAGATTTTGGATACTAAACCTTTATCAGATATGTCATTAGTAAATATCTTCTCCCATTCCATAGGTTGCTTTTTTGTTTTGTTGATTGTTACCTTCGCTGTACAGAAGCTTTATATTTTGATGAAGTTCCAATAGTTTATTTTTGCTTTTGTTTACCTTGGTCAGGAGACATATCTACTAACAAGTTGTTGTGGCCAATGGCCAAGAAGATACCGCCTATTCTTTCTTCTAGGATTTTTATGGTTTCCTGTCTCATATTTAGGTCTGTCACCTATTTTGAATTTATTTTTGTGTATGGTGTAAGAAAGTGGTCTGGTTTCATTCCTCTACATATTTCTATCCAGTTTCCCAATGCCATTTGTTGAAGAGACTCATTTTTCCATTGGATATTTTCTTTCCTGTTTTGTCGAAGATTAGTTGACTGTATAGTTGTGGGTTTATATCTCGGTTTTCTATTCTGCTTCATTGATCTATGTGTCTGTTTTTGTGCCAGTACCATACTGTCTTGATGACTAGAGCAGTGTAATATAACTTGAAGTCTGGAATTGTGATGCTTCCAGCTTTGCTTTTCTTTTTCAGGATTGATTTGGGTATTCAGGATCTATTATGGTTCCATATAAATTTCAGGATTCTTTGTTATAGCTCTATGAAAAATTCTGGTGGTATTTTGATAGGAATTTCATTAAATGTGTAGATTGCTT
This sequence comes from Neomonachus schauinslandi, assembly GCF_002201575.2. Classification (NCBI taxonomy): domain Eukaryota; kingdom Metazoa; phylum Chordata; class Mammalia; order Carnivora; family Phocidae; genus Neomonachus; species Neomonachus schauinslandi. The sequence continues at coordinate 54,096,802 of NC_058419.1, forward strand.
TGGGTAGTATAGACATTTTAACAATATTTGTTCTTATAATCTATGAGCATAGAGTGTCTCCATTTCTTTGTGTTGTCTACAATTTCTTTCATAAATGTTCTATACTTCTCAGAGTACAGATCTTTTATTTTTGGTTAGATTTATTCCTAGGTATCTTATGGTTTTTGGTGTAATTGTAAATGGAATTGATCCCTTGATTTTTCTTTCTGCTGCTTCATTGTTAGTATATAGAAATGCAACAGACTTCTGTGCATTGATTGTATACCCTGTGACTTTGAATTCCTGTATCAGTTCTAGCAATTTTTTGGTGGCATCTTTCAGGTTTTCTACATAGAGTATCATATTCTCCATGAAGAGTGAAAATTTGACTTCTTCTTTGGCGATTTGGATACATTTATTTCTTATTGTTGTCTGACTGCTGAGGCTAGGACTTCCAGTACTATGTTGAACAACAGTGATGAGAGTGGACATCTCTGTCGTGTTCCTAACTTTAGGTGAAAAGCTATCAGTTTTTCCCCCTTGAGGATGGTATTAGTTGTGGGGCTTTCATATATGACCTTTATGGTGTTGAGGTATGTTCCCTCTATCCCTACATTATGGAGGGCTTTTATCAAGAAAGGATGTTGTATTTGTCAAATGCTCTTTCTGCATCTATTGAGAGGATCATATGTTTCTTATCTTTTCTTTTATTAATGTGGTATATCACATTGATAATCAATCATCAAATCATGTGGATGTTGAACCACCCCTGCAGCCCAGGAATAAAACCCACTTGGTAGTGGTGAATAATCCTTTTAATGCACTGTTGGATTCAATTATCTAGTGTCTTGTTGAGAATTTTTGCATCCATGTTCATCAGGGATATTTGTCTATAATTCTCCTTTTTAGTAGGGTCTTTGTCTGGTTTGGGAATCAAGGTAATGCTGGCTTCATAGAATGAGTTTGGAAGTTTTCCTTCCATTTCTATTTTTTGGAATAGTTTCAGAATAGGTATTAATTCTTTAAATGTTTGGTAGAATTCCCCTGGGAAGCCATCTGGCCCTGGACTCGTGTTTTTGGAGATTTTTGATTACAGATTAAGTTTCCTTATTGGTTATGGGTCTGTTCAGATTTTGTATTTCTTCCTGTTTCAGTTTTGGTAGGTTATGTTTGTAGGAATTTATCCATTTCTTCCAGATTACCTAGTTTGTTGGCCTACAATTGCTCATAATATTCTCTTACAATTGTTTGTATTGCTGTGGTGTTGGTTGTGATCTCTCATCTTTCATTCATAATTTTATTTATTTGGGTTCTTTCTCTTTTCTTTTTGATAAGTCTGGTTAGTGGTTTATCAGTTTTGTTAATTTTTTTCAAAGAAGCAGCTCCTGATCTCATTGATCTGTTCTACTGTTTTTGTTTTTTCATTTCTATATCATTTATTTCTGCTCTAATCTTTATTATTTCCTTTCATTCTGCTGGCTTTAGTCTTTTTTTTTTTTCTAGTTACCTTAAATGTAATGATAGGTTGTATATTTAAGGTTTTTCTTGCTTCTTTCATTGCTATATACTTCCTTCTCAGGACCGCTTTTGCCACATCCCAAAGTTTTAGACATTGTTTTTTCATTTTCATTTGTTTCCATGTATTTTTTAAATTTCTTACTTGATTTCTTGGTTGAGCCTTTCATTATTTAATAGCATGTTGTTTAATATCCATGTATTTGTGGCCTTCCAAATTTTTCTTGTAGTTGGCTCCCAGTTTCATAGCATTGTGGTTGGAAATGATATGTGGTATGACTTCAGTCTTTTTGTATTTGTTGAAAGCTGATTTGTGACCTAATATGTGATCTATTCTGGAGATTGTCCCATGTGCACATGAAAAGAATGTGTATTCTCCTGTTTTAGGATGGAATGTTCTCAATATATCTTTTAAGTCCATCTGGTCCAATGTGTCATTCAAAGCCATTGTTTCCATGTTTTCTGTTTAGATGATCTGTCCACTGATATAAGTGAGGTGTTAAAGCCCCCTACAATATTGTATTTTTATCAATTTGTTCCATTATGTTTGTTATTATTTTTTTAATATGTTTGGGTTCCCCCATGTTGATTGTATAAATATTTACAATTATTATTCTTGTTTTATTTTCTCCTTTATGATTATGCAGTGCCCTTCTTTGTCTTTTGTTACATGCTTTGTTTAATGTCTAGTTAGTGCAATATAAACATTGCTACTCCAGCTTCCTTTTGCCATCCATTTACGTGATGATTCTCTATCCCCTCATTTTTAAACTCCAGGTGTCTTTAGGTTTAAAGTGAGTCTCTTATAAGCAGCATATAGATGGCTCTTGTTTTTGTTTTGTTTTGTTTTGTTTTTTAATCCATTCTGACACCCTATGTCTTTTGATTGGACCTTTTAGTCCATTTAGTCAAAGGAGTTATTGATAGATATATATTTATTGCCATTTTATTTCATATCTTATCTTTGTTTTTGGAGATTTTCTCTGATCCTTTCTTGTCTTTTTCACTTTTGGTCTCTCCTTTGCACTCCAGCAGTCCCCTTTGATATTTCTTGCAGGCTGGATTAGTGGTCACAAATTCCTTAAGTATTGTATGTCTGGGAAACTCTTTGTCTCCTGCTATTCTCAATGATAGTCTTGCTGGATAGAGTATTCTTGGCTACAGATTTTTTTTCCATTCAGCCCTTTGAATATATGATGCCACTCCCTTCTGGCTTGACAAGTTTCTGTAGAGAAATATGCAGCTAGCCTTATGGGGTTTTCTGTGTAATTTGAGGACTACTTTTATCTTGCTGCTTTCAAGATTTTTTTCTTTATTGCTATATTTTGCAAAAATATTTACAATATATCTTGCTGTTGGCCTGCTCTTTTGATGTTGATGGGAATTCTCTGTGCCTTCTGGGTCTGGATGTCTGTTTCCTTCCCCAGATTAGGGAAGTTTTCTGCTATTATTTCTTGAAACAAATTTTCTATCCCTTTTTCTCTCTTTTTCTGGGACTCCTATAATACCATTGTTACTATGATTGATGGAGTCACTGAATTCACAATGCATGAGCTCTGCTGTTGTGTTTTTTGGCTGCCTTATCCTTCAGGCCAGTAGTCTGCAAAGGCTCTCCTTGCCTGCTGTGGGCAGTGTTTGGTCCCTAGTCTGAATGTGGTGAGTTTTAACTTGGTGTGCTGTGGTCTGCTTGTGAAATGAGGCCTGACACCAACTCCACCAGAACTGAGGACCTGCAGCACTCTCTAGTTGGGAGACACGGTATGGGCAGGGTTTTTTGCTGGTTTAGTGTGTGTAGGGCTCTCCATGGTGGGACTAAGGCAAACTTCACTGAGAAGGGCAGTCCCGCCAGAGCACAGGGTGGTGGTGCTTTGCGTAAACAAGTTAGGCAGACAGTGTGGGTTCTGTGCTGCTTCTTGCTGGTGATTCTGTGTTTATGCTGAGGGGTGGCAGAAGGAAATGTTGTCAGCCAGCTCCTTTGTTCTGGAGAGTCTAATCATCCTCTTTTGACCCAAAAGAAAGTTTTGTGCCTGATATAATACAAAGATCATTATAAAGTCTGAATATATATTTTCTTGAAGAAACATTTCAACTCTAAGTATTTTAACCTCATCTAATTATTTTTATCTTAGTATCTTACTTCATTCTTTTGATTACCAGAAGCAATTGGCATACAACTCTGAACTTGAAAATATACAGTGTACTAAATATATTTCTTTTAACATGTTATATATTTACACTAGAAGACATTAGGTAGAAAAGGGTGATTATTTGCAAGATAAACTGAAATTCTAATTTTAATAAAGGTGTAAGGTCCATTTTTGAGGACTGAGAGAGGAAGGAAGACAAACCAACAGCATAGTCTTTTCCTACTCTAAGGGACATATATTCTTTTGGTTGAAAATACAAAGAAAATGGTAACACTTACTTCTTTCTGTAAAGAAAACATACACCCATTTCTCTCGGTAATGACAGGTTGTGGGTGAATTAATTATTAATGAAAACTCTTGTATGAAAAAAATTTAAATTAAATAATTTTATTTTTATTTTTTCAACTTAGGTAATGAACTCCAAAATTGAATTGCATTCCAAAGAAGGCTTCTAGCAAACAAATATTGTGTGTATTTAAAGAAATTATGAGGGGGCGCCTGGGTGGCTCAGTTGTTAAGTGTCTGCCTTCGGCTCAGGTCATGATCCCAGGACCAAGCCCCGCATTGGGCTCTCTGCTCGTCGGGAAACCTGCTTCTCCCTCTCCCACTCCCCCTGTTCCCTCTCTCACTGTCTCTCTCTGTCAAATAAATAAATACAATTTTTTAAAAAATAATAAAAAAATAAAGAAATTATGAGGTAAGGAAACTTGATTTTAGTAGCTAACTGTATACTATTCCACCATTACACTGAAATCAGGGACTTTCTGAAGACTTGTCTTCAGTTTTCCCCTGACACTTAAGGTCTTGACCAAAACATTAATTTTTCCAATTTACTGAAACTTGCTTGTTGCTTTGGCAATTTATCATGGCACAAAATAGCAGCTAGTTACCTTTACATAATTTTATCATAATATTAATAAACAGTTGTTAGAGCAGTTTTAGACTCACAGAAAAAAAATGAATGGAAAATGCAGCACTCACACATAAACTCTAGCTCACCCCAAAAATAGCTTCCCACTGTCAATATCCTGCACCAGTGTGGTACATTTGTAGAAATTGGTGAGCCATTATTGACACATCATTATCCACCAAAGTCCATAGTTTATATTAGGGTTCACCCTTGGTAGTGTATATTCTCTGGGTTTGGCAAATGTATAATGTTATGTATCTACTATTACAATATCATACAACATAGTTTCATTGTCCTAAAACTTCTCTGTGATTAGCATATGTATCCCTTCCTTTTCCCTATACCCTGACAGTTACTCATCTTTTTAATGTTTCCATACTTTTTTTTTGCCTTTTCTAGAATGTAATATAAACAAAATCATACAGTATGTAGCCTTTTCAGATAGTCTTCCTTTACTTAGTAATGTACACTTAAGATTCTCCCATGTCTTTCCATGTTTTGATAGCTCATTTCTTTTTTGGCTTTGACAATAATATTCCATTCTTTTATAGCTTTGACAATAATATTCCATTGTCTAGATGTGCCAGTGTGTTTATCAACTTACCTGCTGAAAAACATCTTGAGTGTTCCAAGTTTTGACAATTATGAATAAAACTGCTATAAATATCAGTGAGCAGGTTTTAGTGTGGACATAAATTTTCACTTCATTTGGATATATGCTAAGGAGCACAATTGCCGGATTATATACTAAGTATATGTTCCAGTTTGTAAAAAACTGCCAAACTATTTTCCAAAGTGACTTTAACATTTTTTATTCCCATGAGCCATGAATGAGAGTTCTTGTTACTACAAATCCTTGTCAGCATTTGGTATAGTCCATGATTTAAGTTTTTGCTATTCTAAAGGTATATAGTGGTATCTCACTGTCATTTTAATTTTCAATTCCCTAATGACATATTATGGTGATGGCCTTTATTTTTTTTTCTAAAGTAGACAAAGCAGGTCTTTAGAGGAGAGAGTGGGTATTATTTAATTAATCAATTTATTTATTTTTAAAGGCTTTATTTACTTGTCAGAGAGAGAGAGAGAGAGCACAAGTGGAGAAGGGGCAGAGGGAGAAGAAAGCTCCCCACTAAGCAAGGAGTGCAATGCAGAACTAGATCCCAGGACCCTGGGATCATGACCTGAGCCCTGAAGGCAGACGCTTAACTGACTGAGCCACCCAGGTGTCCCATGGTGATCACCTTTTTAAAAAATATTTTTTAGTTCTTTTTTAAGTTTTTATTTAAATTCCAGTTAGTTAACATAAAGTATAATATTAGTTTCAGGTGCACAATATACTGATTCAACACTTTCATACAGCACCCAGTGTTCATCACAACAAGTGCACTCGTTAAATCCCATCACCTATTTAACCCATCTCCCCACCCACCTCCACTCTGGTAACCATCAGTTTGTTCTCTACAGTTAAGCGTCTGTTTCTTGGTTTGCCTCTCTCACTCTTTTTTTTTTTTTCCACTTTGCTCATTTGTTTTGTTTCTTAAATTCCATATATGAATGAAATGATATGGTGTTATTCTTTCTCTGATTTATTTTGCTTAGCATAATACTTTCCATTTCCCATCTGCACATCATCTTTGGTGAGTTGTCTGTTCAGAAATTTTCTCCATTTTTTTCTTTTTAAAAATTTTATTTTACCATGAAAAGTACACTAAATATGAGATCTGTCCTCTTAATAAACTTTTAAGTATACAGTATATTATTATTGACTATAAGTACAAGGTTATACAGCAGATCTCTAGAGCTTATTCATGTTGCTTGACTAAACATTATGCCTGTTGATAAGTAACTCCTCATACCCTCCCAGCCCCCAGAAACCATTATTCCACTCTTTAATTCTATGACAGTGTTTAGTTCTCTTTAATTCCTCTCTTTAATTCTAATCTATTTTTAGATACCTCATAAAAGTACAATCATGCACTATTTACCTTTGTGTAACAGGCTTATTTCACTTAGCATAATGTCCTCAAGTTTCATTTGTGTTGTCACATATTGCAATTTTTTTAAAGGTGGAATATTATTCCATTGTATGTATATATTTTATTTATCTACTCATCTGTTGATGGACTAGGTTTTTAATATGAATAATACTGCAATGAACATGGCAGTGCTAATATTTTTTCCAGATGGGAGAAAATGTATGCAAACCATATTTCTGATGAGGGGTTAATCTCCAAAATATATAAGAAACTTCCACTGGGTGTTATACGCACCTGATGAATCATTGAACACTACATCAAAGACTAATGATGGCTAGTTGAACTTAATTACAAAAACAAAAAAAGGAACTCCCACAACTCAATAGTAAAAACAAAACAAACTAATAACCTGATTTTAGTATTTGTGAAGGACTTGAATAGATATTTCTCCAAAGAAGGCATACAAATGGCCAGCAGGTATATGAAAAAATGTTCATCACAAGTTATTAGAGAAAGGCAAACCAAAAAACATAAAGAGATATCACTTCACACTTGTCAGAATGACTATTATCCAAAGAACAAAAAACAAGTGTTAGTAAGAATGTGGAGAAATTAGAACCCTTACACACCGTCGGTGGGAATGCAAAATGTACAATATAGTGGTTCCTTAAAAAATAAAAAATAGGGACGCCTGAGTGGCTCAGTCGGTTAAGCCTCTGCCTTCGGCTCAGGTCATGATCCCAGGGTCCTGGGATCAAGTTCCACATTGGGCTCCTTGCTCAGCAGGGAGCCTGCTTCTCCCTCTGCCTGCCACTTGCCCTGCTTGTGCTCTCCTTTTCTCTTTCTCTCTCTCTCTGTCTCTCTAACAAATAAATAAAATCTTAAAAAAATAAAAATAGAGCTACCATATGACCCAGTAATCCTACTTCTGGGTATTTACCCAAAATAATTTAAATCTTTTCCCCATTTTTAACTGTGTTGTTAATTTTAACAAAATGAGATTTGCGGATTCTTTGTGTATTTGGGATAATAGTCCTTTATATATAAATCTTTTGAAGATATTTTCTTTCAACCTGTGGCTTGTCTTTTCGTTCTTTTCAGTGTGTTTTGGAGAAAAGAAGTTTTTGGTTTATTTTTTTAAGAATTCCAACATAATCTTTTTTTTTTTCTTAACAAAATCACATCTTTGTCATTGCCAACCCCAAGGTTATCGAGATATCATCTTATGTCATCTCTAAGAGTTTTATAGTGATGCATTTTAACATTCGTGTCTATGACCCATTATGAATTATTTTTGTGAAGGATATAAGGTCTGTGTCTAGATTTATTATAATTTTTTGCATGGATATATCCAGTTGTTCCAGTACCATTTGTTGAAAAAAAAAAAAAAACAACAACTCTTTTCTTTATTGAATTGTCTGTGATATTTTGTCAAAGATCATTTGACCATATCTGTGTGGATCTATGTCTGAGCTCTCTATTCTTTTCCATTGATCAATTTGTCTTCTTTTGCCAATATGACACTGTCTTGATTACTATAGCTTTAGAGTAGGTTTTGAAGTTGGGGTAGTGTCCGTCCTCTGACTTTTGTTCTTCTCCTTCAATATTATGCTGTCAATACTGTGTCTTTTGCCTCTCTATATAAGCTTCAATTTATTGATATCCACAAAATAACTTGCTGGAATTTTTATTTGGATTGTATTGAATCTATATGTTAATTTGGAAAGAACTGACATCTTAAAATACTGAGTCTTCCTATCCATTAACATGGAATATCTCTTCATTTATTTAGTTCTTTAATTACTTTCATCAAGGTTTTGTAGATTTCCTCATATCATATATATCTTGTACATAGTTTGTCAGATTTATACCTAACCATTTTATTTGTTTGGTGATCATGTAAATGGTACTGTGTTTTTTATCTTGAATTCTTTTTTTTTTTTTTAAGATTTTATTTATTTATTTGAGACAGAGAGAATGAGAGAGAGAGAGCACATGAGAGGGGGGAGGGTCAGAGGGAGAAGCAGGCTCCCCGCCGAGCAGGGAGCCAGATGCGGGACTCGATCCAGGGACTCCAGGATCATGACCTGAGCCGAAGGCAGTCGCTCAACCAACTGAGCCACCCAGGCGCCCCTTTTATCTTGAATTCTAAGTATTTCTTTTATATAGAAAAGCAATTGACTTTTGTATCCTAACCTTGCATCCTACAACCATGCTATAATTGCTTATTAGATGCACGAGGGATATTTTTGTGGGATGGATTCTTTAGGATTTTCTACTTTAACATGTCATCTGTGAACGTAGTTTAATTTCTTCCTCCCCAATTTATACACAATATTTCCTTTTCTTATATTATTGCATTAGATAGGACTTTCAGTACAATAATGAGTAGTGAGAGTGGTGGTATTGGACATTCTTGTTTTGTTTTTGTCAAAAGTGAGGAAACATTAAGTTTTTCATTTGTAATTATGATGTTAGCTCTTGGCTTTTGTAGATATTTTTATTAGGTTGAGTAATTTCCCCTCTATTCTTAGTTTGTTGAGAGTTTTTATGATAAGCGCGTTTTGTATTTTATCAAATTCTTTGTATCTATTGATATGATCATGGAATTTTCCTTCTTTGCTCAGTTAATGTGGTGGATTACATTATTGATTTTCAAATGCTGAACCAGTGTTGCAAATCTGAAACTGTATAATTCCTTTTATACAACCTTGGGTTTGATTTGCTAATATTTTGTGGAGGATTTTCTTCTATGTGTACGAGATATGTTGGTTTGTAGTTTTCCTTTGTTTCAATGTCTTTATCTGGTTCTTGGTGTTAGGATAATGCTGGCCTTATATTATGAGTTAGGATATGCTTCCTTTGTTTCTATTTTATGAAAGCAATTACAGAGAATTGAGGTAATTTCTTCTTTAAACGTTTGGTAGAATTCACAAGTGAACCCATCTGGGACTGGTGCTTTCTGTTTTGGGAGGTTATTAATTATTGATTCAATATTTTTAATGTATATAAATCTATTCAGATTGCCCATTTTTTCTTGTGTGACCTTCAATAAATTGTGTCTTTCAAAGAATTATTTTATTTAGATTGTCAAATTTGTACTCATAATGATGTTCATATTATTCTTTTATTCTTTTTAATATCTATGATATCTGTAGTGATACAGATACAGATTTTTTTTTCATTTCTGATATTAGTAACTTGGTTCTTTCTCTCTGTTTTCTTATTTTCTTAGTTACCATGGCTACAGCCTTATGAATTTTACTGATCCTTTCTAAGAACCAGATTTTCATTTCATTGATTTTGTCTATTGATTTTCTGGTTTCAATTTTATTTATTTCTACACTAATCTCTATTTTTTTCCTTCTGCTTACTTTGGATTTCGTTTTCTCTCTCTCTCTCTCTCTTTAGTTTCCTATAGCAGAAGGTTAGATTATTGATAATATATCTTTCTTATTTTCTCATGTATGTATTCAATGCTATACATTTCCTTATACACATTGTTTTCACTGATTTCCACAAATTTTGATAAGTTGTAATTTAATTGTAATATAGTTCAAATATTGTTTAATTTCTCCTGAGCCTTTTTTGGCCAATTTGTTATTTATTGTGTTGTTTAATCTCTCAGCATTTCGTGGTTTTCTATTTATCTTTCTATTGTTGATTTCTACTTTAATTCCCTTGTTGTATGAACATGTATAATTCCTACTCTTTTAAGTTTGATAAGGTGTGTTTTGTGAACTAAATTGTAATCTATTTTGGTAAATGTTCCATGTGAGCTTGAAGAATATTTGCATTTTGCTCTTGCTGGGTGAAGTATTTTATAAATATTAATTAGATTCAATTGACTGATCATTCTGTTTAGCTCAACTATGTCTGTACTGATGTTCTTTCTGCTGGTCTGTCCATTACTGACAGAGGGATATTGATGTCTCCAAACAGAATAATGGATTTGTCTATTTCTCTTCAAGTTCTATCAGTTTTTTCTCACATATTTTGACACTCAGTTCTTATACACATACACATTAAGAATTCTTAAGTATTCTTCAATAATTGACCGTTTTATCATTATGTAATGGCTCTTTTTATTCCTGATATTTTTTTTTGCTCTGATGTCAAATTTGTCTGAAATTAATATAGCTACCATGGCTGTATTTGGTTAGTGTTAGCATGGTATATCTTTCTCTAACCCTTTACTTTTAATCTATATGGCCTTTATATTTAAAGTGGATTTCAAAGATATGCTAATTAGAACAGTATTTTACTGGCAAAAAAGTAGATATATAAATCAATGAAAGAGAATAATGAACCCAGACACAAACCCAGGCTTATCTGATCAATTAATCTATGACAAAGGAGGCAACAATATACAATGGGGAAAAAAGAGTCTTTTCAATCAATAGTGTTGGGGAAATTGGAAAGCTTCATGCAAAAGAATGAAACTGGACCACATTCTTCATCGTATACAAACATGCACTCAAAATGGATTAAAGACCTAAATATAATACCTAAAATAATTAAACTCCTAAAAGAAAACATAGGGAATAAACTCTTAGCTATACATAGCCATAGTCAACAATACTATTTTTGGATCTGTCTCTTCAGGTAAGGATAACAAAAACAACAACAACGACAACAGCAGCAACAACAACATCAGACAACAGACTACATCAAACTAAAAGTATTTACACAGCAAATGAAGCCATAAACAAATGAAAAGACAGTCTACTTAATGGGAAAAGATATCCAAGATATATAAAGTTAATATCCAATGGGCGCCTGGGTGGCTCAGTTGGTTAAGCGACTGCCTTCAGCTCAGGTCATGATCCCGGAGTCCCGGGATCAAGTCGCGCATCGGGCTCCCTGCTCAGCAAGGAGCCTGCTTCTCCCTCTGACCCTCCCCCACTCATGTACTCTCTCTCTCTCTCATTCTCGGTCTCTCAAAATAAATAAATAAATCTTTAAAAAAAAAATAAAGTTAATATCCAAGATATATAAAGAACTCATACAACTCAATACTTTAAAAAAAATCTGATTTTTAAAACAGGCAGAGGATATGAAGATATTTTTCCAAAGAAGACATGCAGTCAGTCAACAGACACATAAAAAGATACTCAACATCACTAATCATCAGGGAAATGCAATTCAAAACCAGAATGAGATATGACCTCACATGTGTCAGGAGGACTAATATCCAAAACAAAGAAATTACAGCTGTTGGCTAGGATGTGGAGAAAAGGAAATCCTCAGACACTGATGGTGGGAATGTAAATTGGTGCAACCACTCTTGAAAACAGTATGGGGATTCCTCAAGTAATTAAAAATGGTAATACCATTTGATCCAGCAATTCTACTTCTAGGTATTTACATGAAGAAAATGAAAACATTAATTCAAAAAGATATATACATCCCTATGTTTATCACAACATTATTTACAATAGCCAAGATATGGAAGCAACCTAAGTGTCCATTTATGGGTGAATGAATAAAGAAGTTGTGAGATATATATCTAAACATCTCTATATCTCTATATATAATGTAGTCATATAGGATATATATAATATGACAGAATATATATATATATATACATATATATCTCCTATTTAATGTATAATATAACATATATATATAATGTAGCCATAAAAAATAATTAAGTCTTGCCATTTGTGACAACAAAGACAGACCTAGAGGGTATTATGCTGATTTAAAAATTGGACAGACATCATAAAAACATAAATACAAAGTAGATTAAAGACCTAAATGAGAGATTTGAAACCATAAAAATCTTAGAAGTTAGCTGTAGCAACTTTTTTCTAGATATGTCTCCTGAGGCAAGGGAAACAAAAACAAAAATAAACTATTGGGACCACATCAAAATAAAGGCTGCTGCACAGCAAATGAAACAATCAACAAAACTAAAGGCAATATATGTCATGGGAGAAGATATTTGCAAATAACCTAACCAATAAAGGGTTAATATTCAAATTATATAAAGAACTTATAAATCTTAATACTCAAAAAATAACAATCAAATTAAAAAATGGGCAGAAGACATGAACAGAGATTTCTCCAAAGAAGATATCCAGGTGGCCAAAGTATACATGAAAAGATGTTCATCATTACTTACCAATCAGGGAAATGCAAATCAAAACTACAATGAGATATCACCTCATACCTGTCAGAATGGCTAAAATCAACAACACAAGACCTAAAACAACAACACGACAACACAAGAAACAGCAGGTGTTCCTGAGGGTGTGAAGAAAAATGAACATTTGTGCACTGTCCGTGGGAATGCAAGCTGGTGCAGCTACTGTGGAAAATAGTATGTAGTTTCCTCAAAAAGTTTAAAATAGAACTACCCTACAATCCATCAATCCATCAGTTGCACTACTGTGTATTTACCCAAAGAACACAACAACAGTAATTAAAAGGGATATATGCACCCTGATGTTTATAGGAGCATTATTTACAATAGCCAAAATATGGAAGCCGTACAAGTGTCCATCAATTGATGAATGGATAAAGAAGATAAAAAGAAGATGTGATTATATATGTGTGTGTGTGTGTGTGTGTGTGTATGATGTTAGGTATATATATCTCCAATCCATTCCACTATATATAATGGAATATTACACAGCCATAAAAAGAATGAAATCTTGCCATTTGCAATGACATGGGTAAAGGTAGAAAGCCTAATACTAAGTGAAATAAGTCAATCAGAGAAAGACAAAACCATATGATTTCACTCATATGTGGAGTTTAAGAAATAAGACGAACAAGCAAAAGGAAAATAAAAGAGTGAGAGAGACAAACCAAGAAATAGACTCCTAATTATAGAGAACAAACTGATGGTTACCAGAGGGAAGGAGAGTGTGGGATTGGGTAAAATAAGTGATGAGGATTAAGGACTGTACTTGTGATGAGCACCGGGTGATGCATGGAACTTTTGAATTACTATATTGTACCCCTGAAACTAATATAACACTCACTGTATGTTAACTAACTGGAGTTAAAATAAAAACTTAAAAAAAAGTCAGAGAAAGTCAAAGACCATATGATTTCCCTTATATGTGGAATCTAAAAAACAAAACAAAGAAACAAAATTTTTTTTAAAAACTCATAAATACAGAGAACACATTGGTGTGCCAAGGAGAGGGGATGGGGTGATAGGTGAAATAGGTGAAATGTATTAAGAGGTATAAACTTCCAGTTATAAAATAAATAAATCATGGTGATGATAAGTAAAGCATAGGGAATATAGTCAATAACATTGTAATAACTTTGTAAGGTGACAGATGGTAACTACACTTATTGTGGTGAACATTTTGTAATGCATATAATTTTTGAATCACTATGTTGTACACCTGAAACTAATATAATATTATATATCAATTATACATCAATTGAAAATTAAAGAAAATGCAATAACCTTTACTTAGCACCAAAAAAAATGAAATACTTAGGAATAAATCTAAGAAAATATGTATAGGAGACTGTATGAGGGGAAACTATAAAGCTCTATGAAAAAAATTAAAGATCATCTAAATGCGTGGAGAGATAGTTCATATTCATGGAGAAGATTCAATATTGTTAAGAATTTAGTTCTTCCTAAATTAGTCTAGAGATTAAATGCAATTAATAATGAATAGACATAATTTTAAAAAGTATGGGGTGAAGTTAAAGCAATGTTAAGTGGCAAATTTATAACTATAAATGCCTGTATTAAAAATAATAAGTACCTCAAGCTAACAACCTAAACTTTTACCCTAAAACACTTAAGGAAAGTAAATAAAATTAAAATCAAAGGAAAAAGACAGAAGGAAATAATAAGGATTGAGTGGGAATTAAATAGAAATTAGGAAAAAATGAGAAAAAAATTGGTTCTTCAAAAAGATCAACAAAATTGGCAAATCTTTACATAAACTTGAAACATGAGAGAAGATCAAATTACCAAAATTAGAATGAAATAAAGGAATTATTACTGACCCTATAGCAATAAAAGGAATTATAAGGGACTACTATGAATTACTGTATGCCAAAAAATCAGGTAATCTAGATAAAATGGACACATTCTTAGAAACACATAACCTACCAGGAGTGTATTAGGAATAAATAGAAAATCTAAATACATCTATAAAATATAAAGTGATTAAATTAGTCGTCAAAAACATCTCCACTACCAAACCCAAGTACAGATAGTTTCACTGGTGAATTCTCTCTCATATTTAAAGAAGAATCAAAATCATTTTTTTTTCACAAACTCTACCAAATATAACAGAGAAGGAATTCATCTTAATTAAATCAATGAGGCCAATATAATCCTGATGCAAAAACAAGAAAAAACATAAGAGAATGGTCCTCTTACACCATACAGAAAGATAAAATCTAAATGGATGAAAGACTTAAATGTGAGACAGGAATCCATCAAAATCCTAGAGTAGAACATTGGCAGTAACCTCTTTGACATCGGCCACAGCAACTTCTTTCAAGACACGTCTCCAAAGGCTAGTAAAACAAAAGCAAAAATGAACTTTTGGAACTTCAAGATAAAAAGCTTCTGCACCGCAGAGGAAACGGTCAACAAAACAAAGAGGCAACCCACAGAATGGGAGAAGATATTTGCAAATGACACTACAGATAAAGGGCTGATATCCAAGATCTATAAAGAACATCTCAAACTCCACACCCAAAAAACAAATAATCAAGTCAAAAATGGGCAGAAGACATGAACAGACACATCTCCAAGGAAGATATACAAATGGCTAACAGACACATGAAAAAATGTTCAACATCATTAGCCATCAGGGAAATACAAATCAAAACCACATTGAAATACCACCTTACATCAGTTAGAATGACAAAAATTAACAAGGCAGGAAAAAAACAAATGTTGGAGAGGTTGTGGAGAAAGGGGAACTCTGTTTTACTGTTGGTGGGAATGCAAGTTGGTACAGCCACTTTGGAAAACAGTGTGGAGGTGCCTCAAAAACTTAAAAATAGAGTTACCATATGACTCAGCAATTGCACTACTGGTTATTTACCCCAAAGATACAGATGTAGTGAAAAGAAGGGCCATATGCACCCCAATGTTCATAGCAGCAATGTCCACAATAGCCAAACTGTAGAAAGAACCGAGATGCCCTTTAACAGATGAATGGATGAAGAAGATGTGGTCCATATATACAATGGAATTTTACTCAGCCATTAGAAAGGATGAATATCCACCATTTGCATTAACATGGTTGGAACTGGAGAGGATTATGCTAAGTGAAGTAAGTCAAGCAGAGAAAGTCAATTATCATATGGTTTCACTCATATGTGGAATATAAGAAATAGCACGGAGCACATTAAGCAAGGAAGGGAAAACTGAAGGGGGAGAAATCAGAGAGGGAGATGAACCATGAGAGACTATGAACTCTGAGAAAGAATCTAGGGGTTTCAGAGGGGCAGGGAGTGGGGGACGAGGTAACCCAGTGATGGGTATTAAGGAGGGTACGTGTTGTAATGAGCACTGGGTGTTTATGCAAACACTGAATCATGGAACACTATATCAAAAACTAATGATGTACTGTATGGTGACTAACATAACAACAAAAAAGCTCATTGGCATAGTTAAAAATGAGTAATGTTCAGTGTTTTTAAATTTCAGAGACTGTTGCTCAGTAGACAATAAATAATTTTCTACCTCATTAGAAAATAAAAGCTTAGTTTTATTCATCTCTACAGTAGTTTAAGGAAGTTAGATGAGTTTTAAAAAATGTTCATAGCTAACTCATTGTTTTCCTGTAGTATAAAATACATTATGAATTCAAGATTGTACCTAAACCCAAAGCAAAGCCTAGCTTTAGGCTGTGGTTTTTCTAGAAGATAAAAATAAAGAACATCCCAATTTTTAAAATAAAGGTTTTTTTAATGATACATAAATCCTAGTCTTGTTTAATATTATTCCTTATCTTTTAGCTAAACATTCTTTAAGAATGGAAAAGAAGAAGCAAAATAACCAAATCTGGTATTCCTTAAAAACAAGTTTATCTACAGCTTTAATTTATATACTTTTTACTTATATCATTGTCAGAGTTTCCTATGACAATTTCTAACTGAAGATTCGGCAGGTGAACAGGATTATTTTAAATGAAAAGATATGTCTTATTCCCTAAAAATAGTCATTGGAATAGATAATAAATTCTAGATTTTTAGGCTTATTGTATGACCCACATATTATCAGTGATATTTTTTTACTATTATTTATGGTATCACACTGGTTTTGTTACATTTTTAAAATGTCTTTCAAATTCTAATGTGTTTGAGAATGATTTAACTGTACTATCTAAATTGACATTTTTGTTTTATGAGTTTAAAAATATACCAACTTAATATAGTAAAGTAAGGCCCAAAGAAAGCAAACATAAAGGAACATAGCTCAGATTCTAGCACCTTTATTTTATTTTCAGTCTCTAACCTATAGCATCTTGAACCTAAACTAATGTCAATGAAGACTGGGGAAAATGTGAACATAAAGAATTGCCATATAAGCATATAGTGTTTCCAAAGCGTAGATAGTAGAGATATTCCTTTCAGGTTTGCTTTTTAAAGCAGCTTTCACAACTCCATTGAGAAGAAAATGACATTAGAACACATACAGAATAGATGCTAACCATAAGGAAATTTTAATTCTATCTAAAGGTATTTTAAAATAAGTTGATGAAAAATTAGTTATGACTTTCCTATTTGAAGTGGTGTATAAATATTATCAAACTATAATTTACTTATTTATTCACCTATTCTTTCAACAAACATTTAAAGAAAAAAAACATTTAAGGAATGTTTATGCCATTAGGGACATGCAAATATAATACAATGTGATACAATTTTACCCCCTCTAGAATGTATAGAATAAAAAAAAATGGACAATAATAAGTGTTACCAAGGATGTGGAGAAATTGGAACCCCCATACATTCCTGGTGAAAATATAAAATTGCATAACCACTTTGAAAAACATTCTGAAAGTCCCTAAAAAATTTAAGCATAGAGTTACCATATGACCTGGCAGATCAACTCCTAGATATATCCAAGAGAAAAGAAAACATTATGTCCACACAAAAACTGGTACACAAATATTTTTACACTATTATTCTTAATAGCCAAAGGAAATAACCATCTAAATGTCCATCGGTGGATGAATGGATAAACAAAATGTGGATTAGCCATAAAATGTAATAGTATTCAGCCATAAAAAGGGAATAAAGAACTGATACATGTTACAACATGGGAAAAATTGAAAACATTATCCTAACTTAAAGAAACCAGTCACAGAAGCCCACATACTACATGATTCCATTTACATAAAATATCCAAATAGGCTAATCCATAAAGACCAAAAGCAGATTATTGGTTACACAAAGACTGAGATAAGGGAAAACTGGGGAATGATTGCTAATGGTTATGTGTTTTTTTTGGGGGGGTGATGAAAATATTCTGGAATTAGATAAAGGTGATGCTTGCACAAATCTTTAAATATACTAAAAACCACTGAAGTGTAACTTTTAAAAAGTGAATTTTGATATGTAAATTATATCTCAATAAAGCTGCTATTTAAAGCAGGGTGCTTATTACATGTGAGACATTGTATTTGGGATGTGAGATAACCAAAACACAGTTCCTGATCTCAAAAGAAAAAAAAAATCACAATCTATAGAGGAATCAACAGGGGAAATTGCACTAGTCTTGATAAAAAATGGGAGGGAATAACTGAATTAGGTCAAAGATGAAGGTGATAGGGATGAAAAAGAAGCTATTGATGTAAAAAACTAACCAGAAATATAAAATCAATAAGATTTGCTCAAACATTGGATATAGGAAGGAATAAAGAATCAAAGATATTATAGTTTGTTATCAAAAGGATTATCGTTTCAGGGCACCTGGGTGGCTCAGTGGTTTAAAGCATCTGCCTTTGGCTCACGTCATGATCCTGGGGTCCTGGGATTGAGCCCCACATCAGGCTCCCTGCTCACTGGGGAGTCTGCTTCTCCCTCTGTCCCTCCCCCCACTCATGCTCTCTCTCTCTCTCTCTCGTTCACTCTCTGTCAAATAAATAAATAAATAAATAAATAAATAAATAAATAAATAAACAAACAAACAAAACCTTTAAAATTAAAAAAAAGGATAATTGTTTCATATAGATGGGTAATACGAGAAGAAAGGTTCTATGAAAAGAAAGGTAATTTAGTTTTGGACATTGTATTTAAAGATATCTACAAAACTACATCCACTACATTCATTGTCCATTTTGTCTTCATCAGTGACTATTTCCAGGTCAATTAATAAAATAGTTCTTAGCCATATAACTGTTCATGCTCTCAGGAAAAGTATCTTCCTTTGGAAAAATATAGCCTCATTTCATTACACTAGAAAGAATACCTAAAAATGTCTTGAGAGTAATAACATAACAGCACAAGAAGGAGCTTATTTTCCCCAACAAGTTCTGGGCATGTCAATTTCTGAAATCTTAATATCTAGAGCATCTTTTATTTGTATGCATTAACCTTTATATAGTTTCAACATTTTGGGGAGCATAGTTTATGTTTTCACAACTGAGAGATATTATTGATTTAAATGATTTAAGAAAATGAGTCATAGGGACCCACATTTTTATTACTTGCCTGCCTAAACATTCCTCCTGTGGGCAGAAAATTCTTAATGGAACAAAAAATCAGAAAAGGGATTGAGGAAAACCAAAAAAGTGATAGAAAACACATATTATAGATCTTTCCCCATAAATAGTGCCAAAATATTCATACTATATAAAATATAAATATTTTGAATATAAAAATGGCCATGAAATGTATAATTTTGCATTTAAAAATAGTTTTATATTTTATTCTGCTAATAAATTATTCAATACAAAGTCCATTAAAATGGAGACTTTATATATATAATACTAATAAATAATATTAATCTTAAACTGTGATGTTTACAATTTCTTATCTATTTATGTCAGTTGTGGCTGAAATAGACTCACAAGAATCAACTCTCAATTATCTATTCAGATAAAATGGCTAAAGTGTATAGAAAGTCCAAAAATTATAAACCCAATTGCTAATTTCTCCATCACTAGTCCACCATGATTGTTTGTATAGGCTTCAAATGCCCAGAATCATTCCATTAACTGCTTTGGAGAGATGAAGATGCTTTGTTGGGGAAAATAAGCTCCTTCTTATGCTGTTATGTTATTACTCTCAAGACATTTTTAGGTATTCTTTCTAGTGTAATGAAATGAGGCTATATTTTTCCAAAGGAAGATACTTTTCCTGAGAGCATGACCAGTTATATGGCTAAGAACTATTTTATTAATTGACCTGGAAATAGTCACTGATGAAGACAAAATGGACAATGAATGTAGTGGAGTTAAATTGTCCTCTCATTTTAACTGTATACTGGAGATTCTAAATACAGAAATGTATAACTTAAGATGGCAGTGTAGTAGGAGGACCCTAGGCTCATCTTGTCCCTCAAACAAATAGTTAACTATCAAATCATTCTAAATACCCAAGAAATTGACCTGAGAACTGACAGAAAAAATTACACAACTAGAGAGAGAGAGAAGAGGCCTCATTGAAGAAGGTAGGAAGTGCAGAGATGTGGTTTAGGGGAGAAACAGATTACAATTGTGGATGTTGCTGAGGAGATGGAACCCTGGTAGCAGAGAAAGGTGAGAGAGAGAGGAGCATACAGGGAAACACATATGAACACTTCACCAAAGCCATAAACTGAAAATGAGAGGGGCTGATTTTCATGAATTTTTGCAACCAGCAGGGCTCAAAGACTGAAGTTTTAAAGGTTTGCAGGCTTGGCTGGGATAGAGCCCTGAGGGATCCACCCTATTCCTGGAGAGAAAGAGGCAAACAGCCTGGGGGCAGACAGTGTGATCTGAAGAATGCCATAAGCCACAAAGGGGAGAGACTGTTCCCTCTTCTTGGAGTGCATATGTGAGAGGTGGCATTCCCAAAAATGCCTCTCTGGGTACAAAAGAGTCAGTGGGTGCCATTTCTGTCCCCTGCCCCTTGGCACAGATTCAGAACCACCTGCTGAGGGCAGCTCACCCCAACACTGCCTGCCTAGCCTGCTTGCTCCAAGTCCCATGCTCCAGAACTCTGATGCTACTGCCTCGCCCAGTCAAATCTGTTTCTGTCCTTCCATGGCAAGACCCTCCCCTAGAAGATTAGTGCAGGCCCCTGCCACAGCAAGCACTTAAATTTTGGACTTTTATTTTTATTTTTTAAAGATTTAATTTATTTGTCAGAGAGAGAGAGAGAAAGGAGAGAGAGCACAAGCACGGGGAGCTGCAGACAGAGGGAGAAGCAGGCTCCCTGCTGAGCAAGGACCCCGATGTGGGACTCCATCCAAGGACCCTGGGAAGTTTTGGACTTTTAAAAGTCAGCAGACTTGGCTAGAATAGAGCCCAGTGTGCACTGCACTGCTTCTGCCAGGAAAACAACCCAGCGACAGCATGAAAGCTGTGATCTGAAAAACACTAGAGATGCACGGAGGGAGATTATTCACTCTTCTGGGAGTACTTCCCTGAAAGCAGCAAGCACGGAGACATTAATCTTGGAAAAATGAACTAGCTGGCACTATTGCCCTCCCCTGATCCTCAGCATAAACCAGCATCAGTAAATAGCATAGTGTCAACATAGGCTGCCTAACTTACTTACACCAAGTCCTGCCCCCTTCACTGTGCAGGTATTGGCCTGCTCCAGAAACTGTGCCTCAGGTCCAGCACAGTGGGGCCCCTTCTTCAGAAGACCAGCAGAAACCACCACACACACAATGTCTACTGACCAGAGAGTTCTGCAAGGCTTCAGTTCTAGTGGAAATAGCAGCAGGTCTTATTTAACAGGCAAAAGCACACCTAGTTAAAACTTGTCACACTCTGGCCAAGGTCCAAACACTTCATACATCAGCAAGGAGAGCCTCTGCAGTTGACTGGCCTGAAGGATAGAGCAAACAAAACACAGCAGCAGGGTGCGTGGGTGGCTCAGATGGTTAAGCATCTGCCTTCAGCTCTGGTCATGATCCCAGGGTCCTGGGATCGAGTCCCTCATTGGGCTCCCTGCTCAGTGGGGAGCCTGCTTCTCCTTCTGTCTCTCTCTCTGTCTCTCTGTCTCTCTCTGTCTCTTATGAATAAATAAATAAAATCTTAAAAAATAAACACAGCAGCAGAGTGCATGCAGCACACAACAGAGACACTTCCTGAAACGCAAGGCCCTGGGAACTGTATGACCTCTTCTTCATGAAACCATTACTCTCAGGAACAGGAGACATAACAAACTTTTCTAATACAAACAGGAGAAGATAGACTTAGATAAAATGTCAAGATGGAGGAATTCATCCCAAATGAAACAATAAGGAAATGTCACAGCCAGAGATCAAATTGAAACAGATACAGGTAATATGCCTGATTGGAAATTTAAAGCAATAATCATAAGGATACTTGCTGGGCTTGAGGAAATAATGGAAGATTTCAGGGAGATCCTTACTGAAGAAATAAAAGAATTTTAAAAAATAATCAGAATAAAAAAATGCAATAACTGAGATTTAAAACATAATGGAATTATGAACACCAGGATGGAAGAAGCAGAGGAATGAATAAGTTATATAAAAGATAAGATAATGGAAAATAATGAAGCTGAAGAAGAGAAAGAATTATGGATCATGAGAATATACTTAGGGACCTCAGTGACACCATCAAACGTAACAATATTTGTATCATAAGAATCACAGAAGAAGTAGAGAGACCAAAGGGGTAAGATAATTTTTTGAGGAAGTAATAGCTGAAAAATTCCCTAATAAGGGGAAGGAAACAGACATCCAGATACAGAAGGGATAAAAAACTCCCACCAAAATCAACAAGAGCAGGCCAACACAAAGACATATTGTAATTAAATTTGCAAAATAGAGTGATAAAGAAAAAAATCCTAATAGCAGCATGACAAAAGAAGACCATAACTAACAAGGGAAGACCCATAAGGCTAGCTGCAGATCTCTCCACAGAAACCTACCAAGGCAGAAAGGAGTGGCATGATATAGTCAACGTATTGAATGGGAAAAATATGGAGTGAAGTACACTTTATCCATCAAGGCTATCATTGAGAATAGAAGGTGAGATAAAGAGTTTCTCAGACAAAACACACACACACACACCTCAAACCTAGAGGAGTTTGTGACCATGAAACCAACCATACAAGAAATATTAAAGAGGAATCTGAATGGAAAGGAAAGATCAAAAGTAACAAAGACTAAAAAGGAACAGAGAAAACATCCAGAAAAAACAATAAAACAAGTAATAAAATGGCACTAAATTCCTATCATTCAATAATTACTCTGAATGTAAATGAACTAAACACTCAAATAAAAAGTCATAGGGTATCAGAATGGATTTAAAAAAAAGACACATCTATATGCTGTCTACAAGAGACTCATCTTAGACCTCAAGACACCTGTGAATTAAAAGTGAGGGTTGGAGATGTCCATCATTCAAATGGACATCAAAATAGGCAGAGTAGCAATACTTATATCAGAAAAACTAGATAAACCAAAGACTGTAACAAGAGATGAAAAAAGGCACTATATAATAATAAAGGGGACTATCCAATAAGAAGATCCAACAATTGTAAATATGCCCCCAACATAGGAGCACCTGTATATATAAAAATAATGTGATTAATTACTAACATAAAGGAACTCATTGTTAATAATATAATAAAACAAGAGAACTTTAACACCCCACCTGCAAAAATGGACAGCACATCTAAGCAGAAAATCAACAAGGAAAAAATGGCTTTGAATAACACACTGGATCAGATGGAATAACAGATATATTCAGAATATTTCATACTAAAGCAGCAAAATACACATTCTTTTCAGGTGCACATGGGACATTCTCCAGAATAGATCACATACGAGGTCACAGATCAGACCTCAAGAAGTGCAAAAAGATTGAGATCATACCATGCATCTTTTTTATTATTATTATTATTTTGGAGGTGGGGAGGGACAAAAGGAGAGGGAGAGGGAGTCTTAAGCAGACTTTAGGCTCAGGACGGAACCTGACATTGGACTCATTCCCACAACCCTGAGATCATGACCTAAGCTGAAACCAAGAGTCAGATGCTTAACCAACTGTGCCACCCAGGCATCTTTTCTGACTACAGTGTTATAAAACTTCAAGTCAATAACAAGAAAAATTTGGGAAGACCATAAATCCATGGAAGTTAAAGAACATCCTACTAAAGAATGAATGGGTCAAGTAGGAAATCAAAGAAAAAAAAAACATGATAAAAATGAAAACAAAAACATGATGGTCAAAATCTTTGGGATGCAGCAAAAGCAGTCATAAGAGGGAAGTATATAGCAATACAGGCCTACTTCAAGACACAATAAAAATCTCAAGTAAACAAGCTAACCTTACACTTAAAGGAGCTAGAAGAAGAACAAAAAATGAAGCCTAAACACAGCAGAAGAAAAGGAATAATAAATATTAGAGAAGAAATAAATTAAAGAGAAACTAAAAACAAAGCAACAACAACAAACACACACACACACAAAACAAAAGAAAACAACAACAACAAAAAAACACAATAGAACAGATCAATTAAACCAGGAGTTCGTTCTTTGGAAGAGTTAACAAACTGATAGCCCCAAGCCAAACATATCAAAAAGAAAAGAGAAAGGACCCAAATAAATGAAATCACAAATGAGAGGAGAAATAACAAACAACACAACAGAAATATAAACAACTATAAGAGAATATTATGGGGGCACCTGGGTGGCTCAGTCAGTTAGTTAGTTGTCTGACTTCAGCTCAAGTCATGATCTCAGGGTCCTGGAATCAAGCCCCATGTTGGGCTCCCTGCTTGGTGGGAAGTCTGCTTGTCCTTCTCCCTCACCTTCTGCCCCTCCCCTCGCTGGTACTCTTTCTGTCTCACTCTCAAATAAAATCTTTAAAAAAGAGAGAGAGAATATTATGAAAAACCATGTTCTGACAAATGGGA
Source organism: Neomonachus schauinslandi (assembly GCF_002201575.2). Taxonomy (NCBI): domain Eukaryota; kingdom Metazoa; phylum Chordata; class Mammalia; order Carnivora; family Phocidae; genus Neomonachus; species Neomonachus schauinslandi. The sequence continues at coordinate 54,121,386 of NC_058419.1, forward strand.
CAACCTTGAAGAAATGGATAAATTCCTAGAAACATATAAACTACCAAAACTGAAACAGGAAGAAATAGAAAACTTGAACAAACTGATAACCAGCTAAGACCTTGACTCTGTCATCAAAAATCAACTAACCAACAAAAGTTCAATGCCAGATGGCTTCCCAGGGGAATTCTACCAAACACTGAAAAAAGAGTCAATACCTATTCTTCTCAAATTATTCCAAAAAAAAAAAAAAAAAAGAAAGAAAGAAAGAAAGAAATGGAAGGAAAATGTCCAAACTCATTCTATGAGGTCAACATTACCCTGATTCCAAAGCCAAAGACTCCACTAAATAAATAAATAAATAAATAACTACAGGCCAATATCCTTGATGAACATGGATGCAAAAATTTCAACAAAATACTAGCAAACTTGGGGCATCTGGGTGTCTCAGTTGAATGTCTGTCTTCAGCTTGGGTCATGATCTCAGGGTCTTGGGATCAAGCCACACATGGGGCTCCCTGCTCAGTGGGGAGGCTGTTTCTCCCTCTCCCTCTGCGTTCCCCCTGCTTGTGCTCTCTCTCTCTCTCTCTCTCTCTCTCTTGCTCTATCTCTCAAATGAACAAATAAGTAAACAAACAAAAAAAATCTTTTAAAAAATACAAGCAAACTGATTCCAACAGTACATTAAAAGAATCATTCAACACAATCAAGTGCAACTTATTCCTGGGCTGCAATGGTGGTTCAACATCCACAAATCAATCAACATGATACACCACTTTAATAAAAGAAAGGACAAGAACCATATGATCTTCTCAATAGATGAGAAAAAGCACTTGACAAGTACAGCATCCATTCTTGATAATAAAAACCCCTAACAAAGTAGCGATAGAGGGCACGGAACACACCTTAACATCATAAAGGCCATATACCAAAAACCTCACAGCAAATATCATCCTTAACAGGGAAAAATTGAGAGCTTTTCCTCTATGGTCAGGAATAAGACATGGATGTCCACTCTCACCACTGTTATTTAACATAATACTGGAAGTCCTGGACTCAGCAATCAGACAACAAAAAGAAATAAATGGCTTCCAATTGGCAGGGGAGAAGTCAAACTTTCACCTTTTGCAAACGACATGAGACTCTATATAGAAAATCTAAAAATCCCCACCAAAAAAAAAATGCTAGAATTGATACACGAATTCAGTAAATTAACCAGAAACAAAATCAATGTACAGAAATCTGCTCTGTGCACCAATAATGAAGCAGCAGGAAGATAAATCAAGGTATCAATCCCATTTTCAATTGTACCAAAAACTATAAGATACCTTGGAATACACCTAACCAAAGAGGTAAAAGATCTGTACCCTGAAAACTAGAAAGCACTCATGAAAGAAATTGAAGACAGAAAGAAATGGAAGAATATTCTATGATCATAGATTGGAAGAATAAATATTGTTAAAATGTTTATGCAACCAAAAGCAATTTACACATTTAATGCAATCCCTATCAAAATGCCAACAGTATTTTTCAGGAAACTAGAACAAATAATCCCAAAATTTGTATGGAAACACAAAAGACCCTGAATAGTCAAAGTAATCTTGAAAAAGAAAAGCAAAGGTGGCAACACATTTCCAGACTTTAAGCTGTATTATAAAGTTGTAGTCATCAGGACTGTATGGTACTGGCACAAAAACAGACACAGATCAATGACACAGAATAGAAAACCCAGAAATGGACCCACAACTGTATGGTCAATTAATCTTCAACAAAGCAGGAAAGAGTATCCAGTGGGGGGGGGGGATCTCTTCAATAAATGGTGTTCAGAAAACTGGCCAGCAATAGGCAAAAGAATGAAACTGGACTATTTTCTTAAACTATACACAAAAATAAATTCAAAATGAATGAAAGACCTAAATATGAGACAAGAAACCATCAAAATCCTAGAAGGAGAGCACAAACAGTAGTTTCTTTAACTTTGGCAGTAGCATCTTCTTGCTAGATATGTCTCCTGGGGCAAGGGAAACAAAAGCAAAGATAAACTATGGAGACTTGATTAAAATAAAAAGCTTCTGCACAGCAAAGAAAAAAAATCAACAAAACTAAAAGACAACTTATGGAATGGGAGAACATATTTGTAAGTGGCATATCTGATAAAGGGTTAGTATCCAAAATATAAAAGAACCTACAAAACTAAACCCCCCAAATCAAATAATCCATTTAAAATGGGAAGAAGAGTAGACATTTTTTTCCCCCCAAGGAAGACATATAGATGTCTAACAGACACATGAAAAGATGCTCAACATCACTCATCAACAGGGAAGTACAAATCAGGGAAATACAAATACAATGGGATATCACCTCACATCTGTCAAAATGGCTACAATTAGCAACACAGGAAATAACAAGGGTTGGCAAGAATGTGGAGAAAGGACAATCTTCTTACACTGTTGGTGGGAATGAAAATCGGCGCATCTGCTCTGGAAAACATTATAGAGGTTCCTCAAAAATTAAAAATAGAACTACCCTCTGACCCAGCAATTACACTGCAAAAAAGTCAGTCAGAGGAAATCAAACACTATGTGGAATTTAAGAAACAAAACGGATGAACATATTGGGAAAAAAGAGAGGGAAACCAATAAACAGACTCTTAACTATAAAGAACAAAATGATGGTTACTGTAGGCAAGGTGGGTGGGGGGGGTGGTGACAAATTAAACAGATGATGGGTATTGAAGAGGATACTTGTGATGAGCGCTGGGTGTTGTACCTAAGTGATGAATATCTAAATTCTACAACTGAAACTAATATTCCACTGTAATTTAGCTAGAATTTAAATAAAAACTTGGAAAAGGAAAAATAAATCCCTTTACTTCTCAATGGAAAAAAATAAATTTATAACATAAGTATATTTTATATTACTAAAATTATATAAAATTTATCGACAATAGATATTGTCCTATTATGGAGTCTTGCAAATATTTTTTTTTTTTTACTCTTGTGTATATGATTAGTCTTTTAGGTAAACCAACTTTCTTAACATCATCTCAGTAACTTGTTAGAAACAAATATATTGCTATATTTAGTTGAAAATATTGAATCTGTCTACAAAAGGTTTCAAAATTAATTTAAAACCCAAGATAAAGAACTGGTCTTCTCAACTTTATGCTGTATCACAAAGCGCACAGTTTAATTGTCTACATGGCGGTATTACCAAAAAGGAGGAAGAATAGTTGACCTACCATTTTAACATACTATAGAGAAATGGAAGGATTTTGGATATTTGGTTTCAGCAAATAGAGTAGACAGAGCTAATGTGGACATTGATGCATGTTTAAAAAAAAATGTATATAAATGTTACATTCAACATGACCAAAATGTTTAAATATATATCTGCACTCAAAAGAAAGGTGATCAGAAGAGGTGCCAGAAAAATCTCTAAGCTAGACTGACAAGCTTATCTGACTCTGGTGATCTAGTGATACATCACAGAAAATAGTTAGAGACCTAGATGATGAGAGGTAATATACATATGGAGATGAAAAACCTGGTTTTGGGTCAAGGTAAAGCAGAGAATTATACTTAAAATAGTATGAAATTGGGACTTTGGAATGACTGGCCCTTCAATGGAAGGAAATTTGACAGGTTCTGCCCACTGACCCAAGGAAGCTATAATGAATTGGTTCTTCTACCTAAAATTTCTAGGTGAAAAAAATATTAAATAAAGAAGTGATGTCTAGACTGGAGGAGCAAGATGGTGGAGGAGTAGGAGACCTAAATTTCATCTGGTCCCAGAAATTCAGCTAGATAGGTATCAAACCATTCTGAATACCTACGAACTCAACATGAGATTGAAGAAAAGAATAGCAGCAACTCTCTGAACAGAAAAGCGACCACTTTCTGGAAGGTAGGATGTGCAGAGAAGTGAATCCAAGGGGACATTTGGAGGATAGATGGCAGGGGGAGGGAGCCTCCATCAGCCAGATACCGGCAAGTGATAGAGCACTGGAGCACAAAATCAGAACTTTTAGAAGTTGGCTCCCCTGAGGGACGTCACTCCAGTGGCTAAGCAGGGAGTGGAACCTTCGCTGGGACAGTGTGGTCTCAGGAACCTCAGGGTCACAGCAAGACTGGGGGTGCCTGAATGCAGCAGAGCGCCCAGGTATTGGAGCGGGGAAGCCGGCTGCAGAGACAGAGCCGAGGAGTGGGCTCTCAGCTCCAGGTGGCCATAAACCATGATCCGAGGCACAGTTGGGCCACTACTCTTCCAGCAGGGACCCAACAAGCGGCAGATCCAGGGAGACCCCCCTTCCTCCCCCAGGAGGAGCAGCACGGGAGCACACTGCAGGAATCTGCTGGGTTTGGAGACTCCAAACGGGGTCGTGTGCCAGAGATGGAAATGCTCAGTCACAGGCCGGGTGAGCATGGAGTGAGGCCGGAGACAAGGGAGACAGGAGTGATTGCTTTTCTCTGGGGGTACACTGAGGAGTGGGGCCCCAAGTTCTTGGCTCCTCCGGGGTGGAGATTGGGAGGCTGCCACTTTCACTCTCATCCTCCAAAGCTGAACGGAAAGCTTTCAGGGAACAAAAGCTACTGAGAGCAAACCCAGGCAGATTACATAGCCAGGCCCCCAGCAAGGGTGGGGCAATTCTGCCTCAGGCAAGATGTTTGAGAATCACTGCACCAGGACCCTCCCCCAGAAGATTAGCAAGAAAAGCCAGCCAAGACCAAGTTTACCGATCAATGAGAATGGCAGAATTCCAGCACTAGGGGAATACAGCACATAGAATTCATGTTTTTTTTCCAAGATGCTTTAGTCTTTCAAAGTTAATTTTTTCAATTTTATTCTTTTCTTTTTCTAATTTTTAGTTGAAGTTTTCTTCTTTCCTTTTTCAACCAACATCTTATCAATTCCTTTTTTAAAACTCTTTTTTAATTTTTTCATTTTTACACTCATATTGTATCTCTTCATTGTATCTAACCTTATTTTTTGTATATATATTTTTTCTTTTAAAATTTTTCTTCTAACAGACCAAAATATACCCTAAATCTAGCATATGACGTTGTCAAAGTCTCCCACCTGATCACATTCTCTCTCTTTTTTTATTCTTTTTTCAACCAACTTCTTATCTTTATTCCTTTTTTAAAATCTTTTTTAATTTTCATCTTTACAGTCATATTCCATCCCTCCATCGTATTTACCCTTATTTTGTATATATATAAGTTTTTCTTTCTTTAAAATTTCAGGAGGCAATTTCTTCTAACAGATCAAAATACACCCAAAATCTAGTGTGTGGTTCTGTTAGTTTCACCAGCCCGATCATAGTCTTTTTTTTCCCCTTTCTTTCCTCTCGGTTGTGGGCCTTTTCTGATTTGTTAAGTGTATATTTTTCTGGGGTCGTTGTTACATTTTTAGCATTTTTAAAGCATTTTCTTCTCTCTTTCATCTATTCTCCTCAGGACAAAATGACAAGAGAGAAAAACTCACCTCAAAAAAAAAAAAAAAGAGCAAGAGGCAGTACCGACTGCCAGGGATCTAATCAATACAGACATTAGTAAGATGTTGGAAATAGAGTTCAGAATGATGATTATAAAGATATTAGCTGGGCTTGAAAAAAGCATAAAAGATACTAGAGAATCCCTTTCTGGAGAAATAAAAGAACTAAAATCTAACCAAGTCGAAATCAAAAAGGCTATTAATGAGGTGCAATAAAAAATGGAGGCTCTAACTGCTAGGATAAATGAGGCAGAAGAGAGAATCAGTGATATAGAAGACCAAATGATGGAAAATAAAGAAGCTGAGAAAAAGAGAGATAAATAACTACTGGAGCACAAGGGCAGAATTCAAAGATAAGTGACACCATAAAGTGAAACAACATTAGAATAATTGGGATCCCAGAAGAAGAAGAAAGAGAGAGGGGGGCAGAAGGTATATTGGAGCAAATTATAGCAGAAAACTTCCCTAATTTGGGGAAGGAAACAGGCATCAAAATCCAGGAGGCACAGAGAAGCCCCTTCAAAATCAATAAAAATAGGTCAACACCCTGACATCTAATAGTAAAACTCACAGGTCTCAGAGGCAAAAAGAAAATCCTGAAAGCAGCTCGGGACAAGAAGTCTGTAACCTAAAATGGTAGAAACACTAGATTGGCAGCAGACCTATCCACAAACACCTGGCAGGCAAGAAAGGACTGGCATTACACATTCAGAGCATTAATGAGAAAAATATGCAGCCAAGAATATTATATCCAGCTAGGCTGTCATTGAAAATAGAAGGAGAGATAAAAAGGATCCAGGACAAGCAAAAACTAAAGGAATTTGCAAACACCAAACGAGCCCTAGAAGAAATATTGAAAGGGCTCCTCTAAGCAAAGAAAGAGCTTAAAAGTAACATAGACCAGAAAGGAACAGAGACAATATACAGTAACAGTCACCTTATAGGCAACACAATGGCACTAAATTCATATCTTTCAACAGTTACCCTGAATGTAAATAGGCTAAATGCCCCAATCAAAAGACACAGGGTGTCAGATAGGATAAAAAACAAAAACAAAAACAAGACCCATCAATATGCTGTCTGCAAAAGATTCATTTTAGACCTAAAAACACTTCCAGGTTTAAAGTGAAGGGATGGAATACCATTTACCATGCTAATGGACATCAAAAGAAAGCTAGGGTGGCAATTCTTATATCAGACAAAGTAGATTTTAAACCAAAGGCTATAATAAGAGATGAGGAAGGAAACTACATGATACTTAAAAGGGTCTATCCAACAAGAAGATCTAACAATTTTAAATATCTGTGCCCCTAATATTGGAGCAGCCAATTATATGAGCCAATTAATAACAAAAGCAAAGAAACACATCCACAATGATACCATAATAGTAAGGAACTTTAACACCTCCCTCACTGAAATGGACAGATAATCTAAGCAAAAGATCAACAGGGAAATAAAGGCTTTAAAGGACATACTGAATCAGATGGACTTCACAGATATATTCAGAACATTCCATCCCAAAGCAACAGAATATACATTCTTCTCTAGTTCCCATGGAACATTCTCCAGAATAGATCACATCCTGGGTCACAAATCTGGTCTCAACTGGTACCAAAAGATTGGGATCATTCCTTGCATATTTTCGGACCATGGTGCTTTGAAACTAGAACTCAATCACAAGAGGAAAGTTGGAAAGAACTCAAATACATGAAGGCTAAAGAGCATCCTACTGAAGAATGAATAGGTCAACCAGGAAATTAAAGAATAATTTTAAAAATTCATGGAAACAAATGAAAATGAAAACACACCTGTTCAAAATCTTTGGGATGCAGCAAAGGTGTTCCTAAGAGGAAAGTATATAGCAATTCAAGCCTTTCCCAAGAAACAAGAAAGGTCTCAAATACACAACCTAACCCTACAGCTAAAGGAGCTGGAGAAAGAACAGCAAATAAAGCCTAAACCCAGCAGGAGAAGAGAAATAATAAAGATCAGAGCTGAAAACAATGAAAGAGAAACCAAAAGAACAGTAGAACAGATCAACGAAACTAGGAGCTGGTTCTTTGAAAGAATTAACAAGATTGATAAACCCCTGGCAAGACTTATCAAAAAGAAAAGAGAAATGATCCAAATCAACAAAATCATGAATGAAAGAGGAGAGATCACAACCAACACCAATGAAATACAGTTATAAGAACATATTATGAGCAACTCTATGGCAGCAAATTAGATAATCTGGAAGAAAAGGATGCATTCCTAGAGACATATAAACTACCAAAACTGAACCAGGAAGAAATAGAAAACCTGAACAGACCCATAACCAGTAAGGAAATTGAAGCACTAATCAAAAATCTCCCAAAAAACAAGAGTCCGGGGCCAGATGGCTTCCCAGGGGAATTCTACCAAACATTGAAAGAGGAATTAATACTTATTCTTCTGAAGCTGTTTCAAAGAATAGAAATGGAGGGAAAATTTCCAAACTCATTTTATGAGGCCAGCATTACCTTGATCCCCAAACCAGACAAAGACCCCATTACAATGGAGAACTACAGACCAATATCCCTGATGAACATGGATGCAAATATTTTCACTAAAATACTAGCTAATAGGATTCAACAGTACATTAAAAGGATTATTCACCATGACCAAGTGGGATTTATCCCTGGGCTGCAAGCTTAGTTCAACATCCGCAAATCAATCAATGTGATACACTACATTAATAAAAGAAAGAACAGGAACCATATGATCCTCTCAATAGATGCAGAAAAAGCATTTGACAAAGTACAACATCCTTTCTTGATTATGATATCTCAATATCATAAAAGCCGTCTATGAAAAACCCACAGCAAATATCATCCTCAATGGGGAAAAACCAAGAGCTTTCCCCCTAATGTCAGGAACATGGCAGGGATGTTCACTATCACCAATGTTGTTCAACACAGTACTAGAATTCCTAGCCTCAGCAATCAGACAACAAAAAGAAATAAAAGGCATCTGAATCAGCAAAGAAGAGTTCAAACTCTCACTCTTTGCAGATGATGTGATACTTTATGTGGAAAACCTGAAAGACTCCACCCCAATACTGCTAGACTCATACAGGAATTCAGTAAAGTGGCAGGATATAAATTCAATGCACAGAAATCAGTTGCATTTATATATACCAACAACAAGACAGAAGAAAGAGAAATTAAGGAGTCGATCCCATTTATAATTGCACCCAAAAGCATAAAATACCGAAGAATAAATCTAACCAAAGAGGCAAAGGATCTGTACTCAATAAATGATAGAATACTCATGAAAGAAATTGAGGAAGACACAAAGAAATGGAAAAACGTTCCATGCTCATGGATTGGAAGAACAAATGTGAAAATATCTATGCTACCTAGAGCAATCTACACATTTAATGCAATCCCTATCAAAATACCATCCACTTTTTTCAAAGAAATGGAACAAATAATCCTAAAATTTGTATGGAACCAGAAAAGACCCTGAATAGCCAGAGGAATGTTGAAAAAGAAAACCAAAGCTGGTGGCATCACAATTCCAGACTTCAAGCTCTATTACAAAGCTGTAATAATCGAAACAGTATGGTACTGGCACAAATACAGACACGTAGATCAATGGAACAGAATTGAGAGCCCAGAAATGGACCCTCAACTTTATGGCCAACTAATCTTCGACAAAGCAGGAAAGAATATCCAATGGAAAAAAGCAGTCTCTTCGACAAATGGTGTTGGGAAAATTGGACAGCCACATGCAGAAGAATGAAACTGGACCATTTTCTTACACCACACACAAAAATAGACTCAGAATGGTTGAATGCACTATTAGGTATTTACCCCAAAGATACAATTGTAGTGCTCCAAAGGGGCATATGCACCCCAATGTTTATAGCAGCAATGTCCACAATAGCCAAACTGTGGAAAGAGCCTAGGTGTCCATCAACAGATGAATGGATAACGAAGATGTGGTATATATATACAATGGAATATTATGCAGCCATCAAAAAAATGAAATCTTGCCATTTGCAATGACGTGGATGGAACTAGACGGTATCATGCTAAGCGAAATAAGTCAATCAGGGAAGGACATGCATCACATGATCTCACTGATATGAGGAATTCTTAATCTCGGGAACCAAACAGGGTTGTTGGTGTGGTGGGGCGTGGGAGGGATAGGGTGGTTGGGGGATAGACCTGGGAGAGTGTATGTGCTATGGTGAGTGCTGTGAATTGTGTAAGACTGATGAAGCACAGACCTGTACCTCTGAAACAAATAATAAATTATATGCTAAAGAAAGAAAATAAGATAGTGGGAAGGGAAAAATGAAGGGGAGGAAACTGGAGGGGGAGACGAACCATAAGAGACTATGGGCTCTGAGAAACAAACTGAGGATTCTAGACAGGTGGGGGATGGGGGGATGGGTTAGCCTGGTGATGGTTATTAAAGAGGGTATGTATTGAATGGAGCACTGGTTGTTATACACAATGAATCATGGAACACTACATCAAAAACTAATGACGTAATGTACGATGATTAACACAACATAATAAAATTAAAGTGGTGTCTAAGACACCAAATGAGAATGTGGATTCAATTTTACACTACTTATCTGGTGTCTGAATCCTGAGGCCAATAAATGTACATGATACACCTGAGGGTACAACCACCAGGAGCAAAGTGGGGAGAATGGGCATTCTGGTGTTTTTCCTGATCTTAGAAGAAAAGCTTTCATTTTTTCACCATTATAAAGTTATCTGTTTCTGAAATATATAGGCTTTATTATATTGAAGTAATTTCCTTCAATTCCTATTTTTGTTGAATGTTTTTATCATTAAAGTGTGTTGAATTTCCTCAATGTTTTTTTCAGCGTCAATTGAGATGATCATTTTTTCCCTTCATTCTGTTACTGGGGTGTATTAAATTGAATGATTTTTGTATATTCAACCATTCCTACATTCCAAAAGATAATTATATTTTGCCATGGTGCATAATCCATTTAATATACTGTTGAATTCAGTTTGCTGGTATTTTATTGAAGATTTTTGTATCAATATTCATAAAAGATAGATAGTTGATAGCTAGCTAGCTAGATAGATATATAGATAGATAATAGATAAAGAGAGATCTCTTCTTAGGTCTAAAGTGCCTCTTGTAGACAGTATAAAGTTAGATCTTTTTGTTTGTTTGTTTTAAAATTTTACTTATTTATTTGAGAGAGAGAGAGACAGAGATAGTAACAGAGAGCGTGAGCAGGGAGGAGAGGGAGAAGCAGGCTCCTGCTGGGTAGGAAGCCCGACATGACCCTGGGATCATGACCTGAGCCGAAGGCAGACACCCAACTGACTGAGCCACCCCAGTGCCTCATCTTTTTATTGTTGTTGTTGTTGTTTCTATTTTTTTTAAGATTTTATTTATTTGACAGAGAGAGACACAGTGAGAGAGGGAACACAAGCAGGGGGAGTGGGAGAGGGAGAAGCAGGTTCCCGTGGAGCAGGGAGCCTGATGCAGGGCTCAATCCCAGGACCCTGGATCATGACCTGAGTGGAAGGCAGACGCTTAATGACTGAGCCACCCAGGTGCCCCTGTTGTTGTTTTTAATCTATTCTTTCAGTTTATGCATTTTGATTGGAGAGTTTGATTCATTCACATTTAAAATAATTAGTGGTAGGGAAACATTTATTCCATTTTGTTATTTTTTTGTACATCTTATAGCTTTTATTTTTCTTCTTACTGTCTTCCTTTCAGTTTAGCTGATTTTTATGTTGATATATTTTGATATCCTTCTTGTTGTCTTTTGTGTGTGTTCTTTTGGAATTTTTTTTTGCAGTTTTCAGAGGAATTACATATAAAATCCTAATGTTATGAAAACCTATCTTTAATTGATACCAAATTAAGTTCTATCACATAAAATATAATGTGTTCTTTTATACAACTGCACCCCAAATTATATCTCTTATTTATACCACAAATTGTATCTTTACAAAATGTTTACCTAGTAACATACATTTATTCTGAGTGTTTATGCTTTTATCTTTTAAATCATATAGAAAATAAAAAGTGGAGTTATAAATTAGTTATAATGATACTGATTTTTATGTTTTTTAAAGTATTCATTTTTACCAGAGAGCCCTAGGTTTTTGTATGGCTTTGTCTTCTTGTCTAGCATAATTTTATTTCAACTCGAAGGACACCTTTATCATGTCTTGTAGGGCAGATTTGGTATTAATGATCTCTCTTAGATTCTGTGTAGAAATATCCTAATTTCACTCTCACTTTTGAAGAATAGTTTTGGTGGGTAATATATTTTTGGTTGATAGGGGTTTTGTTTGTTTGTTTGTTTGTTTAGTTTTTCTTTCAGCATGTCAAAAATATCATCCCACTCCATTTGGTCTGCAAGGCTTCTGCTGTGTTATTATTTTTTGGATCCCTTATACATGATGAGTCACTTTTTATTGCAGCTATCAAGATTCTGTGTGTATTTGGTTTTTAATGATTTGATTATAATGTGCCACTGTGTGGGTCTCTTGGGATATAGTTCAATGAGCTTGTGTTTGTAGTGGGGAGCTAAGATGGTGGCATAGTATGAGAATCCTAGGCTTGCCTCATTCCTCAAACACAGCTAGATAAATATCATATCATTCTGAATACTCAAGAAATAGACTTAAGGACTGACAGAACACACTGCACAAATGGAGAGAGAGAAGAGGCCACATTAAGAAAGGTAGGAATTGCTGAGACATGGTTTGGGGGAGAAATATATCTCAAGTGTTGTGAAGGAGAGGGAGCCCTGGTCATGGAGAAAGGTGTGTGAGAGAGAGAGGAGTGCACGGGGATCACACAAGGACAATACTTCCCCAAAGCCATTGGCTGGGAAAATTAGAGGGCTGATTTTCATGAGTTTTTGCAATCATCAGGGCTCAAAAACTGGAGTTTTAGAGATCTTTGGCATGGCTGGGATAGAACTCTGAGGGCACTGCCCTACTGCTGAAGAGAAGGATGGCAGGTAACCAGGGGCAGAAGGTGGTGTGATTTGAGGATCATTTGAGACACTTGGGGAGAGACTATTCTCTGTTCTTGGAGTGCATCTGTGAGGGGTGGCATTGCCTCGCTGGGGACAAAAGAGCCAGCAAGAACCACTTCAATCCCTTGCTCCCCAGCATAGGTGCAGAGACACCTGCTGAGGGCAGCTAACCTGGACATGGCAGTTTAGCCTGCTTTTCTCCAAATCCCAAGCGCCTGTGCTCTGGTGTGACGGCCTTCAGTCAAAACTGTGTAAGTCCCAGCATGGCTAGGTCCTCCCCCAGAAGATCAACACAGGTCCCTGCCACATTAGGTCCCTAAAATTTGGAGTTTCAAAAGTCATAGAATAGAGTCCAAAGTGTACTACACTCCTCCAGGGAGACAAACAACCTGGAGACAGGCAGTGTGAAACCAGCTATCTAAAAAGGCCTAGACAACATTTGCATCAACATGGATGGAACTAGAGGAGATTATGCTAAGTGAGATAAGTCAGAGAAAGACAATTATCACATGGTTTCACTTATTTGTGGAACATGAGGAATAACATGAAGGACATTAGGAGAAGGAAGCAAAAAATGAAGGGGGGGAAATCAGAAGGGGAGATGAACCATGAGAGACTATGGACTCCAGGAAACAAACTGAGGGTTTTAGAAGGTAGGAGGGTGGGGAATGGGTGAGCCTGGTGATGGGTATTAAGGAGGACATGTATTGCATGGAGCACTAGGTGTTATACGCAAACAACGAATCATGGAATACTAAAAATAATAAATAAATAAATAAATAAATAAATAAATAAATAAATAAATAAATAAATATAAAAAAACCTAGAACAGACTAAGGACATTATACATTCTTCTGGGAGGTTTCTCTTAGAGCACGAGACAATGACTCCCATTCCTGGGACAAAGGAGCTGGCTGGTGCCATTTCCCTCCCCCACCTCTCAGCATAAAGTAATTTCAGTAAACAGCACAGTGCCAACACTGGCTGCCTAAACCAAGCCCTGCCTCCTGCACTCTGCTGGTACTGCTTTTCTTGAGAAAGTGTGCCTAAGGACCAGCACAGCTGGCCTCTTCACCAGAAGACTAGCACAACCACCTGCATATACCACATCTACTAACCATAGACTTCTGCAAAATTTCAGTTCTATTGGAAATAACATCAGGTCAGGTCTCATTTAACAAGCAGACCAGAGCATACCTAGTTAAAACATGCCACACTCTGGCCAAGGTCCAAACAGTGCCCACTGCAGGCAAGAACCTCTACAGATGACTGACTTGAGGGATACAGCAGGCAAAAACACAGTGGCAGAGTGCATGCAGCACACACCAGACATACTTCCTGAAGCACCAGGTTTTGGACACTGTATGGCTTCTTCTTCATAAAGCCATTACTATCAGGAGCAAGAAATATAACCGGATTCTCTAACACAGAGAAGAGAAAAGAGACCTAGAAAAAAATGCCAAGACAGAGGAATTCACCCAAAAGGAAAGAACAAGAAAAGGTCATAACCAGATATCTAATTGAAGCAGATATAAGTAATACACCCGATGCAAAATTTAAAGCAATAGTCATAAGGATACTCAATGGGCTTGAGAAAAGCATGAAAGATATCAGGGAGACCCTTAACCAGAGACATAGAAGAACTAAAAAACAATCAAACAGAAATGAAAAAAGGCAGTATCTGAGACTTGAAACCAACTGGATGTAATGACCACAAGGATGGAAGAATCAGAGGAAAGAATAAATGATATAAAAGATAAAATTATGGAAAATAATGAAACTGAACAAAATAGAGAAAGAACAACTATGGATTATGAAGGCAGACATGGGGAACTCAGTGAGTCCGTCAAACATAATAGCTTTTGTATAATAGGAGTCCCAGAAGAAGAAAAGAGAGAAAAGGGGGCAGATAAATTATTTCAGGAAATAATAGCTGAAAATTTCTCTAATCTGGGGAAGGAAACATATATCCAGATCCAGAAGTCACTGAGAACTCCCATCAAAATCAACTAAAGCAGGCCAACACCAAGACATATTGTAACTAAATTTGTAAAATATAATGATAAAGAAAAAATCTTAAAAATAGCAAGACAAAGGAAGTCCCTCATTTACAAGGGAAGGCCCATAAGTTTAGCAGCAGATATCTCCACACAAACTTGGCAAGCCAGAAGTACAAAAGCATAAAGTACACAATGTGCTGAATGGGAAAGATATGCAGCAAAGGATACTCTATCCAGCAAGGCTATCATTCAGAATAGATTAAAAGAGTTTCCCAGACAAACAAAACCAAAAGGAATTCATGACCACTAAACCATCCCTGTAAGAAATATATATTTTTTAAAGATTTTATTTATTTATTTGACAGAGAGAGAGATAGCGAGAGCAGTAACACAAGCAGGGGGAATGGGAGAGGGAGAAGCAGGCTTCTTGCCGAGCAGGGAGACTGATGTGGGACTCGATCCCAGGACCCTGGGATCATGACCTGAGCCGAAGGCAGACGCTTAACGACTGAGCCACCCAGGCGCCCTCCCTGTAAGAAATATTAAAGGGGACTCTTTGAATGGGAAGGGAAGACCAAAAGTGACAAAGACTAGGAAGGAACAGAGAAACATCCAGAAAGAACAACAAAACAAGTAATACAATGGCACGAAATACATATCTCTCAATAATTACTCTGAATGTAAATGGACTGAATGTTCCAATCAAAAGACATAGGGTATAAGAATGGGTGAAAAATCCCATCCCTATGCTGCCCACAAGAGACTCATTTTAGACTTAAAGACACCTACAGATTGAAAGTGAGGGGATGCAGAAACATTTATCATGCAAATGGACATCAAAAGAAAGCTGGAGTAGAAATACATCAGAAAAAAATAGATTTCAAATAAAAAACTGTAGCAAAAGATGAAAAAAGACACTATATCATAATAAAGGGGACTATCCAACAGGAACATCTAGCAATTGTAAACATTTATGCCCCCAACATGGGAGCTCCCAAATATATAATACAATTAATAACACACATGAAGGAACTCATTGATAATAGCACAGTAATAGTAGGGGACTTTAACAGCCTACTTATATCAATGTACAGTTCATTTAAGCAGAAAACCAACAAGGAAACAATGGCTGGAATAACAGATATATTCAGAACATTTCATCCTAAAGCAGCAGAATACACATTCTTTTCGAGTGCACATGGGACATTCTCCAGAATAGGTCACATACTGGGACACAAATCAGGCTTCAACAAATACAAAAAGATTGAGATCATACCATGCATATTTTCTGACCACAACATTTTGAAACTTGAAGTCAACCACAAGAAAAAATTTGGAAAGAGCACAAATACACGGAAGTTAAAAAACATCCTACCAAAGACTGAATGGGTCAAACAGGAAATTAAAGAATAAACAAAAATACATGGAAACAAATGAAACTGAAAACACTTTGGTCAAAACCTTTGGGATGGAGTGAAAGTAATCATAAAGGCAAGTATATAGCAAAAGAAGCCTACCTCAAGAAGTAAGAAAAATCTCAAGTTAAAAACCTAATAAAGATTAGAGAAGAAATAAATGATATAGAAACTAAAACAAACAAACAAACAAACAAAAAACCAGAACAGATCAATGAAACCAGTAGCTGGTTCTTTGAAAAAATTAATAGAACCTAATCTTTGATAAATCAGGAAAGAATATCCAATGGAAAAAATACAATCTTTTCAACAAATGGTGTTGGAAAAAATTAGTGTTGGGAAAACTGGACAGTGACCTGGAAAAGAATGAGACTGGGCCACTTTTGTACACCATGCACAGAAATAAATTTAAAATGGATGAAAGACCTAAATGTGAGAGAGGAAACCATCAAAATCCTAGAGGACAACACAAGCAGTAACCTCTTTGACATTGGTCATAGCAAGTTTTTACAAGATATGTCACTTGAGGCAAGGGAAACAAATGCAAAAATAAGCATTTGGGACTTCATAAAAAAAAAGGCTTCTGCATAAGTGAAGAAAACAATCAACAATGGTAAAAGGCAACTTTCAGATTGGGAGAAGATATTTACAAATGACATATCTGATAAAGAGCTAGTATTCAAAATCTATAAAGAACTTATCAAACTCAACACTCAAATAAACAAAATAATCCAGTTATACAATGGGCAGGAAAAAATAATAGACTTTTTTCCAAAGAAGATATACAGATGTCTAACAAACACCTGAAAAGATGCACTCATCATCAGGGAAACACAAAGCAGAACTACAATGAAATATCACCTCACACTTCTCAGAATGGCTACAATTAACAAAAAAGGAAACAACAGGTGTTGGCCAGGATGCAGATAAAGGGGAACCCTCTTACACTGTTAGTGGGAATGCAAACTGATGCAGACACTCTGAAAAATATTATGGAGGTTCCTCAAGAAGTTATAAATAGAACTACCCTGTGATCCAGCAATTGCACTACTAGGTATTTACCTAAAGGATTAAAAATACTGATATGAAGGGACATATGCACCCTCATGTTTATAGCATTATTATCAATAATATCCAAATTATGGAAAGAGCCCAAATGTCCATTGACTGATAAATGGATAAAGAAGAGGTGGTATGTGTGTATGGGTGTGTATGTGTATATATATAAGGGAATATTACTCAGCCATAAAAGTAAATGAAATCTTGCCATTTGCAACGTCATGATGGATGGAGTTAGAATTATGTCAAGCAAAATAAGTCAGTCAGAGAAAGACAAATACCATATGATTTCAATCATATGTGAAATTTAAGAAACAAAACAGATGAACATAGTGGGGATAAAAAATGAGAGGCAAACCAAGAAACAGACTCTTAAATACAGAGAACAAACTGAGGGTTGCTGGAGAGGAGGTGTGCAAGGGGATGAGTTAAGTGGGTGATGGGTATTAAGGAGTGTGTGGTGAAGAGCACTGGGTGTTATACGCAACTGATGAATAGTTGAACACTACATCAAAAACTAATGATGTATTATATTCTGGCTAATTCAACATAATAATAAAAATAAAGTAAAATAAAAAATTAAAATTAAAAAATTAAAAAAATAAGACAGCGGAGGTGGATAGCATGTAAAGATATATATGAAACCAGATTGACCATGAGTTGGTAATTGTTGAAGCTGGGTAATAAAGGCATGAAGATTTATTATACTACTATATCTTCGTATATGTTGGAAATTTTCCATAATAAAAGTTGAAAAATATGGAAAAAATTAAGAAAGAGCTATTGCTTTTAAATCCGTATTTTGCTCAATTTCTGGAATTTTTCGGGCATTATTACTTAAATTACACTCCCTGAAACCTTCCCTTTCTCATGTCATTCTCATACTCTCATAAAGAGTATATTTGTCCAATTGCTGCTTTTCCTTATTCCCTTAATCTATTAACTTTTCTTTATTCTTATTTTTCTCTATTGCTCTCCAGACTCTATCATTCAAATTACCTGTCTCCAAGCTTGTTGGTTCTCTTTTGTATCTGTTTGAGTTGGTTGTTGAATGCTTCTAGTGAATTTTTCAATTCAGTTCTTGTTTATTTCCAGCTCCAGAATTTCTGTTTTTTTTGGGGTGGTGGTGGATATTTCTGTGTTGATGTTCTTATTTTTTTTTCCATATATTATTTTCCTGATATCCTTTATTTCCTTTTTTGTGTTTTCCTTATGTTCTTGAGCATATGTAAGATGGTTTTTATGAAGTCTTTATCTAACAAGTCTTAGTGTGTGTTTCTTCAGGAGCAATTTCTGAAAATTAATTTTTTTTTTATACATTGTCATTTCTCTACTCCCCCCATACACACCTCAGAGTTTCTTTTTTTTTTATCATTAGTTTTTTTTTTTGAATGTCTGAGTTTTAATTTTTTTTTATTCTTATGTTAATCCCCATACATTACATCATTAGTTTTAGATGAAGTGTTCCATGATTCATTGTTTGTGCATAACACCCAGTGCTCCATGCAGAATGTGCCCTCCTCAATACCCACCACCAGGCTAACCCATCCTCCCACCCCCCTCCCCTCTAGAACCCTGTTTGTTTTTCAGAGTCCATCGTCTCTCATGGTTCGTCTACCCCTCCGATTTCCCCCGCTTCATTCTTCCCCTCCCGCTACCTTCTTCTTTTTTTTTTTTCTTAACATATATTGCATTATTTGTTTCAGAGGTACAGATCTGAGATTCAACAGTCTTGCACAATTCACAGCGCTTACCAGAGCACATACCCTCCCCAGTGTCTATCACCCAGTCACCCCATCCTTCCCACCCCACCCCCCACTCCAGCAACCCTCAGTTTGTTTCCTGAGATTAACAATTCCTCATATCAGTGAGATCATATGATACATATTATACAGAATTTTTTTGACTGGGTTGGGGGTCAGTACCCTTAACCCTTGCATTATTCAAGGCTTAACTATAGTTGTCCAGTTTTCTCAATACTATTTATTGAAGAGATTGTTTTTTCCTCATTGTATGCCCTTTCATCCTTTGATAACAAATTAATTGACCATATTAGCATGGATTTATTTCTGGGATCTCTATTCTGTTCCCTTGATCTATGTGTCCATTACCGTATCTATGTGCACCAGTACCATAGTATTTTGATTATTATGGCTTTGTAGTATAGTTTAAAATCAGGGAGCATGATACTTCCAGCTTTGCTCTTCTTTCTCAAGATTGCTTTGGCTATCTGAGGTCTTTTGTGGTTTCATATAAATTTTAGTATTATTTGTTCTAGTTCTGTGAAAAATGTCATTGGTATTTTGAAAAGAATTGCATTAAATCTGTAGATCGCATTGGGTAGTATAGACATTTTAACAATACTAATTCCTCCAATACATGACCAAAATATATCTTTCCATTTATTTCCATTGATTTCAATTCCTTCATCAAAGTCTTCTAGTTTTCAGAGTAGTCTTTCACCTCATTGACTAAATTTATTCATCAGTATTTTATTCTTTTTGTTACAACTGTATATGGAATTTTTTTCTTAATTTCTCTTTCTAATACTTTATTAGTTTGTAGAAATGCAACAGATTTGTGTGTATTAAATTTGTATTATTCAACCTGACTGAATTCATCTATCAGTTCTAATAGTTTTCAGATGGGTCTTAGATATAGATAGATAGATAGATAGATAGATAGATAGATAGATAGATAGATAGATAGATAGATTATAGATAGATGATAGGTAGATATTACCATGTCTCCAAATAGTGACAGTTTTTTTTTTAAGATTTTATTTATTTATTTAATTGACACACAGAGAGAGAGACAGCGAGAGAGGGAACACAAGCAGGAGGAGTGGGAGAGGGAGAAGCAGGCTTCCCGCTGAGCAGGGAGCCCGATGTGGGGCTCAATCCCAGGACCCTGGGATCATGACCTGAGCCGAAGGCAGTCGCTTAACCAACTGAGCCACCCAGGCACCCCTAAATAATGACAGTTTTACTTCTTTCCAATTTGGATGCTTTTTATTTCTTTGTTTTGTCTGATTGCTGTGGCTAGGACTGCTAGTATTATGTTGAATAATATTCTTTCATGATTTTAAAGAAGACTGAAAGAATATTTCATCCAATATTTTTGATGACTCTTAGTAAGAGTGTTAGTCTGGCTACATAGCTAATTGTATTACTGGAAATAGAAGACCAGTATTTGTTTTTCAAACCACAGGTTCTAGTTTAAATAGGCTACGGGTTCAAATCAGGAGTTAGCAGATGAGATAAAAAAGCACTTAAATATTCTACAGAGTTGAAGTTTTCCAGTATGTCTCAAAATGTGTTCCATGGATCACTTGCCTCTTAATAACCCCAGCTAATTGTGGAAATGAAGATTTCTGGGTCCCACCCAAAACATACTAGATAAAGATTTAGTTGAACCCAAGAATCTATATTTTCATCAATCATCCTGGTTAACTCATAAGCATACAAAATTTTAAGGCCCATTGTTTTAAAGCTTAAATTAAGATAGTTACCTTACCTCTTAGTTTTACATTAAA
The DNA here is from genome assembly GCF_002201575.2 of Neomonachus schauinslandi. Lineage (NCBI taxonomy): Eukaryota > Metazoa > Chordata > Mammalia > Carnivora > Phocidae > Neomonachus > Neomonachus schauinslandi. The sequence goes on from NC_058419.1 coordinate 54,141,891, forward strand.
ATACTTCCATGTGAAATAAGAGAAGATAAAGGGAAACCGTTAGGAGAAAAATAGGTCAGATGTCAAAATAATGGTAATAGACTTGACAACAGAGAGAAATGGGAATCAATTTTACACTTTAATAAAAGTTAACATCTACATAATTAGAGAAGTACATTTCATAATTGGTGCATAAATTTATAACCAGTAAAGAAAGAAATAAAGAACATTATGTATTCAAGAGCACAAAGAGTTTTAATCTTCAATGATAGTTTTAATCAGAGGTGGAATTTAGATGGCAGAAAAAACAACTTAAACCATGTAATTCACAGCAGAGCATTGTACAGCAATTTACTTGGCATGTGAAAGAACAAACATCTTTAAATTCTGTAAAGAGCATGTCAGGGAGCCTGACAAAGCAAAACCTTAAGGTGTAGTTTTTTCTCCTTGCAAGTAAATGGCTGCTGCTGTGTTGCCCATCCATATGCCTTCCATCTGCAGAGTTTCTGTGACTGATACTGCACTGGCTATTTTAAGAGGTAGATTATCTATAAATTAAATACTATCCATATTTCAGAGAAATTTACATTTCTCTTTCCTGTTGCTAAAAGCTAAATGACTATTATGAATCAAAACCCTTACTTTAGATGATAGTAGGCAATAAGAATATGCATGAGAGAAAACATTTTTTGATAGTTGAAAGCAGATAATGCAAGATAGCTGTAATCAGATGGATGTCTATGAATTTACTTTACTGTTCCACAGATAATTTAAGATTTTCGACTTAGTGATAATTCTGTAATACAAATATGGGAAAAGTAACAGTATTTAGAAGTTATTTTTTAGGAAAATGGAGGGCCCCTGCAAATTGTGTGTTAACAATCATCATGTCTATATTTTTAGACATTGGGGTGCATCTGATTTTACTCTATTCATATATATAATCCATTGTAACCTTTATAATGTTGGGGAAAAAAGAATATGTTGTGGGAAGAAATACATGAACATGACCTCTAATGAGTCACGCTCTTCTACATTCCCTTCCCCTGGATTTTGGGTGGAGTCTGTGATGTGCTTCTAGCAAGAGAATATGACAAATGTGATGGGATGTTATTTTTTATTAGATTACATTATATGATACTCCATTTTAGCAAATTTAAGTGAAAAATTTCCTTGCCAAGCTGAAAAAGTAAGCCACAAATTTGTCATAGAGCTATGTGGCAAATTCAGGTGAATGGCCTCTAAGAGCTGGCTGGCAGCCTGGAAGAAAGTATTAATCTGTCCTACAACCATGAGGACAAGTAGGTGGGTTTGGAAGAAGATGTCAAACTCCAGAAAGAAATACAGCTTAGCCTACACCTCGATGGCAGTCTTGTGAGACTCTAAGCCAAAAGCCCAGCTAAGCCCTACTCAGACTCCTGAACCATGTATGGAAACTGTGAGATAATAAGAAGGTGATGTTTCTATCTTTGAAATGTATTTTCTAACTGTGGGAGTGATAGAGTCAACCAGCCTGGCTTATGGCAACAATTTTTAAGACTAATGAAATCTATTGCAGAATAGTTAAAAAGCAATATGGAAATAAAAGACAGTAAATTTTTTGTGGAAATTTGCAAACAATCATTACATTTTGATATTTCCCTGAGCCTAGTTGCCATTATACCCACCAGTTCTGTGTCTTCAGATCTAGTTCAATCATCTTTAAAATCTAGGTTAATAGACATAGCTACATTAATACATACACAATTATGGTTTTTAGGGTTATTAATAATTTTCTTGTGGAATGAAAATAAGTCAAAAGTCCATGACCAAGATCAACCACTCAACAATACACACATTGTTATGTACTCACCAGTATGGTAATGTTAATTACATTGAAAAATTTTGTTATAGAAATGCTTTAAAGTTAACATACACTATATAAATTATCAGCCACATAAACCATGAAAACAGGATTCCTGTGGTGCTTCAGAATAAATTGTTACTAACTACAGTATAATTCAAAAATGTCAGCATGCAGAGATGATTCATATAATCATAAGTGGGCACAGTCTTCAGTTAACTGCTAAAAGAGCAGGGATTGCATTACAATTTTCCTTGGAGAAAATTATCCCTTCATAATATTATTGTTGGGGAAAACTGAAACTTAAGGATGAATCTTTTGACTTGATTCTTGGGTTTCTGGAAATGGTTTTGTAATGTGATTTGATTTAAAGCATTAATGATTTTATTTCCAGTAGGAAAGAGCAATTGAATATCTATTGAGAGCCAAATATCTATTGAGAGTTCAAAATATCATCATAGAATACTCCTAATCAAATACTTATAAGGCACAAGGTTCTAAGTGACCTCATATATGGTACTTCTGAACATATTTTTTTCAAACTAATGCATATAATGAAATTGCTTGGTTGCTCCTAATTGAAATGGACAAAGTCGAGAAAGGAAAGGATGAGTTCAAGGATTCTAAATCCCAACTCAAATTCTGCACAAATGATCTGGAAGTCTTAATGTCTGCCCTGAAAGAAACCATACCCAGAGTCTTCCTGTGTGTGGACAAATTATGACACAAATTGAATTCCCAACTTTCAGGGTGTCTGCTGCTAAAGTTAGGGTATTGATTAAAAAGAAATGAGATCCTGAAAATTAAAATGGGCATATATGGAAAGTATTGATGATGCTGGGGATGTTGAACCTCTAAATTCTGATTAGTCCTTTTTGCCAGTAGAAGCAGTTTCTCCAACTCTGTCTGAGTAAATTAACCTTGTTGTGACTGAGGACATGGTAATGGCTTACCCTGAGGTAGTTGCTTTGGAAGATGCCACTGATTCTCCTCAGGACCTACCCTCAAATCCCGCTTCTTTGCTTCTAGACCTATAACTCAACCCAAGTCCCAGCACAGTCTCTAAACTTGAGGTACAATATGTCACCCATGAGGAGGCGTATGCAATTATTTCAGACATAAATACAATATGGGAAAAAATGTTTCTCATTAATAGAATGTCTTACATGGTAGTATTATATTATTCAAATATATGAATCATACAATAACATATAGAATAGTAGTTTTCAATTTCAATCACCCTGAATAGATTGAGTTCCTACCATATTCTAGATATTCTTTCACAGATTTATTTTATTTCTCTATGATCTTTTCTAGACTGTCTTTTCACTACAACTTCTATTCTTAAATGGTGCCATCTCCTTTGATCTTATCTATCATCTATCATCTATTTATCTGTTTTTCTTTTCTTTTTTAAAAGTTTTTATTTTAATTATAACTAGTAAACATTCAATATTATATTAGTTTCAGGTGTATAATATAGTGATTCAAAAATTTCGTACACACCTGATGTTCATCAGGATAAGTGTACTCCTTAATCCCCACCATCTATATAACCCATCCCCCGACTTTCCCTCTGGTAACCATCAATTTGTTCTCTATAATTAAGAGTCTTTTTCTTGATCTCTCTCTTTTTATTTCCTTTTGATTGTTTTTATTATTTCTTAAATTGCACAAATGAGTGATATCACATGGCATTTGTCTTTCTCTGACAGACTTATTTTGCTTAGCATTAATATTCTCTAGCTCCAGTCATATCATTGCAAATGGAACATTTCATTCTCTTTATGGCTGAATAATATACCATTTCTTCTTTATCCATTTATCAATTGAAAAAACACTACAGCTGCTTCCAAATCTTGGATATTGTGAATAATGCTGATATGAACATAGAAGATCACGTATCCCTTTGAATTACTGCTTTTGTATTCTTTGGGTATATCCAGTAGTGTGATTGAGGGATTATAGGGTCATTGTATTATACACTTTTTGAGGAACCTCCATACTGTTTTCCAAAGTGGCTGTACCAGTTTGCATTCCCATGAACAGTGCATGAGTGTTCCTTTTCCTCAACATCCTCGCCAACACCTGCTCTTTCTTGTGTGGTTTACTTTAATCATTCTGACAGGTATGAGGTGATACCTTATTTTTTTGATTTGCATTTCCCTGATGGTAAGTGATAATGAACATCTCTTCATGTGTCTGTTGGATGTCTGTACATCTTATTTGGAGAAATCTCTGTTCAAATATTCCACCAACTTTTCAATTGGGTTATTTGATTTTTGGGTGTCCAGTTTTATAAATTCTTTATAGATATTGCATGCTAACCCTTTATCAGATATGTCATTTGCAAATATCTTCTCCCATTCTATAGGTTGGCTTTTAGTTTTATTGATTCCTTCACTGTGCAGAACCTTTTTATCTTGATGAAGTCCCAATAGTTTATTTTTGCTTTTGTTTCCTTGCCTCAGGAGACATATCTAGAGAGAAGTTGCTATGGCTGATGTCAGAGGTTACTGCCTGTGTTCTCTTCTAGGATTTTTTATGGGTTCAGGTCTCATATTTAGGTCTTTAATCCACTTCAAGTTTATTTTTGTGTGTGGTGTAACAAAGTGGTCCAGTTTCATTCTTTTGTATGAGTCTGTCCAGTTTTCCCAACACCATTTGTTGAAGAGACTGTCTTTCACACTGGATACTCTTTCCTGCTTTGTTGAAGATTAATTGACCATATAATTGTGGGTTCATTTCTGGGTTTTCTATTCTATTCCATGGATCTATGTGTCTGTTTTGTGCCAGTTCCATACTGTTTTGATCACTATAGCTTTATAATATAACTTGAAGTCCAGAATTGTGATGCCTCCAGTTTTGCTTTTCTTTTTCAAGATTGCTTTGGCTATTTGGGGTCTTTTGTGGTTCCATACAAATTTTAGGATTGTTTGTACTAGCTCTGTGAAAAATGCTGATGGTATTTTTTTTTTAATTTTTTTTTAGATTTTATTTATTTGAGAGAGAGAGACAGAGATAGTGAGATAGAGAGCACAAGTGGGGAGGAGAGGAAGAAGCGGGCTCCCCACAGAGCAGGGAGCCCGATGCGGGACTCAATCCCAGGACCCTGGGATCATGACCTGAGCCGAAGGCAGACGCTTAACCGACTGAGCCACCCAGGTGCCCGCTGATGGTATTTTGATAGGGATTTCATTAAGTGTGTTGGTTGCTTTAGGTGGGTATAGACATTTTAACAATATTTTTTCTCCCAATCCATGACCATGGAATGTCTTTTCATTTCTTTGTGTCCTCTTCAGTTTCTTCCATCAGTTTTTTATAACTTTCAGATTGCAGGTCTTTCACCTCTTTGGTCAGGTTTAGTCATAAGTATTTATTCTTATTGGTGTAATTATTAATGGGATTATTTTCTTAATTTCTCATTCTGCTGCTTTGTTAGTGCTGTATAGAAATTCAACACAGTTCTGTACATTGATTTTGTATCCTGCAATTTTATTCAATTCATTTGTCAGTTCTTGCAGTTTTTTGGTGTAGTCTTTCTGGTTCTCTATATATACAATCATGCCATCTGCAAATAGTGAAAATTTGACTTCTTCTTTGCCAATTTGGATGCCTTTTATTTATTTTTGATTGCTGTGGCTAGGACTTCCTGTACTATGTTAAATAAAAGTGGTGAGAGTGAGCATCCTTTTGTTGTTCTTACCTTAGGGGAAAAGCTCTGTTTTTCCCCATTGAGCATATTTACTGTGGGTTTTTCATATATATGGTCTTCATTACGTTGAGGTATGTTTCCTCTCTCCCTACTTTGTTAAGTGTTTTTATCATGAATGCATATTGTACTTTGTCAAATGCTTTCTGTACATCTATTCAAATGATCATATGGTTCTTATACTCTCTTTTCTTGAAGTGATGTATCATGTTGATTGATTTGTGAATATTGAACCAGGTTTGCAACTCGGGAATAAATCCCACTTGATCATGGTGAATGTTTTATTTTTAATGTGTTATTAAATTTGGTTTGTTAATATTTAATTGAGGATTTTTGCCTCTGTGTTCATCAAGGATATTGTCTTGTAGATTTTTGTTTTTTGTTTTTTGTTTTTTGTGGGTTTTTTTGGTGGTGTCTTTATCTGGGTTTGGTATCAGGGTAATGCTGGCCTCACAGAATGAATTTGACATTTTCCCTCTTTTTCTATTTTTTGGAATAGTTTCAGAATAATAGGTATTAACTCTTTAAATGTTTGGTAGAATTTGCCTGTGAAGCCATCTGATCATGCAATTTTGTTTGTTGGAATTTTTTGATTACTAATTCAATTTCTTTTCTGTTATTGGTCTGTTCAAGTTGTCTATTTTTTCCTGTTTCAGTTTTAATAGTTTATATGTTCTAGGAATTTATCCATTTCTTCTAGGTTGTCCAAGTTGTTGGCATATAGTTTTTCATAATATTCTCTTATGATTGTTTGCATTTCTGTGGTGTTGATTGTTATTTCTCCTCTCTCAGTTTTTATTTTATCTATTTGAATCTTTTATTCTGTTTTTTTTTTTTTGATAGGTCTGGCTAGAAATGTATAAATTCATTGATTTTTTTTTTCAAAAAACCAGTTTTTGTTTCAGTGATCTGTTTTATTGTGTTTTTTTTTTTTAATTTAAATTCAATTAGCCAACATATAGTAGATCATTAGTTTTTGGTGTAGTGGTCAATGAATCTTTAGTTGCATATAACACCCAGTACTCATCACATCACATGCCCTCCATAATGCCCATCACCCAGTCATTGTTTTTTGTTTTTAGTTTCTATATATCTTATTTCTGCTTTAATTTTTATTATGTCCTTCCTTCTGCTGTTTTTAGGTTTAGTTTATTTTTCTTTTTCTAGCCTCTTTATTTTAAGGTTAGTTTATTTATTGGAGATTTTTCTTGCTTCTTGAGGTAGGCCTGCATTACTACATACTTCCTTCTCTTGACTGCTTTTGCTCCATTCCTCAGGTTTGGTCTGTAGTGTTTTCATTTTAATTTGTTTTCATGAACTTTTTAATTTCTTTTTTGATTTTGTGGTTGACCCATTCATTGTTTAGTAACATGTCATTTAAACTCTATGTGTTTCTGGTCTTTCCACGTGTGTGTGTGTGTGTGCACTTGACTTCTAGTTTCATCGTGTTGTGGTCAGAAAAGATGCATAGTATGACTTTGATCTTCTTGAATTTGTTAAGGCTTGTTTTGTGGCTAATATGTCATCCATTCTGGAGAATGTTCCATATGTACTGGATAACAATGTGTATTCGGCTCTTTTAGGATGGAATATTGTGAATATATCTGTTAAATCCATATGTTGCAGTGTGTCATTCAAAGCAATTTTTCGTTGTTGAATATTTGGATGATATGTTCATTGATTTAAGTGGTTGTTAAAGTCCCCTACTATCAATGTATTACTGTCAATTTGTTCCATTATGTTTGTTATTAAATGTTTTGTGTATTTGGGTGCTCCTATGTTGGGTGCCTAAATATTTATAATTGTTATATCTTCTCGTTGGATTGTTCCCTTCATTATTATATAGTATCCTCCTTTGTCTCTTGTTACATTCTTTGCCTTGAAATCTAATTTGTCCAATGTAAGTATTGCTACTCTGGCTTTCTTATGACAACCATTTGTATGCTAGATAATTCTCCATTCCTTAACTTTCAATATGCAGGTTACTTTAGGTCTAAAATGAGTCTCTTGTAGGCAGCATATAGATGGGTCTTGTTTTCTCATTCATTCTGTCACCCTATGTCTTTGGATTAGAGCATTTAGTCCATTTGCATTCAAAATAACAATTGATAGATATATATTTATTGCCATTTTATTACTCATTTTGTGGTTGTTTCTGAAGGTTTTCTCTGATCTTTCTTTCCTTTCTTTCATGTTTTGCTGATTTTTTAGTGATATATTTGGATTTCTTTCTCTTTATGGTTTGTAAAATTATTAGTGGTTTTTGATACACGATTACCATTAGGTTTGTATATAACCTCTTCTGCATATAGCTATCTATATTAAGTTGATGGTCATTTATGATTGAACCCATTCTTATCCCCTCTCCTCCCTATGTCTTAGGTGTATCTTATTATACTTTATATCCTTTTTTTGTGAGTTCCTTTACTGATTTTTTATAGAAATATTCATTTTTACTGCTTTTGTGTTTCCTACCTTTATAATATCGCTAGTTTAGTGGTCATGAAGTCCTTTAGATTTTATTTCAGAAATTCTATCTCTCTCTCTATTCTGAATGATAGCCTTGCCAGAAAGAGTATTCTTGGCTACAGATTTTTCCCATTCAACATTTTGAATATATCATGCTGTTCCCTTCTGCCTTGCAATTTCTGTTGAAAAATATCCTGCTAGACTTTTTGGTTTTCCCTTATAACTTACTGCTGTCTTTTATCTTTCTCCATTTAAATTTTTTTCTTTATAATTATATTTTTCAAATTTAAGTACAATATGTCTTGGTGGGGTACTGCTTTTGTTGATTTTGATGGAAGTTCTTTGTGCCTTCTGGGTCTGGATATCTGTTTCCTTCCCCAGAGTAAGGAAGTTTTCAGCTATTATCTCTTCAAATATATTTTCTGATCCCTTTTCTCTCTCTTATTCCACTGTGACTCTAATATAAATGTTATAATGTTTGATGGAGTCACTGAGTTCCCTAAGTCTATTCTCATTTTGCATAATTATTTTCTCTCTCTTTTCTTCAGCTTGATTACTTTCCTTTACTATGTCTTCTAGGTTACTAATTTGTTCTGCTTCTTTCATCCTGATAATCATTCCATGAAGTGTGTTTCTCATTTCTTTTTTGTGCCTTTTATTTCTGCTATGTTATTCATTATCTCTATGTTAAGAGTTTCATTTATGTCTTCTATTCTTTGCTCAAGTCCAGTGAGTATCTTTATGATTATTGTTTAAATTCTCCATCAGGCATGTTACTGATACCTATTTCATTTAGATCTCTGTCCATGGCCTTGTCTTTCTCTTTCATTTGGGATAAATTCTCTGTCTCCTCATTTTGTCTGTTTCTCTGTGTCTGTTTCTCTGTGTTAAGGAAGTCAGCTATGCCTTCAGGTCTTGAAAGTAATGACTTTATAATGATGAGGTCATGGAGTGCACTGAAATTCAGTGTCCCTTTTCACCAGAACCTGGCACTTCAGGAGTGTCCTATGTGTTTCTAATTCCTGCTGTTGTATCTGAATCACTTTTCCTTTCAGTGCAATCATCTTCATTAACTCTCTGCCTATTGTGGGCTTTTCTTGCTCTTTGTGGTGTTAGTGGGACCCAGGCAAGCCAGCTGTGAGGGGGTGTGCCCACTGGGGAACTTGGGAGCAGGGTGGTGGTGTTAGTAAAATGTACACTGGGCCACTAGTCCTATGCCAGATATGCAAATCCCTATGGTAGCTTGGGGCTATTGGCTGGAGCAGCCAGGTGTGTAAGACTGGGCACAGCATGTGGTGATGGCCAGGTATAGCTGGGCACTATATGGGATGGTGGCTGGGGTCATGTACCTTGGCACAGCTCAGTGGCTGGGCACTGTGTAATGGCTAGTTGTGGTGCAGGGCAGCAGTGTTCATCAGGTTGCTGGGCAAGGTGAGCTTGAGGCTTTAACAAAATTTGTTCTGTACCCTTAACAAAGTTTGCTCTGAGCCCAGGGCCAGGGCTAGCCGGCTAAGAGTTGGTGAGTCCTCAGGAGAACTCATGGGTGTGGCACACTGCTAGCAGGTTAGTTAGCAAGTGTCTTTGCAGTCCTCCAGGTGTTTCTGTGTTTATGCTGGGGCCTGGGGGAGGAAATTGGCACCTACCAGCTCCCCCATTTTTGGAGAAGTCCCACAACATGCTCCAAAATCAATGAACAGATCTGTCTTCTGTTTGCCCCCCTGGTGGCATTATGTAAACTTCAGTTTTTATGTTGCCCCTCTTTGTGAGCCACTGCCTGTTTAAGGGCAGCAACCCAGCTGTCACTCACTCTCCTGCCTGGCACAGTGCTGAGACAAGTGACTTTTAACATTCTAGGCTTCAAGTCACAGTGGTTATACAAACTCATGGAATTCAGTCCCTTTGGTTTTCAGAGTCAAATATTATGAAAATTAGCCTTCCTTTTATGTGCTCCTTGGTGGGAAGGCCCATTTCTCTGCCCTCTCCAGTTTGCAATTCCCTCCCACCTGCAAGCAGCCTCCCCCTGCCTTTCTGACCTCCCAAAACTTTAAGATGCAGCTTCTTCTTTGTATTTACTCATGGAGTTTGTCCTGGCAGTCTTTGAATAACTCTCTAGTTTACTGAATTGAATGTGGATGATATGTAGTTGTAAATGTGGGACAGAGTGAGTTCAGTGTTTTCCTACTCCACCATCTTCCCAAGCTTCCAAGTTTTTATTTTAATTTCAGTATAATTAAAACAGTGTTACATTTGTTTCAGGTGTACAATATAGTGATTCAACAATTCTATACATTACTAGTTGCTCATCAATGATAAGTGTACTCTAATCCCCATCAACTATTTCACCCATCCCCCATCCATTTACCATCTAGTAACCATCAGTTTGTTCTTTATAGTTGAGAGTCTGTTTCTTGGTTTGATTCTCTCCTTTTATTATCTTTGCTCATTTGTTTTGTTTCTAAAAATCCATATGTGAGTGAAATCATATGGTACTTCTCTTTCTCTGATTGAATTATTTCACTTATTATACTCTCTAGCTCCATCCATGTTGCAAATGGAAAGATTTCATTCTTTCTTATGGCTGAATAATATTCCATTATATATATATATATATTTTTAAAGATTTTATATATATATTTTAAAGATTTTATTTATTTCACAGAGAGAGAGAGAGAGAGAGAGAGAGCACAAGCAGGAGGAGTGGCAGCAGAGGGAGAGGGAGAAGCAGGTTTCCCACCGAGCAGGGAACCCAATGCAGGACTCGATCCCAGGACCCTGGGATCATGACCTGAGCCGAAGGCAGACGCTTAACAACTGAGCCACCCAGGCGCCCGATATATATATACACATCTATTTTATCGATTCTTTTATCAGTGAACACTTGAGATGCTTCCATAATTTGGCTATTATAGATAATGCTGCTATAAACGTCAAGGTGTGTTAACATCTTTCAATCAGTGGTTTTGTATTTTTGTGGTAAATACCCAGTAGTGCAATTACTGGATCATATGGTAGTTCCATTTGTAGCTTTTTGAGGAAATTCCATACTGTTATCCTAGTGGCTTCACCAGTTTATACTCCTACCAACAGTGTGCAAGTTTTCTTATTTCTGTACATCCTATTAAACAAGAGTTGATTCTTGTGTTTTTGATTTTAGCCCTTCTGACAAGTGTGAGGTGATATTTCATGGTAGTTTTGATTTGCATTTCCCTGATAACGAATAGTGTTGAGCATCTTTTCATGTGTCTGTTGGTCATGTGAATATTTCATTTGGAGAAATGTCTATCCACATCTCTGCCCATTTTTTTTTATTTATTTTTATTTTTTTTAAAGATTTTATTTATTTATTTGAGAGAGAATGAGAGAGAGAGAGAGAGCATGAGAGGGGGGAGGGTCAGAGGGAGAAGCAGACTCCCTGCTGAGCAAGGAGCCCGATGCGGGACTCGATCCTGGGACTCCAGGATCATGACCTGAGCCGAAGGCAGTCGCTTAACCAACTGAGCCACCCAGGCGCCCTCTCTGCCCATTTTTAATTGGACTCTTTGTTTTTGTGGTGTTTAGTTGAATATATTCTTTATATATTTTTTTCTTCCAAGATTTTATTTAAATTTAATTTTTTTAACATAAAGTGTAGTATTAGTTTCAAGAGTAGAATTTAGTTATTCAGCACTTATGTATAACCCTCAGTGCTCATGACAAAAAGTGACCTCCTTAATGCCCATCACCCATTTAGCCCATCCTCCCACCCATCTCCCCTCCAGCAACCCTCAGTTTGTTCTCTATAATTAAGAGTCTGTTTTGGGGGGGTACCTGGGTAGCTCAGTCAGTTAAGTGTCTGTCTTCAGTTCAGGTCATGATCCCAGGATCCTGGGATTGAGTCCCTGAGCAGGGAGCCTGCTTCTCCCTCTCCTCCCTTCTCATACTTTCTCTCACTATCTCTGTCTCTGTCTCTCAAATAAATAAATAAATAAAATCTTTATTTAAAAAAAAGTCTGTTTTTGGTTTGCCTCCCTCCCTATATTCATTTGTTTTGTTTCTTAAATTCCACATATGAGTGAAATCATATATTTGTCTTTCTCTGACTGATTTATTTCATTTAGCATAATACACTGTAGCTCCATCCACATCATTGTAAATGGCAAATTTTCACTCCTTTTGATGGCTAAATAATATTCCATCATGTATATACATCTTCTATATATATACATACACACACACATACCACATCTTCTGTATCCGTTTATCAGTTGATGGACATTGGGCTTTTTCCATAATTTGGCTATAGTTGATAGTGTTACTATAAGCATCAGGGTGCATGTGCTTCTTTGAATCAGTATTTTTGTAACCTTTGGATAAATACGTAGTGTGATTGATGGGTCATAGGATGGTTCTATTTTTAACTTTTTGAGGAACCTCCATAATGTTTTCCTGAGTAGCTACACTCGTTTGCATTCTCACCAACAGTGTAAGAGGGTTCTCCTTTTCTGCATCTTCGTCAACATCTGTTATTTCCTGAGCTGTTAATTTTAGGCATTCTGACAAGTGTGAGGTGATATCTCATGGTGGTTTTGATTTGTATTTCTCTGATGATGAGTGATGTTGAACTTTTTTTTTTTTTTTTATGTTTCTGTTGGGCACCTGTATGTCTTCTTTGGAGAAATGTCTGTTCATGTCTTCTGCCCATTTCTTAACTGGATTATTTATTTTTGGGGTGTTGAGTTTGGTAAGTTTTTTATAGATTTTGGATACTAGCCCTTTATCTGATAAGTGATTTGCAAATATCTTCTCCCATTCTGTAGGTCACCTTTTAGTTTTGTTGATTGTTTCCTTCACTGTGAAGATGCATTTTATCTTGATGAAGTCCCAATAGTTTTTTTGTTTGTTTATTTTGTTTTGTTTTTTTTTTTGCTTTTGTTTCCCTTGCCTCTGGAGACATATCTAGTAAGAAGTTGCTACAACCCATTAACAATGGACATCCCTGTCATGTTCCTGACCACAGAGGAAAACATTTTTTTCTCCATTGAGTATGATATTAGCTGTGGGTCTTTCATGTATGGCCTTTATGATGCTGAGGTATGTTCCTTCTATCCTTACTTTCTTGAGGGTTCTTATCAAGAAAGGGTGCTGTATTTTGTCAAATGCTTTTTCTGCATCCATTGAGAGGACCAACCATATGGTCCTTATCTTTTCTTTTATTCATGTGCTATATCACGTTGATTGATTTGTGGATATTGAACCACATCTGCAGGCAAGGAATAAATCCCACTTGGTCATGGTGGATAAACCTTTTAATGTACTGTGGGATTCAGTTAGCTAGTATATTTTTGAGAATTTTTTTTTTTAAGATTTTATTTATTTATTTGACAGAGAGAGACACAGCGAGAGAGGGAACACAAGCAGGGGGAGTGGGAGAGGGAAAAGCAGGCTCCCCGCAGAGCAGGGAGCCCAATGCAGGACCCGATCCCAGGACCCTGGGATCATGACCTGAGCCGAAGGCAGTCGCCCAACCAACTGAGCCACCCAGGCGCCCCTATTTTTGAGAATTTTTCCATCTATTTCCATCTATTTTCCATCTATTGGTCTATAATTCTTCTTTTTAATGGGGTCTTTGTGTGGTTTTGGAACCAATGTAATGTTGGCCTCATAGAATGAATTTGGAAGTTTTCCCTCCATTTCTATTTTTGGCACAGTTTCAGAAGAATAGGTATCAATTCTTTAAATGGTTGGTAGAATTCCCCTGGGAATTCATCCAGCTCTGGACTCTTTTTTTTTTTGGGAGATTTTGAATACTGATTTAATTTCTTTGCTGGTTGTGGGCTTGTTCAAATTTTCTATTTCTTCCTGTTTCAGTTTTGGCAATTTGTATGTTTCTAGGAATTTATCCATTTCTTCCAGATTGCCCAGTTTCTTGATGGATAATTTTTCATAATATTCTCTAATGATTGTATTTCTGTGGTGTTGATTGTGATCTCTTTCATTCATAATTTTATTTATTTGGCTCCTTTCTCTTTTCTTTTTTGTAAGTTTGGATTGGGGGTTATCAATTTTATTCTTTCAAAGAACTAGCTCTTTGGTTTTATTGATTTGTTCTATTGGTTTTTTGTTTGTTTTTCTATCATTTATTCTGCTCTAACTTTTATTATTTCCCTTCTTCTGCTGGTTTACATTTTATTTGCTCTTCCTTTTCTAGCTTCTTTAGGTAAAAGGTTAGATTGTGTATTTGAGTATTTCTTGCTTCTTGAGATAGTTGTATTGCAATGTATTTCCCTCTTAGGATGACCTTTGCTGTATCCTGAAGGATTTTGGACTATTGTGCCATCATTTTAATTTGTTTTCATGTATTTTCTTTTTATTTATTCTTTAATTTCCTGGTTAACCCATTCATTCTTTAGTAGGTTGCTCTTTAACCTCCATGTGTTTGTGGTCTTTCCAAATTTTATCTTGTGGTTTACTTCAAGTTTCATAGTGTTGTGGTCTGAAAATACGGATGGTATTATCTCCATCTTTTGTATTTGGTGAGGTCTGATTTGTGACCCAGTAAGTGATCCCTTTTGGAAATATTCCATAGGTACTTGAAAACAATGTGTATTCTACTGCTTTAGGATGAAATGTTCTGAATATATCAGTTCAGTCTATCTGGTCCAGTGTGTCATTCAAAGCCATTGTTTCCTTGTTGATTTTCTGCATAGTTGATCTGTTCATTGCTGTATGTGGTGTGTTAAAGTCCCCTACTATTATTGTATTACTATCAATTAATTTTTTCATGTTTGTTATTGATTTATATATTTGTGTGCTCCTAAGTTGGAGGTATAAACATTTACATTTGTTAGATCTTCTTGATGGATAGACCCCTTAATTATGTTAGAGTTCCCTTCTTCATCTCTTTTTACAGTCTTTGGTTTAAAATCTTTTTTGTCTGATATAAGTATGGCTACTCCAGCTTTCTTTTGATGTCCATTAGCATGATAGATGGTTTTCCATCCCCTCACTTTCAATCTGTATGTGTCTTTAGGTCTAAAACGAGTTTTTTGTAGGCAGCATATAGATGGATCTTGTTTTTTAATCCCTTCTGATACCCTATGTCTTTTGACTGGAGCATTTAGCCCATTTACATTCAGAGTGATTATTGATAGATATGAATTTAGTGCCATTGCGTTTCTTGTAAAGTTGGTGTTTCAAGTGATGTTCTTTTTTCCTTTCTAGTCTTTATCATTTTTGTTCTTTCTTTCCCAAAGAGTCCTCTTTATTATCTCTTGCAGGGCTGGTTTAGTGGTCATGAACTGCTTTAGTTTTGTTTGTCTGGGAACCTCTTTACCTTTTATTCTGAATGACAGCCTTGCTGGATAAAGTATTATTGGCTGCATATTTTTCCCATTCAGCACTTTGAATATACCATTACACTGCCTTCTGGCCTGTCATATTTCTGTGGACAGATCTGCTGTGAACCTAATTTGTCTTCCCTTGTAGGTTAAGGACTTTTTTCCTTGCTGCTTTCAAGATTCTTTCCTTGTCTGTGTATTTTGTGATTTGACTATGATATGTCTTAGTGTTTTCTGGCTTTTGTTGAATTTGTTGGTATTTCTCTGTGCCTCTTGGATTTCAATGTCTGTTTCCTTCCACAGATTAGGAAAGTTTTCAGCTATAATTTGTTCAACCCTCTGTCCCTTTTCCCTCTCCTCTTCTGGACTGCTATGATACAAATATTATTATGCTTTAAGGAGTCACTGAATTCCCTAAGTCTACAGTCAAGATGCAATACTTTTCTTTTTTCTTTTCAATTTCATCATACTCTAAAATTTTATCTTCTATATCTAATTTGTTCTTCTGATTTGTCCATCCTCATTGCCATTGCATCCAGTTGGTTCTCCATCTTTTTTTTAAGATTTTATTTATTCACTTGACAGAGAGAGACACAGAGAGAGGGAACACAAGCAGGGGGAGTGGGAGAGAAAGAGGGAGAAGCAGGATTCCTGCAGAGCAGGGAGCCCAATGTAGGGCTCGATCCCAGGACCCTGGGATCATGACCCGAGCTGAAGGCAGATGCTTAATGACTGAATCACCCAGGTGCCCCTAGTTCTCCATCTTGATTATAGTATTTTTTATTTTAGCCTGACTAGTTTTTATTTTTTTTATCTCTGAAGTAAGGGATTCTCTAGTGTCTTGTATGCTTTTCCCAATCTCAGTTATTATTCTTTTTTTTTATTTTTTAATTTTATTATGTTATGTTAGTAACCATACATTACATGATTAGTTTTGATGTAGTGATCCACGATCCATTGTTTTCGTATAACACCCAGTGCTCCATGCAGTACGTGCCCTCCTTAATACCCATCACTGGGCTAACCAATCCCCCCTCCCCCCTCCCCTCTAAAAGCCTGTTTGTTTCTCAGGTCCATAGTCTCTCATGGTTCATCTCTCCCTCCAATTCCCCCCCCCCATTTTTCCCTTCCTTCTCCTAATGTCCTCCATGTTATTCCTTATATTCCACAAATAAGTGAAACCATATGATAATTGATTTTCTCTGCTTGACTTATTTCACTTAGCATAATCTCCTCCAGTCCCAAACATGTTGATGTAAAAGTTGGGTATTCATCTTTTCTGATGGCTGAGTAATATTCCATTGTATATATGGACCACATCTTCTTTTTTTTTTTTTAAGATTATTTATTTATTTATTTGAGAAAGAGAGAATGAGAGAGAGAGAACACATGAGAGGGGATAGGGTCAGAGGACGAAGCAGACTCCCTGCCGAGCAGGGAGCCCAATGTGGGACTCGATCCAGGGACTCCAGGATCATGACCTGAGCCGAAGGCAGTCGCTTAACCAACTGAGCCACCCAGGCGCCCTGGACCACATCTTCTTTATCCATTCATCTGTTGAAGGGCATCTCAGCTCTTTCCACAGTTTGGCTATTGTGGACATTGCTGCTATGAACATTGGGGTGCATATGGCCCTTCTTTTCACTACATCTGTGTCTTTGGGGTAAATAGCCAGGAGTGCAATTGCTGGGTCATAGGGTAGCTCTATTTTTAAATTTTTGAGGAACCTCCACACTGTTTTCCAAAGTGGCTGTACCAACTTGCATTCCCACCAACAGTGTAAGAGGGTTCCCCTTTCTCCACAACCTCTCCAATATTTGTTGTTTCTTTCCCTGTTCATTTTTGCCATTTTAACTCTCAGTTATTATTCTTATGATTGCCATTTTAAAATATGGTTCAAGTATTTTAATTATATGTGTTTTTATAAAATCCCTGGCTATGACTTCTTCCTGTTCTTTTTTTTTGGGGTGAATTCCTCCATCTTGTCATTTTGTCTTAGGTCACTGTTGTGTGTGTGTGTGTGTGTGTGTGTGTGTGTGTGTTTTAGGAAAGCCTGCTATATTCCTGCTCCTGACAGTAAAGTCTATATTAAGAAGAGGTCTTATACTGTCTTGGGTCTGGTGCTTCAGTAAGCATTTCAGAGTGTGCACCTCTCTCTGTGGTCAGGGGTCCCTCTGCTCCACAGTGCCAGCAAATCTTTTCTCCCCCAAATCAACTCTCTGCAGCTCCTACCTTCCATGATGTGGCTGTTTTGCTCCCTCTAGATGTACAGTTTTTTCTCTTAGTTCTCTGATCAATTTCTTCAGTGTTCAGAATGATTTGATATTTATCTGGCTGTGTTTGAGGGATGAGGGAAGCATAGGGTCCTTCCACTACTCTGCCATCTTAACTCTATAGGTATACTTTTAAGCAGTTTCCAAAATCTTTGGGAACCTGCAACTTTAAAATTTTGCTAGGTTAAATGATAAATTGAGTTAAATTAATTGAACATCTAAGTCTTTTCCAAATGTGATAAAATAACAAAACACTGATTACTAAACATAGATTTGTCTATTTTTATCTTATTATTACAGAAAAAACACTAAAGATAAATTTGGGTCTGTTACTAAACATGTTTTATTTAAAGATTGCACTATAGAAAACACATGTTTCTAAAGATTATAATATATATTCATAAAGTTGCTGATCTAAAAAATTTCTGGTGAAACAGTGCACAATTACTATGTAGTTTTTACTAGAAATTAAGGCTTCAAAACACTACAAATTCTAACAAATGTAATTAAGACTACCAAAATAATAAGGAAAACAACTATGTATGCAAAGAAAATGAGATCATTGTTTTTGGTAAAAATGTTATAAAGGATGGGAATACATTTTTGTTAAAGAAAAAAAAAAAGTAATTTTTTCCTAAAATAAGACTGGTTGTCTAAAGAGGAAAACCTTAGGACAAAATCTAAAAGTAAATTAAAAAAAACAGTTGTAAAAAAGAATCTTTAAAACATTTTATATGTGGTCAGGACTAAGATTAAAAGGAATGAATACATTGGTCCAAGATTAAACTTTGTTTTTTCTCTGTTAAAATATAACAAATTTTCTTAGATTGTTGGTCTACTTTAAATATATATAAACAGATATATTTTTTTCTCTTTGCCTCAAAAAAACCAGTTTCTATGTTTTATCTTTATCAGATCTTCAATTACTTAAAAAATTAAATCTTCTTAATATTAAAAGAGCTTAATCTTGCTCACAACTATGTGACCTTCTGTAGAATCTCTAATTGCCATCTTAGTTAAATAGATAATTAAGTATTAAATTTTTTAAAAGATTTTATTTATTTATTTGAGAGAGAGAATGAGACAGAGAGAGAGCATGAGAGGGGGGAGGGTCGGAGGGAGAAGCAGACTCCCTGTTGAGCAGGGACCCCGATGCGGGACTCAATCCCGGGCCTCCAGGATCATGACCTGAGCCGAAGGCAGTTGCCTAACCAACTGAGCCACCCAGGTGCCCTAAGTATTAAATTTTATAGTGATCTGTAATCCTACTTAGACATGTGCTTTAAAACCTTCTGAAGATTTACTACATCAAAAACTAAGGATGTGGGGCGCCTGGGTGGCTCAGTCGTTCAGCGTCTGCCTTCCGCTCAGGTCATGATCCCAGGTCCTGGGATCGAGCCCCGCATCGGGCTCCCTGCTCGGCGGGAAGCCTGCTTCTCCCTCTCCCACTCCCCCTGCTTGTGTTTCCTCTCTAGCTGTCTCTCTCTCTCTGTCAAATAAATAAATAAAATCTTAAAAAAAAAAAAACTAATGATGTAATGTATGGTGATTAACATATCATATTAAAATAAAATTAGAAAAAGATCAGGAAAAAAGAAAAACGATCAACTCAAAAAAATAAAACCTTCTGAAGATTTTAACAAAGTTCCCCAAAATTCAAATTCTAAATAAAGTATTTTTGACTAATTAGATTTATTCATTTGGTATGTTAAATAGCATGGGAACCATTATCAATGAAGTGATGATAAACTTTCTTTGGTTATATTATATGGGTAAGAGCTATAACAGTTTATAAATTCCTAAAGTTTTAACATGTTGTTGTATAATGTAATCACTTGTAATTCTTTTTTAAAAGATTTTAATTATTTGAGAAAGAGAGAGCACAGAAGTTGGGGGAGTTGCAGAGGGAGAGGGACAAGCAGACTCTCCACCAAGCAGGGAGCCCAACAAGGGGTTGGATCTCAGGACCCTGAGATCACGACTTGAGCTGAAGTCATATGCTTAAACAACTGAGCCACACAGGCACACCCACTCATAATTCAAATTATTAAAATGTTATGTGTCATACAAATAACCAAATTTCCTTGTCAACTACATTATAATATACTCTGACCAGATCTTTAACTCTGGCCATTTTGAGTCTTGTCATTTACAGTTATTGCTTTGATGCTCTTACAAAATGTGTTTCATCTTCAAAAAGATTCATGAAAAGGACTTTTGATGAATATAGGTTTCTAGTACCCTTAGGATCATGAAACTAAACTGAGTATGAATCTCTGGAACTAATAAAAGAAAAACACTACATTCAAACAAAACAAAAATTAGTAGCAAAAGACTAAATAAATTTTTAGAAAGGTAATTATAGCTTTATGACTCATGTTTAAAATATTACTAGTTCTCTAATGTTTGTTCTTACAGGTTTTTTTTTTTTTTGCTCTTAAATTATCTATAACTTACAAATTCTATTTATCAACAAATATAACAAATTTATCTTTCTCTCCCTGCCTGATGACTCCATAATTTAAAAACTCTCAGTAAGTAATCTTATATTCATGGTGATTAGGGTTATTTCATAATTTCAATAAGAAACTCTTTTGCTTATAACAGGACACCATTATAGAAATATTGGTCATATTACCAAAGCTTTGACTAGAATGTCATATTTGAGAGGGACATGTATAGACTCAGATGTGACCAGATAGCTTTAAGGATCTAAGACTGACTTCATGGTGCAAATAAAGCCCCCTTTAAAAATCAGCCTGGTATCTTGCTTACAGAATTCCCAAGAACCTTATCAAATGAGCAAAGAAGGTCACTTCCTGGCAGGCTCAGGGACCTCAAGATACTTTGAGGACCTCAAAAAGAGGGGGAGTAACCCAAATCTACAGATATTATAGGCAAACCTGATCAGAAAGAGAGTATTAAAAGCACAATCTAAAATCCCTTATAAAAAGTTCCAACAGAGCAGATTTAAAAGACCCTAGGGGTGCCTGTGTGGCTCAGTCAAATGAGTGTCCAACTCTTGATTTCTGCTCAGGTCGTGATTTCACAGTGGTAAGACTGAGCCCCACATTGGGCTCTGCACTCAGCAGGGAGTCTTCTTGAGATTCTCTCCCTCCCCCTGCTCTCTCTTTCTCTCTAAAATAAATATTTAAAAGACCCCAGATGGGTAATCATTATTTTTGCTTCACTTCTGTAAATAACTAGGCCACGTTTGTTAAAACTGGGTTTTATGAATAATTAGTCTTAATTTAGCTCTTTGGAAATGAGGGTGATTTTAGAGAAAAAAAATGTTTCAGTAGCACACCTTTGTGGATGTTAGATTCAAGTTTTAATTAATTGTCTTTGAGTGCTTGTTGTTTGCCTATAAAACTGGGCTGGATCCTAAATTTTTCTGGTTTCCTAGAATATCTAGCTATGACTCTCCAAACTGAGGTTTACAGTTTTCTCCAATTATTTTGACTTGGTATCACTTAGTGAGGAAATCTTAGTTCATAATTATACCACAAGACGGGTAAAAGTTAATATCTGTAGGGGCACCTGGGTGGCTCAGTTGGTTGGGCATCTGCCTTCGGCTCAGGTCATGATCCCGGGGTCCTGGGATCAAGCCCCATTTAGGGCTCTCTGCTCAGCAGGAAGCCTGCTTCTCCCTCTCCCACTCCCCCTGCTTGTGTTCCCTCTCTCGCTGTCTCTCTCTGTCAAATAAATAAATAAAATCTTTTAAAAAAAAGTTAATATCTGTAAACTTTACAATCAAGCAAATGGCTCCACTCTTGGAAAAGCCAAGGTCAGTTCCAATAAAGTCCAAAACAAAGTAAGAAATGTCCTGCCTGATTTTACCTGGACTCCCCTTCCTTTGCCCACTGGTGGCAATCCTGCTTTTGCTGCTTTTTGGTCTTTGTATTCTTAAGCGCTTTTGATAAGCTTTGTATCAAAAGAGTAGAGGCAGTTAAGCTACAGATGGTAAATACTCAAGGGTATAAACAATTGGGGTTATATCCTGGTGACAACCAAACTTACCTCAAGATAGCCAGGAAACAATTTCGCTCCTCTACTCTAGGATATATGTTGTCCAATGTCAGCAGGAAGAAGTTAAAGACAGACTTCCACCCACCAACAACCCTCAAGAATGAGGAGTAAATAGTCAGAGAAGAGATTGAATCACCAGGGATTCAATAACAAAGCACAATAACCCAGTTTTCTAGTCCTGCTTACAGGAGCATCTTGCCACCATAAACTATAAACTAAGTCTGGGAGACAGAAGCCACAAGCTCCAAACAGGCCCCCATGACCTAGTTTTCAACTGGTTTGATCCAGTGCAGATAGCATGCTAACTCTCCAGATGACCTCAAGATCATTACCATCTAATTATAATAAGAAAAAAACATACCTACCAAAGTCATGATGGATCTGACTGTGCCATTTAAAGGAAGAGAAGAGGTGGCAGTCTGATTCCGAGAAGCCTCTTTTTCCTTCCTCCCAAAAGCCTGATATGAACTTGCTTACCAAAACCTTAATTACCTGAATCCCATAAAACCCTGACCATGACCTAATTGGAGTGAAAGTGCCTTTAGAGGATGAGATCTCCTTCCTCATTTTCTGGCCATTGAATAAATTACCTGGTTACTATCAAATACTGTCTTGTTATTTGGCTATTTGGTGAATGGTATTGCATAGGGAAAGAACCTACCACTTTGGTAACAATAGATTCACAGGCAGTTGCAAAAAGAGTAAAGAGAGGTCCTTGATACTTTTCACCTAGTTTCCCCGATGGTTACATCTTATGTAACTATTATAACAACACCAGGAATTTTACATTGCTACAACATGTGTATGTATAGTTCTATGCTATTTGGTCTCATGTTTACATTCATGTAACTACCACCAAAATCAAAATATGGAACTATACCATCATCACAAATATATCTCTCATTTTATCCCCTTATAGTTACATGCACACCTTTTCTTCAAAGTCTCCTTAACAACTGTTGACCACTAGTGTATTCTCTAACACCATAATTTTGTCATTTTGAGAATGTTACATGCATGTAAACAGTGTGTGACCTTTTCAGATTGATCTTTTTTTTTCCCACTCAGCATAGTAACTTTTGAGATTCATCAAAGTTGTTGCCTGTATCAATCATTGGTTCTTTTTTTCCAAGTAGTATAAGATGGTATGAAAATACCATTATTTATCCTTTGTGGAACACTTTTTTTTTTTTAATGTAAAACAAATATGAACAAACCTAAAGAGAAAAATAATGTACAAATTTTTATGTTAATATAAATTTTTCATTTCTTTGGGATATAAGAAAGGAATGTGGCTGCTGAGTTATATCATAAATGTAGGTTTTTTTTTTTTAAGGGACATTGCCACATTATTTTCTAATGTGGCTATTTCACTTACATTCCCTCCAGCAATATATGAGAGAGTTTCCCTGCATCCACCCCAGCATTTGCTATTGTCACAACGAGATATTTTACTTTTCTAATAGATACAATGTGATATCTCATTGTACTATCAATTTGTATTTCCATTACAGTTAATAAACATGAACATCTTTTCATGTGTATATCCATCTGTATATCTTCTGTGGCTCATCAGATATTTTACCATTTTCTAATTAGATTTTTTCTTCTTTTTTTTCTTTTAACTGCTGAGTTGTAGAATATTTTAGATAGTCTAGCTATAGTTCCTTGTCCAATATGTGGATTGCACATACTTTCTCCCACTCTGTAATGTGTATTTTCATCACTAAACAGAGTCCTTTTTAGGGTAAACATATTTTTTTGTATTCTTTTTTTATTGAAGTATAATTAACATACAATGTTATATTAGTTTCAGGTGTACAAAATATTGAATCAACAATTGTATATATTACTCAGTGCTCACCAAAATAAGTGTAGTCACCAACTGTCACCAAACAGTGTTATTACAATATTATTGACTGCATTCCATATGCTGCACTTTTAATGTCTGTGAATTATTTATTTTATAACTGAAATTATGTACCTTTTAATCCCCTTTATCGATTTTACCCATCCTTCCACCCACCTCCTCTAAAACCCACCAGTTTGTTCTCTGCATTTAAGAGTGTGCTTTTTTGTTTGCTTGATTATTCATTTGTTTTGTTTTATAGATTCCACATATAAGTGAAATCATATGGCATTTCACTTAGCATAAAACAAAAACACTAATTTGAAAAGATATACACTCCCCTATGTTTATTGCAACTATATTTACAATAGTCAAAATATGGAAGCCACCCTAATGTCCATCCATAGATGAATGGATAAAGAAGATGCCATACACACACACACACACACATTTGTTGAAAATATTATCTTCATACAGCATTAATTAAGGAAATTGTCTACCAGACTTTAAGCAGCAGAATGAGGTAAACCTGGTGTATTGACTTCCACCATGCCTCCCAGCATCCTGGATTCAATCAGCTAAACAAATATTATTAACCATCAGGATCCAGCTTAGTATGTGAGGCAGCTTTATTTCCTTACTGGCCATATCATTTGGTTAAAAGAATGAATTGAGGAACTGAAAGCTGTATTAAAAATTGAATAGATACCACCTAGGTCTGCCAGTATGAAGTCAATGGCAATTATACCATCCATAGCAACCTTGGCCAATAAGTTGAGGTTGACCTGAATGTTTTCTAAAATTGAGATTGTGTTATTGATGGTTTCAGCTTAAGGCAGGGGCAAATTATGAAACATTTTTTTTTCTAATTAGTTTATTTTAATTGTAGGGATAACTGCCTGTAGGGTATATACAAAATATGGGTCTGTTAGCTTTCTGGGAACCTTTCCTGTCTAATTAAGGTTATACTCATTTTGAAAAGATCTCTACAATTATATGAGATTTATGTGATCTACTGGTGGTGTGTCATTAAACATATGAAGGCTTCTCATGACCACCCCTAAAGAGCAAATAACTTTTTTCTTAGAATGGGAAAACATGTTTTATTCATCTGTAAATCTTAGCTCAAAAGCTAAGAATTTCAAACATGAAAAGATGAATGTCTTTTAAGCTTTCTTTTGACTAGTAAAATGAAATCATTCAGGATAAATGACAGCCAAAGTTTATTAAGAAGAAACTAACTCTGATATTTCAAAATTGAGTCCAGGTAGATCTCACAATTTACATTGTATGGTTACAGTGTTAGTTTTTATTATATTTTATTGTATCTATACAAAATTGCCAAGCCACTACATCAACAATCAAATATCTGTGTTTTTAAAAACAAGGGAGGGTAATATTTGATTTCCACAAAAGTAGTAGAGGGGTGTATGCAAACACCTTAAACAGAAAGTGTTTGGAATGATTGAGGTCTCCAAATGGAAACTATATAAACAAGGGTCCAGGTTAATAGTCCCTCTATCATCTCCTAGCTAGTGGTAGGTCTTATATTCCTCAACTAAATTCAGATAATTGATTTTAGTGTTTTTTTTTCTAGTCCTTGTTTTTAGTGAGAACTGACTGCAATCAGTTCAACATTATTTGTCCATGTCACAAGTCACATGGCATTCACCTACCCCATGCAAAGAATGAGTGACAGCCAAGGGAATAATAAATCCCTGATAGACCTTTTGAATGGTTTATTAAAGGCTCAGCTAAGGCAACAGCTTTTGGATGACATCCTGGTAAAGTTGAGGAGATGGCTCACCCAATGCACTTTGTGCATTAAAAAGATGACTGACATGATTCTGTGGCCAAATACTAAAAACACATTAACCTGGGAACCAAAGTGTAGATAAAGGATTGGCCTTTCTTACCATCACTCCTGTTCACTCACTTCTAGAAATTGTGTTTCTAGTTCCTGCAACCCTATAGCTCTACTGGTTGGGAGCTCTTGGCTCCCAGAGAGTCAATGCTTCCTTCGTGGCAGTAACTATTCCACTGCACTTAATGACCTCCTCTTGCTTTGAGCTTATCAATTCAGTGAACCATCAAGTGAAGAAACAAGTTTGCATTTAATTAAGGACAATACACTTTGATTATTATGAGTAGATAAGATTGCTGCTATATGATGGAAATGGGGATCAATATTTAAGAAATTTGATGGATTCACTGGAACATCTCTTCGTGCTCCCATGAGTAGGGTTCACAATACAACTAGGAAAGCTTGCCCTAGGGTCTCTGTCTTGGGGAATCTAAACTAAGACAAATAAGCAAAATTATATAGTCAATTAATATTCTTTTGTCTTCCCTAACAGTTCCCTTTATGTAACCTTCATCCACTATTTGATATCCTATCCTATACATCCCCCTCCTCTACAGAGTCAAGTGCCTACATGCTGTATATTGGCTTATTGATATTGATACTTACACGTGTTTCTTCTGCATTATAAGACCTAAAGTTATTCCATTTTGTCTCTACCCTATTGATTCCTTCTCATGACCTTCACTGTGGATACTTGTTGATCTAACATATTTTGCCTTACTTGATCTCTTCTTATATTGATATCAATAGACTAACTGGCTGTGATTCTCTTGGGAACAAGATACATTACTTATTAATCTTTATATGTCTTATATCTCATACCATAGTAAATATGTAATACATGTGAAATGAACTAAACTTTTGAAGAGAAAATAAATTATTGCTTATGATTTTTCTTTTATCAGTTGAGGGGTCTTATTTTAAGGAAGTAATATGAGCATTAAATCACTTTTATTTTTCTTTCCAGATTGCTTTGGGCAATATAGACATTTTAACAATATTTGTTCCTCTAATTCATGAGCATGGAATGTCTTTACATTTCTTTGTGTCATCTTTAACTTCTTTCATCAGTGTTTTATAGTTTTCAGAGTACAGGTCTTTTGCCTTTTTGGTTATATTTATTCCTAGGCATCTTATAATTTGGGGGGCAATTTTAAAAGGGATTAATTCCCTGATTTCTCATTCTGCTGCTTCATTATTGGTGTATACAAATTCAACAGATTTCTGTACATTGATTTTGTATCCTGAAAATTTACTGAATTTGTGCATCAGTTCTAAACATTTCTTGGTGGAGTCTTTTGGGTTTTCTACGAAGAGTATCATAGCCTCTGTGAATAGTGGAAGTTTGACTTCATCCTTGCTGATTTGGATGTCATTTATTTATTTTTCTTGTTTGATTGCTGAGGCTAGATCTTCCAGTAGTATTTTAAATAACAGTGGTGAGAGTGGGACATCTCTGTCTTGTTCCTGACCATAGTGGAAAAGTTCTCAGTTTTTGCCTATTGAGGATAATATTAGCTGTGTATTTTTCGTATATGGCCTTTATGATGTTGAGGTACGTTCCCTCTTTCTGTACTTTGTTGTAGATTTTTATCATGAATGGATGTTGCACTTTGTTTAATGCTTTTTTTCCTGCATCTTTTGAAAGGATCATATGGTCCTTATCCATTTTTTTTATTAAGTTGATGATTTGAGAATATTGAACCACCCTTACATCCCAGGAATAAATCCCACTTGATTGTGGTGAGTGACATTTTAATGTACTGTTGGATTCAATTTGCTAGTATTTTGTTGAGAATTTTTACATTCATATTCTTTAGAGATATTGGCCTATAATTCTCTTTCTTAGTGGAATCTTTGTCTGGTTTTGGAATCAGGGTAACACAGGCTTCATAGAATGTGTTTGGAAGTTTTCCTTCCATATTGATTTTTTGGAATAGTTGGAAAGAATAGGTATTATCTCTTCTTTCGATGTTTAGTAAAATTCTCCTGTGAAGCCATCTGGCCCATTAATTCTGTTTTTTTTGGGGAGATTTTTGATTACTTATTCAGTGTCTTTGCTGATTATCAGTCTATTCAAGTTTTCTATTTCTTGCTATTTTAGTTTTGGTACTTCATATATTTCTAGATTTGTCCATTTCTTCTAGGTTGCCCAATTTTTTGGCAAAATTTTTTTTATAATGTTCTCTTATAATTTTTGTATTTCTTTGGTGTTGCTTCTTATTTCTCCTCTCTCATTTGTGATTCTCCTTTCTTTTTGATAAGTCTGGCTAGGGGTTTATCTATTTTATTATTTTTTTCAAAGAACCAGCTCCTGGTTTCATTGATCTGTTCTACTGGGTTTTAAGTTTGTTTCTTTCCATTCATTTATTTCTCCTCTAATTTTTATCATTTCCCTTCTTCTACTGGCCTTAAGACTTCATTTGTTGTTCTTTTTCTATCTCCATTAGGTGTAAGGTTAGGCTGCTTATTTGTGATTTTTCTTGCTTCTCGAAGTAGGTCTGTATTGGTATATACTTCCTTCTTATGATCACTTCAGCTGTATCCCAAAGGTTTTGGACCATCCTGTTTTCATTTTCTTTTGTTTCCATGTATTTTTTTTAAATTTTTTTCTTTGATTTCCTGGTGGACCCATTCATTCTTTACTAGATATTGTTTATCATCTATATATTTGTAGTCTTTACAATTTTTTTTCTTGTGGTTGACTTCTAGTTTCATAGCATTGTGTTCAGAATATATGCATTGGATGATCTCAATCTTCTTATACTTATTAAGGCCTGATTTGTGACTTAATATGTGATTTATTCTGGAGAATGTCCCATATGCACTTGAAAAGAATGTTTAATCTGCTGCTCTAGGATGAAATGTTCTGAATATATCTGTTATTCCATCTTGTCCAGTGTGTTGTTCAAAGCCATTGTTTCCTTGTTGGATTTCTGCTTAGATTATCTGTCCACTGATGTAAGTAGGGTGTTAAAGTCCCCTACTCTTATTCTATTATTTTTTATTTATTTATTTTTTTATTATGTTAATCACCATACATTACATCATTAGTTTTTGATGTAGTGTTCCATGATTCATTGTTTGCGTATAACACCCAGTGCTCCATGCAGTATGTGCCCTCTTTAATACCCATCACCAGGCTAACCCATCTCCCCACTCCCTCCCCTCTAGAACCCTCAGTTTCTTTCTCAGAGTCCTTAGTCTCTCATGGTTTGTCTCCCCCTTCGATTTCCCCCCTTCATTTTTCCCTTCCTGTTATCTTCTATAAACAATGGAATATTATGAAGCCATCAAAAGGAATGAGATCTTGCCATTTGCAATGACATGGATGGAACTGGAGGGTATTATGCTGAGCGAAATAAGTCAATCAGAGAAAGATATGTATCATATGACCTCACTGATATGAGGAATTCTTAATCTCAGGAAACAAAGTGAGGGTTGCTAGAGTGGTGGGGGTTGGGAGGGATGGGGTGGCTGGGTGATAGGCATTGGGGAGGGTATGTGCTGTGGTGAGTGCTGTGAATTGTGTAAGACTGTTGAATCACAGACCAGTACCTCTGAAACAAATCATACATATACGTTAAAAAAAAAAGAAGATACTTTTATTCTATTATTCTCAATGTGTTCCTTATTTTTGTTATTGTTTTATATATTTAGGTGCTCCCATTTTGAGAGCATACATATTGACAATTGTTAGGTGTTCTTGTTGGATAGTCCCTTTTATTATGATACAGTGGCCTTTTTCATCTCTTGTTACAGCCTTTGGTTTAAAATCTAGTTTTTCTCACAAAAGTATGGCTATTCCAGCTTTCTTTTGATGCCCATTAACATGATAGATGGTTCTCCATCCCCTCACTTTCAATCTGCAGGTATCTTTAGGTCTATGAGTCTCCTGTAGGCAGCATAAAATGAGTCTTGTTTTTAATCCATTCTGACTCCTTATATCTTTTGATTGTAGCATTTAGTAGATTTACCTTCAGAGTAATTATTGATAGATATGTATTTAGTGCCATTTTATTATTTGTTTTGTCATTGTTTCTGGAGATTTTCTCTGTTCCTTTCTAGTCTTTGTCACTGTTGGTCTTTCCTTCCCACTCAAAGAGTCCCCTTTAATATTTCTTGCAGGGCTGTTTTAGTAGTCACAAACTCCTTTAGTTTTTGTTTGTCTGGGAAACTACCTCCCCTCTATACTCAATGATAGTCTCGCTGTATAGAATATTCTTGGCTACAGATTTTTCTTTTCAGCATGTTGATTATATCATGCCTGTCCCTTATGACTTGCCACATTTCTGTACAGAAATCTGCAGCTAGCCTTATGAATCTTCCCTTGTACGTTAAGGGCCCTGCTTTTAGGGTTTTTTAATCACTATATTTTGCAAATTTAACTACAATATGTCTTTGTGTTTGGTCTGCTTTTGTTGTTTTATGGGAGTTCTCTGTGACTCCTGGATTTGGATGTCTGTTTCCTTCCCCAGATTAGGGAAGTTTTCAGCTATTATTCCCTCAAATAAACCTTCTGCACCCTTTTCTCTCTCTTCTTCTGGGACTCCTATGAGACAAATATTATTACATTTGATGGAGTCACTGAATTCCCTAAGTCTGTTCTCACGATACATAGTTCTTTCTTTCGTTCAGCTTCATTACTTTCCATTATTCTATCTCCTATATAACTTATTCATTCCTCAGTTTCTTCCATGTCAGTGGTCATTACATCCAGACTGTTTCAAATCTCAGTTATTGCATTTTTCATTTCTGACTGTTTTTAACTCTTTTATTTCTGTTGTAAAGGTATCCTGATGTCTCCCATGCTTTTCTCAAGCCCAACAAGTATCCTTATGATTGTTGCTTTAAATTCTCCATCAGTCATATTACCTATAGCTGTTTTGTTTAGATCACTGGCTGTGACCTTTTCCTGTTCTTTCATTTGGGATGAATTCATCTGTCTTGGCATTTTTTCCTAAGTTTCTGTCTTCTGTGTTTTAGAGGAGACTGTTAACATTTCCTGCTTCTGAAATAATGGTTTTTGAAGAGGTCACATGGTGTACAGGGCCTGATATTTCAGGAAGTGTCTCTGGTGTGTGCTGCATGCACTCTGCTGCTGTGTTTTGTCTGCTTTATCTTTCAGGCCACTTATATGCATGGACTCTCCCTCCCTGCTTTGGGTAGTGTTTGGACCTTGGCCAGAGTGTGGCAAGTTTTACCTAAGTGTGTTTTGGTCTGTTTGTTAAATGAGACCTTTGCTACTTCCACTAGAACTGAAGCCTTGCAGAACTCTCTGCAAGTAAATGCATTGTGTGTGTGGGGGGGTGGTGGTTTGCTGGTCTTCTGGGGTAAGGGGCCCTCTGTGCTGGGCTTTAGGTACACTTGCCCAAGAAAAGCAGTACTAGCAGAGCAAAGAGGGGTGGGACTTGGTTTAAGCAAAGGCAGCCAGTGTTGTTACTATGCTGTTAACTGAAGTTGCTTTATATTAAGGGGTGGGGGTGGGAAATGGCAACAGTCAGCTCCTTTGTCCCTGGAGAGGGGTCTCTGTATTCATTGCTCTTGGGGAAGTCCTCCCAGAAGAGTGAATAATTTCCCCTAGTGCATCCCAGATAGTTTTCAGATTGCTGTTCTCATGCTGTCTGTCTCTAGGTTGCTTGCCTGCCTGGGGCAGCACAATGTACTCTGCACTGTATCCCAACCAACCCAGCTGGCTTTCAAACTCCAAATTTTAGGTACATGGTGTGGCAAGGAGCTGTGCCAGTCTTCTAGTGGAGGGTCTCACCATGCTGGGATAGATGGTTTGACCCAAGCAAGGCAGTCACACCAGAGCTCAGGGGTGTGGGATTTGGAGCTAAGCAGGTTAAACAGCCAGTATCTGGGTTAGCTGCCCTCATCAAGTGTCTTTGTACCTATGCTGAATGGTGAGGGAAGAAACAAGTGCCCATCAGCTCTTTTGTCCCTGGAGAGACATCTCTGTGAAAGCTACCTCTCACAGAGTAAGTGAGCAGTGAGTAGTGAACAGTCTCTCTCAGTGTGATCTGAGGATCATGCAGTGTGCACCAGGGTTGTTTGCCTGCCTTTTCTCCAGGAATAGGGCAGTGCCCTCAGGAATCTATCACAGCCAAGCCCACTGACCTCTAAAACTCCAGTCTCTGAGTACTGATGGCTGGTTGCAAAAACTCACAAAATCAGCCCCTTTCATCTTCCCAGCCAATGGCTTTGGGGGCATATTCTCCTTGTGTTTATCCCTGTGCACTCTACTGTCTCTTGCCTTTTTCCAGGACCAGGGCTCCCTCCCCTCTGCATCACCCAAAATCCACTTCTACAGCAAACCATATCTCTGCACTTCCTACCTTCCTCAATGTGGCCTCTTCTCTCCTCTAGTTGTGCAGTTTTTTTTCTGTCAGACCTTAGGTCAATTTCTTGGGTATTCAGAACAATTTGATAGTTATCTAGTTGTGTTTGAGGAATGAGATGAGCCTAGACTCCTCCTACTATGTAGCCCTTAGCTCTCCTCCAAGCATTAACTCTTTTTGAATAAGTCAATCATAGCACCGACTACATACTGACAGTATTTGAGTATGTGACTTTTATTTATATTAGTACATAATAAAGATACTCATTAAAGTGCCTAAAATAAATAAATCATCTGTAATACATTCCTTGAGGTCATACATTTATGACTCTCCAGTTTTGTTTAACTCTGTGCTTAAGAAACACTCTCACTAACCTATTGGATTTTTGTTGTTTTGTATTTTTAACAATTTGTATCACTTCCTTGCCTTTGTGCTTAACTTTCTTCCTTCAGCCCAGGTCAACTGAAGACCAATGTGAGTTTTTTTGTTTTGTTTTTGTTTCAATTTAGCATTTGGCCTGATGTTGTCAGTAAAAAAGTTGATAATTTGTAAAAGCTATCCATTTCCATAAAATATTAGAAAACAGTTTTTGAAATGCTGGTCAGTTGTGTTAATGCTGTAAATATTGAGTTTGAAATTCTAGATGTTGATAAAAGGTAAAATATGTTTCAAAGTTTTATATATAAATAAGTAGTTAATTCTGTTCTGGCTATTTTAGCAATGCTATCATATATTAAGCATCTTTTTTTGCATTCATCACTAGAGTAGGAAATAATTTTAAATTTACTGATTCTTTATAATACAAATGATTTGTATATGTATTACTACATTTATGACAGTATATGTTTATTTCTCTGAGAAAAAAGACAATTAGTAACAACTCTATTCCTTGCCCAGATATGAAAAAATAAGACATTTAAAAAAAGATAAACAGGGGTACCTGGGTGGCTCAGTCATTAAGTGTCTGCCTTAGGCTCAGGTCATGATCCCAGGGTCCTGGGATCAAGCCCTCCATCAGGATCCCTGCTCTGCCAGAAGCCTGCTTCTCCTTCTCCCATGCCCCCTGCTTGTGTTCCCTCTCTCACTGTCTCTCTCTCTGTCAAATAAATAAATAAAATCTTTTAAAAAATAAAAATTAAATTAAAAATATAAAAGGATAAACAGAGTTAAAAATTCAGCATTTACTACTGATAGAGGTTAGGTTGGCAGATTAATTATTCCCATGGCCAGGTGTGACTACTAATGTGGAATCCCATGTTAGAAAGACTTATCCACTCAAACAGTTGTTTTTATGTATGGTGGCATGGAGTCTTAGAGAACTAGTGTTGTCCATGATCAGGTTCACTTATAAATTTAATCTCAGCTAGTGTGCTTAATAATTATTCTCAAATTTACTAATTAAAAGAATCACTATACTTGGAGCGGATAAACAGACTGAAAAAGCTTATGAATAAAGGTAATAAAAAAAGTCTTCTCAAGGAAATAAGTTTCAAGGAAAAGGAACTCCCCTCTGTACTTAGAGGTAAAATGTGATTACTCTTGATAAAACTATGTCCATAATATTTTGGCTGCACTACTTTTTTAAACAGCTTTATTGAGATACAAATCACATACAGTAATATGGTTTTTATAGTATACTTTTGTTTTCTTCCAGAGGTTTTGCATATCATTAGATTCACTCCTATGGATATTTGATGTTTTTGATAATGTAATTCCTATCAATTTTTAAACTTCATTTTCTATTTTTTTCTTATGCTTATATTTATTTGACAGAGAGAGACACAGTGAGAGAGGGAACACAAGCAGGGGGAGTGGGAGAGGGAGAAGCAGGCTTCCCACTGAGCAGGGAGCCCGATGTGGGGCTCGATCCCAGGACCTTGGGATCATGACCTGTGCCGAAGGCAGACCCTTAACGACTGAGCCACACAGGCACCCCTTCTTATGCTTATAGAAATAAAATTAGTTTTTTTCTATTTACTTTGTATACAAAATATATTTCCTAATTAATCCTAACATTTTGTGAGAAGATTCTTTCAGACTTTCTATGCATTTATAAATAAAATATGAAGATACTTATTTTCAAAACTTGCTGCATTAACTTTTTTCCTTGTCATGGTGTGCTATTGAGGATTTTCAGTACAACATTGAATGTAGAAATATCGTGTATCCATTTCTCGCTCCACATCTCAGGTGGGATAATTAAATACATGAGGTGTAGGTTTTGCGTTGATGTCTTTTATGAAATTAAGGCCACAATTTGCCACATTTTGCTAACATTTTTAATTATCAAAAATGATTGTTGAGTTTTATCAAATGTTATTTTTCTCTTTTAAAGTAATTTACATTTATTATAAAATTTAGAAAACATGGACAAGCAAGAAGGAAAAAAAACATCAACAATCCCATTATCCAGAGTGAAGTATTTACTGTTAACCTGTTAACATAGAGCCTTTCTTTTTGATTTTTAAATGTCTACTTATAGTATAGGAATGAGGTCAAGCTTGGGGGATGTCTCAGTTGTTGATCTGTCCTTTGCAAGAGCATCCAATCATTAATCATAATGCTCATAGACTCATGGCAAACATAACTTAGATTTAGATGGGTGTTCACAACCAGCAGTACTAATCTGGTGGGTGGAAATTAGCAGAATTATTAGCAGTGATGATGTGTTTCCCCCCAGCTTTACTGACATATAATTGACATATAACATTGTGTACATTTAAAGTATATAATGTCATGATTTGATACACATATATATTGCAAAATGATTACCACAATGTTAGTTAATGTCCCTATCACCTTACGAAATTACTGTGTGTGTGTGTGTGTGTGTGTGTTGAGAACATTTAAAATCTACCATCTCAGCAACTTTCAAATATACAATACAGTGTTGTTAATTATAGTCACCAGGATGTACATTAGACTTCCAGAGCTTTTTTATTTTATACTTGGAAGTTTGCACCCTTTGACCAATATTTGTCCATTTCCCCCGCCCTCTAGCCCCTCAAAATCACCATTTTACCCTCTGTTTTTATGAGTTCATATTTTTGTAGATCCCACATATAAGTGAGATCATACAGTATTTGTCTTTCTCCGTATGACTTATTTTACTTAGCATAATGCCCTCAGATCCATTCATGTCATTGCAAATGGCAGGATTTTTTTTAACTGGTATAATAGGTATAATATATAAATTTATATATAATTATATTTATATATTTATATATAATTATATATATAATGCAGTAAGTTCGAAAATAAAGATATACATAATATATATTAATATATATTTTTTTTCACATCTTCTTTATCCATTCATTTGTCAATGGATACTTAAGGCATTTTCATATCTTGGCTTCATGAATAATGTTGCAATGAATTTGGGAGTGCAGACATCTCTATGAGATACTGATTTTAATTTCTTTGGATATATACAAAGAAGTGGGATTGCTGAAACCTATGATACTTTTATTTTTAACTTTTTGAAGAACTTCATATTGTCTTCCATAATAGATATACAAATTTACACAAGTGTTTCATTTTATTCACATCCTCATTAACTCTTGTTATCTCTTGTCTTTTTTGATAACAACCATTCCAATAGGTGTGAGATATTTCATTGTGGTTTTCATTTGTACTTCTTTGATGATTGGTGATATAGAGCATCTTTTCACGTACCTGTTGACCATTTGTATATCTTCTTTGAGGCCTTCCAACCATTTTGTAATCAGATTATTTGTTCTGTTACTGTACAGTTGTATGAACTTCTTATATATTTTGAATATTAACACCATATTAGAGATATTTTCTCCCATTCTGTAGGTTGCTTTTTTATTCTGTAAATTATTTTGTCATGTGGAAACGTTTTAGTTTGAGGTGGTCCCACTTGTTTATTTTGCTTTGTTGTCACTGAATATGATGTTAGGTGTGGTATTGTCATATATGGCCTTTGTGTTTAGCTACATTCCTTATATACCTACCTTGTTGATAGTTTTTACCCTTAAAAGATGCTGAAATTTGTTGAATGATTTTTCTCTATCTATACAGATGATCATATGATTTATCCCTCATTCTATTAATGAGGTGTATCACATTTATTAATATGCATATTTTGAATCATCCTTCCATTCCAGATACAAATCCGACTTGATTGTTTGCATGATCCTTTTAATGTGCTGTTGAATTCAGTTTGCTAGTATTTTGTTGAGAAGTTTCACATCTATTCTCACCAGGGATATAAGAATGTAGTTTTCTTTTCTTGTACATTCATATGTAGTTTTGGTATCAAAGTCATGATGGTCTCATAAAATTAATTTGAGACTGTTTTATACTTTTCCATTTTTTTTTGGAAGGGTTTGAAAATGATTGACAGTTCTTTAAATGCTTGGTAGAATTCACCAGTAAATCATCTGATTCTGAGCTTTTCTTTGTTGGAGGTTTTTGATTACTGGCTTAATTTCCTTATTCACTATTGGTCTTTCCAGATTTTCTTTTTTCTTTTTTTTTTTTCTCATGACTTAGCCTTGGTAGATTTTATGTTTCTAGGAATTTACCCATTACTTCTAGGTTATCCAACTTGTTGGTATATAAATGCTTAGAGTAGTCTCTTATGATGATTTGTATTTCTATGGCATCAGTTGTGTCTCCTCTTTCATTTCAGATTTTATTTGAGTCTTTTCTCTTTGTTTTTTTTAATGTAGCTAAAGTTTTTTCAATTTTGTATATCATTTCAAAAAAACAGTTCTTAGTTTCATTGATCTTTTCTATTCTCTTTGTATTTCACTTGTGTTTCTATTTCATTTATTTTTGCTTTGATCTTTGTTATTTCCTTTCTTCTGCTACTTTGCACTTAGTGTGTTCTTCTTTTGCCAGTTCCCTGAGGTGTAAAGTTACGTTGTTTATTTGAGGTCTTTTTTCATCCTTTTTTTTTTTTTCCTGGAAATGGAGTGAAGTCTGTAGTAAATTGCATCGGACCAAAGTCAATGTCAGTTTGGGGTTGATATTGTCCCACAGTGACGTCACATATCGCCCAGGCGACAGAACCCATGGGACTCTGTACTGGTTTGGCACCTTCCTCTGACTCTGTCCCTGTAATTTTTCCAAATTAAAAATTTTTTGAATTGAAAGGAATGAGACAAGAACTGTGCACATCACGGATTCAGTCTGGTGTCAAAACGAAAATGGGTTTGAGACCAACATCTTGAGAAAAGAACGTCACCTTACATGGCCTTTACTTCAGGGGTAGAAAGCCAAGACGACATTGTGTTCCTAGAGCTCATTAGCACCAACAAGCATAAGGAAGATTAGTGGAAAGTTCTAGGTTCTGTTTCTCATGGCTGTCCCTTGTGACATGAACCGGTTATCCAGATTTCTCAGCCGAAGAGTTCCTTGTCTGTAAAATGGGGAAGATTGTACCAATGTCCTGCATGCTTTGACAATGGAGCAAAAGCAGTTCCGTGGAGGAGTGATACACTTTTCAGGAAACGGTACTGCAGCAATCAGACATCCAGAAGCAGACACATCCGAACCTCAAGCCAAACCTCCACTTCATGTAAAAATGAACTCAAAATGCATCACGGGCTTAAATATAAAATGCAAGACTATCCATCCCCTATCAGGTTGGCCAAAATAACAAATGGTGACATCACCAGATGCTGGCAAGGATGGGAAGAAACTGGATCCCGCATGCCTTGCTGGTGGGAATGCCGAGTGCCACACACGATGTTCACCAAGCCGGCCACCTCTGTGGCAGGCCCTTCACTGCCCGGTGCACCCTGGGCCGAGGACACCCCACAGCCATGGCCTCCCCATGAATGGCCCATGCCAAAGATCTTTTTTCATTTTTAATATAGGCATTTATCACTATAAACTTTGCTCTTAGAACTGATTTTGCTACATCCCTTAATTGGTATGTTGTATTTCCATTTTCAAGATTTTTTTTTTATTTCACTTTTGACTTTTTGCTTGACCCATTGGTTGTTCAGAATTTCAGTTAATCTCCACATATTTGTGACTTTTTTAGTTTTGTTTTATTATTGATTTCTAGTTTCATTCCATTGTGGTGAGAAGAGATACCTGGCATGATTTCAATCTTAACTTTCCTAGGATTTGGTTTGTGACCTAATAAATGATCTATCCTGGAGAATTTTCCATGTATGTTTGAGAAGAATATTTTTTCTGCTACCGTTAGAAGAAAAAATTAGTAAATGTCTTTTAGCTCTATTTTATCTAAAGTATAGTATAAGTTCAAAGATTTCTTTACTTTTTTATTATGTTAATCACTATACATTACATCATTAGTTTTTAATGTAGTGTTCCATGATTCATTGTTTGCATATAACACCCAGTGCTCCATGCAGTACATGCCCTCTTTAATACCCATCACCAGGCTAACCCATCCACCCACCTCCCTCCCCTATAGAACCCTCAGTTTGTTTCTCAGAGTCCATAGTCTCTCATGGTTCGTCTCCCCCTCCGATTTCCTCCTGTTCGTTTTTCCCTTCCTGCTATCTTCTTGTTGTTGTTGTTTTTTTAACATATAATATATTATTTGTTTCAGAGGTACAGGTCTGTGATTCAACAGTCTTACACAATTCACAGTGCGCACCATAGCACATACCCTCCCCAATGCCTATCACCCAGCCACTGCATCCTTCCCACCCCCCACCACTCGAGCAACCCTCAGTTTGTTTCCTGAGATTGAGAACTCCTCATATCAGTGAGATCATATGATACATGTCTTTCTCTGATTGACTTATTTCGCTCAGCATAATACCCTCCAGTTCCATCCACGTCATTGCAAATTGCAAGATTTCATTCCTTTTGATGGCTGCATAATATTCCACTGTGTATATATACACCACATCTTCTTTATCCATTCATCTGTCGATGGACATCTGGGCTCTTTCCATAGTTTGGCTATTGTGGACATTGCTGCTAAAAACATTAGGGTGCAGGTGCCCCTTTGGATCACTACATTTGTATCTTTGGGGTAAATACCCAGTAGTGCAATTGCTGGGTCGTATGGTAGCTCTATTTTCAACTTTTGGAGGAATCTCCGTACTGTTCTCCAGAGTGGCTGCACCAGCTTGCATTCCCACCAAAAGTGTAGGAGGGTTCTCCTTTCTCCGCATCCCTGCCAACATCTGTCGTTTCCTGACTTGTTAATTTTAGCCATTCTGACTGGTGTGAGGGGGTATCTCATTGAGGTTTTGATTTGGATTTCCCTGATGCCGAGAGATGTTGAGCATTTTTTCATGTGTCTGTTGGCCATTTGGATGTCTTCTTTGGAAAAATGTCTGTTCATGTCTTCTGCCCATTTCTTGATTGGATCATTTGTTCTTTGGGGGTTGAGATTAATAAGTTCTTTATAGATTTTGGATACTAGCCCTTTATCTGATATGTCATTTGCAAATATCCTCTCCCATTCTGTTGGTTGTCTTTTGGTTTTGTTGACTGTTTCCTTTGCTGTGCAAAAGCTTTTTATCTTGATGAAGTCCCAAAAGTTCATTTTTGCCCTTGCTTGCCTTGCCTTTGGCGATGTTTCTAGGAAGAAGTTGCTGTGACTGAGTTCGAAGAGGTTGCTGCCTGTGTTCTCCTTTAGGATTTTGATGGACTCCTATCTCTCATTTAGGTATTTCAACCATTTGGAGTCTATTTTTGTGTGTGGTGTAAGGAAATGGTCCAGTTTCATTCTTCTGCATGTGGCTGTCCAATTTTCCCAACACCATTTGTTGGAAAGACTGTCTTTTTTCCATTGGACATTTGTTCATGCTTTGTGGAAGATTAGTTGACCATAGAGTTAAGGGTCCATTTCTGCGCTCTCTCTTCTGTTCCATTGATCTATGTGTCTGTTTTTGTGCCACTACCATACTGTCTTGATGATGACAGCTTTGTAATAGAGCTTGAAGTCTGGAATTGTGATGCCACAGCTTTCCTTTTCTTTTACAACATTCCTCTGGCTATTCAGCATCTTTTCTGGTTCCATACAAATTTTAAGATTATTTGTTCCATTTCTTTGAAAAAAGTTGATGGTATTTTGATAGGGAGTGCATTGAATGTGTAGATTGCTCTAGGTAGCATTGACATCTTCACAACATTTGTTCTTCCAATCCATGAGCATGGAACGTTTTTCCATTTCTTTGTGTCTTCCTCAATTTCTTTCATGAGTATTTTATAGTTTTCTGAGTACAGATCCTTTGCCTCTTTGGTTAGATTTATTCCTAGGTATCTTAAGGTTTTGGGTGCAATTGTAAATGGGATCGACTCCTTAATTTCTCTTTCTTCTGTCTTGTTGTTGGTGTATAAGAATGCCACTGATGTCTGTGCATTGATTTAATATCCTGCTACTTGACTGAATTCCTGTATGAGTTCTAGCAGTTTTAGGGTGGAGTCTTTTGGGTTTTCCACATAAAGTATCATATCATCTGAAAAGAGTGAGAATTTGACTTCTTCTTTGCTGATTTGGATACCTTTTATTACTTTTTGTTGTCTGATTGCTGTGCTAGGGCTTCTAAAACTATGTTGAATAGCAGTGCTGAGAGTGGACATCCCTGCCGTGTTCCTGACCTTAGGGGGAAAACTCTCAGTTTTTCCCCATTGAGAATGATATTCGCTGTAGATTTTTCATAGATGGCTTTTATGATATTGAGGTATGTACTCTCTATCCTTGCACTCTGAAGAGTTTTGATCAAGAAACGATGCTGTACTTTGTCAAATGCTTTTTCTGCATCTATTGAGAGGATCATATGATTCTTGTTCTTTCTCTTATTAATGTATTGTATCACATTGATTGATTTGTGGATGTTGAACCAACCTTGCAGCCCAGGGTAAATCCCACTTGGTCATGGTGAATAATCCTTTTAATGTACTGTTGGATCCTATTGGCTACTATTTTGGTGAGAATTTTTGCAACCACGTTCATCAAGGATATTGGTCTATAAATCTCCTTTTGGATGGGGTCTTTGTCTGGTTTTGGGATCAAGGTAATGGTGGCCTCATAAAATGAGTTTGGAAGTTTTCCTTCCATTTCTATTTTTTGGAACAGTTTCAGAAGAATAGGTATTAATTATTCTTTAAATGTTTGGTAGAATTCCCCTGGGAAGCCATCTGACCCTGGGTTTTTGTTTGTTGGGAGATTTTTGATGACTGCTTCAATTTCCTTAGGTTTATAGGTCTGTTCAGGTTTTCTATTTCTTCCTGGTTCAGTTTTGGTAGTTTATACATCTCTAGGAATGCATCCATTTCTTCCAGATTATCTAATTTGCTGGCATAGAGTTGCTCATAATATGTTCTTATAATTGTTTGTATTTCTTTGGTGTTGGTTGTGATCTCTCCTCTTTCATTCATGATTTCATTTATTTGGGTCATTTCTCTTTTCTTTTTGATAATTCTGGCCAGGGGTTTATCAATCTTGTTAATTCTTTCAAAGAACCAGCTCCTAGTTTCGTTGATCTGTTCTACTGTTCTTTTGGTTTCTATTTCATTGTTTTCATGTCTGATCTTTATTATTTCTCTTCTCCTGCTGGGTTTAGGATTTATTTGCTGTTCTTTCTACAGCTCCTTTAGGTGTAGGTTTACATTGTGTTTTTGAGACATTTCTTGTTTCTTGAGAAAGGCTTGTATTGCAATATGCTTTCTTTTAAGGACTGCCTTTCCTGCATCCCAAAGATTTTGAACAGTTGTGTTTTCATTTTCATTTGTTTCCATGATTTTTTTAATTTCGTCTTTAATTTCCTGGTTGACCCATTCATTCTTTAGAAATGGGTCAACCAGGAAATTAAAGAGGAATTTAATTTCCTCTTTAATTTCCAAAATCAATGACCTATTTTCATTGATTTTGAGGAAGCTTCTCTGTACCTCCTGGATTTTGATGCTTGTTTCCTTCCCCAAATTAGGGAAGTTCTCTCTTATAATTTGCTCCAATATACCTTCTGCCCCTCTCTCTCTTCTTCTTCTGGGATCCCAATTGTTCTAATATTGTTTCGTCTTATGGTAGGATGCTCTTTAGCTTCCATGTATTTGAGTTCTTGCCAACTTTCCTCTTGTGATTGAGTTCTAGTTTCAAAACATTGTGGTCTGAAAATATGCAGGGAATGATCCCAATCTGTTGGTACCAGTTGAGACCTAATTTGTGACCTAGGGTATGACGTATTCTGGAGAACGTTCCATGGGCACTAGAGAAGAATGTGTATTCTGTTGCTTTGGGATGGAATGTTCTGAATATATCTGTGAAGTCCATTTTGTCCAGTGTGTCACTTAAAGTCTTTATTTCCTTGTTGATCTTTTGCTTAGATGATCTGTCCATTTCAGTGAGAGGGGTGTTAAAGTCCCCCACTATTATTGTATTGTTGTCAATGTGTTTCTTTGCTTTTGTTATTAATTGCCTTATATAATTGGCTGCTCCCATGTTAGGGGCATAGATATTTACAACTGTTAGATCTTCTTGTTAGATAGACCCTTTAAGTAGGATATAGTGTCCTTCCTCATCTCTTATTACAGTCTTTGGTTTAATATCTAATTTGTC
This sequence comes from Neomonachus schauinslandi, assembly GCF_002201575.2. Taxonomy (NCBI): domain Eukaryota; kingdom Metazoa; phylum Chordata; class Mammalia; order Carnivora; family Phocidae; genus Neomonachus; species Neomonachus schauinslandi. The sequence continues at coordinate 54,184,091 of NC_058419.1, forward strand.
TGATATAAGGATTTCCACCCCAGCTTTCTTTTGGTGTCCGTTAGCATGGTAAATTGTTTTCTACCCCCTCACTTTTAATCTGGGTGTGTCTTTGGGTCTAAAATGAGTCTCTTGCAGACAGAATTTCAATGGGTCTTGTTTTTTTATCCAATATGATACACTGTGTCTTTTGATTGGGGCATTGAGCCCATTTGCATTCAGGGGAACTATTGAAGGATATGAATTTAGTGCCATTGTATTTCCTGTAAGGTGATTGTTACTGTATATTATCTGTGTTCCTTTCTGGTCTATGTTACTTTTAGGCTCTCTCTTTGCTTAGAGGGCCCCTTTCAATATTTCTTGTAGGGCTTGTTTTGTGTTTGCAAATCCCTTTAGTTTTTGTTTGTCCTGGAAGCTTTTGATCTTTCCTTCTATTTTCAATGACAGCCTAGCTGGATATAGTATTCTTGGCTGCATATTTTTCTCATTTAGTGCTCTGAAGATATCATGTCAGTCCTTTCTGGCCTGCCAGGTCTCTGTGGATAGGTCTGTTGTCAATGTGTTCCTACCATTGTAGGTTACAGATCTCTTCTCCTAAGCTGCTTTCAGGATTTTCTCTTTGTCTATGAGACTCGTAAGTTTTACTATTAGATGTTGGGATGTTCACCTATTTTCATTGATTTTGAGGAGGCTTCTCTGTGCCTCCTGGATTTTGATGCTTGTTTCCTTCCCCAAATTAGGGAAGTTCTCTCTTATAATTTGCTCCAATATACCTTCTGCCCCTCTCTCTCTTTCTTCTTCTTCTGGTATCCCAATTGTTCTAATATTGTTTCATCTTATGGTATCGCTTATCTCTCGAATTCTGCCCTCATGATCCAGTAGTTGTTTATCTCTCTTTTTCTCAGCTTCTTTATTTTCCATCATTTGGTCTTCTATATCACTAATTCTCTCTTCCGCCTCATTTATCCTAGCAGTTTGAGCCTCCATTTTTGATTGCACATAATTAATAACCTTTTTGATTTCGACTTGTTTAGATTTTAGTTCTTTTATTTCTCGAGAAAGGGTTTCTCTAATATCTTCCATGCTTTTTTCAAGCCCAGCTAATATCTTTAAAATCGTCATCTGAATTCTAGTTCCGACATCTTACTAATGTCTGTATTGATCAGGTCCCTGGCAGTAGGTACTGCCTCTTGTTCTTTTTTTGAGGTGATTTTTTTCCATCTTGTCATTTTGTCCAGAGGACAATAAATGAATGAGAGAACAATATGCTAATAGGGTAACAATGACCCCAAATAAATATACACTAAACAAATCAGAAGAGACCTGAAAATGTGGGAAAAGAAAGGGAATGAAAGATAAAAGAAAAAAGAAAAAGAAAAAGATAAAAAGCAACAACAAAAAAACACAAAAACAGAATATTGGCAAATATCAGGCTGGTGCATAGATCAGTGCCACACACTAGATTTTGGGTGTATTTTGGTCTGTTAGAAGAAAGTTTTTCCCAAAATTTTAAAGACGGTAAAACTTATATATGTACAAAAATAAGGGTAAATACAATGAAGGGATGGAATATGACTATATAGATGAAAATTATAAAAGATTTTATAAAAGGAATGGATAAGATAAGAAGTTGGTTGAAAAACGAAAGAAGGGGATTTTTTAAAAAAATGGAGAGAATGTGATCTGGCAGGAGACTAGAACAAAGCCATACCCTAGAGATTTAAGGTATATTATGGTCTGTTAGAAGAAACGGTTTCCCAAAATTTTAAAGAGAGAACAACTTATGTATATATACCAAAAATAAGGTTAACTAATATGAAGGGATAGAATATGACTCTAAAAATGAAAAATTAAAAAAAAAGATTTTTTAAAAAAAGGGATTGATAAGATGTTCGTCAAAAAAGGGAAAAAGAAAAATTCAAAAAAAGTTAAAAAAAAAATTAACTTTGAAAGACTAAAGAATCATGGGGAAAAAGCCATGAATTCTATGTGCAGTATTCCCCTAGCACTGGAGTTCTGCCGTTCTCATTGATCAGTAAACTTGGTCTTGGCTGGCTGTTGTTGCTGATCTTCTGGGGGAGGGGCCTGTTGCTGTGGTTCTCAGATGTCTTTGCTGGAGGTGGAATTGCTCTGCCCTTGCTGGGTCCAGGCTAAGTAATCTGCTCGGGTTTGCTCTCGGGAGCTTTTGTTCCCTGCAAGCTTTCCATACAGCCTTGGAGGATGAGAGTGAAAATGTCGGCCTCCCAATCTCCACCCCAGAGGAGCCAAGAACTCAGGGCCCCACTCCTCGGTGAGCCCCCAGATAAAAGCAGTCAATCACTCCCATCTCCCCGCTCTCTGGCCTCACTCTGTGCTCACTTGGCCTGTGATGGAGCGTTTCTATCTTGTCACAGGACTCCGTTTGGAGTCTTCAAACCCAGCAGATTCTTGTAGTGTGCTCCCACGCCACTTCTCCTGGGGAAAAGGGGAGTCTCCCCAGATCTGCCGCTTATTGGGTACCAGCTGGAGGAGCAGTGGCCCGACTGTGCCGCAGATCACGGTTTATGGCAACCCCGAGGTAAAAGCCCACTCCTCGGCTTTGTCTCTGCAGCCAGCTTCCCTGCTCTGATACCTGGGAGCTCTTCCACACTCAGGCACCCCTGGTCGTTCTGTGACCCCAAGGGTCTTGAGACCACACTGTCCCAGCGAAGTTTCCACCCCCTGCTTAGCCACTGGAGTGAAGTCCCTCAGCAGAGCCAGCTTCTAAAATTTCCGATTTTGTGCTCTGCTTGCTGCTCTATCCTTTGCCAGTAGCGGCTGATGGAGGCCCCTCCCCCACCGCCTATCTTCCCAAATATCACCTCGGATTCACTTCTCCGCACGTCCTACCTTCCAGAAAGTGGTCATTATCTGTTCAGAGAGTTGCTGCTATTCTTTTCTTTGATCTCCTGTTGAGTTCGTAGGTGTTCAGAATGGTTTGATCCCTATCTGGCTGAATTCCTGGAACCAGAGGAAATTTAGGTCTCCTACTCCTCCATCATCTTGCTCCTCCTTCCTGATATGTGTTTTTGAGAAAACAAGGCAGATAGAATGCAAACAGGGACTGTGAGCAGGGGTGAATTTTGGGTGGCCTAAAGGAATAGTTTACTTGAGAACTGTCATCTCAAGGGCAAGAAGGAGCCAGCCATTCGAACAAGTTTGGGAAGAGTGTTCCAGACAAAGGGAAGGGTATATGCAAAGCATTTGAGGCAGGGACAGAGCTGGTGTGTCTAAGTTCAAAGTTTTCTTACTAATTTTCTGTCCAATGACCTATATATTGTTGAAAGTAGGGTACTGTACTGTAATCTATTATTATTGTATTGTCTATTTTTCCTTTTGGATCTGTTAGAATTTGCTTAATATATTCACGTACTTTGATGCTTAAGTAAATATATTTTTACAATTGTTATATTCTCTTGATGAGTTGGTTCCCTTAATATTATAAAAAGACTTCATTTTGAGCCTTTGTATGCTGTTAAATCTCAAATGAGTTTCTTGTAGGTAGCATATAGCTAATTTTTAAAATCCATTCAGCCACTCTATGCCTCTTGATTAGAGAATTTAAGCCATTTATATTAAAAGTAATTATTGATAAGTAAGGACTTAATAATCCCATCTTGTTTATTGTTTTCTGGCTGTTTTGTAGTTTCCCTTTTCCTTTATTTTTTTTCTTGCTGTCTTCCTTTCTCAACTGATAATTTTCCATTGTGGTATCCTTAGATTCCTTTATCTTTATCTTTTGTATATCTATTGTAGGTTTTGGTTTCCTTGAGACTTACATAAAACATCTTATAGATATGTCTATTTATGCTGATAAAAACTTAACTTCAATCACATATGAATAGTCTACCCTTTTACTTCTCTTTCCACAATTTTGTTTTTAATGTCACAACTTACATCTTTATATTGCATATCCATTAACAAATTATTGTAGCTTTAGTTAGTTTTAATACTTCTGTCCTTTAATTTCTATACTAGAGTTATGATGTTACCACACCACATTACAGTACTATTCTGAATTTAACTATATACTTATCTTTTCCAGTGTGTCATATTTTCATGTTAGTTTAGTTAGTGTCCTTTTGTTTCAGCTTGAGTAACTCCTTTTTTCTTGCCAGGCAGGTCTAGTGGTGATGAACTCCCATAGCCTTTGTTTGAGAGTCTTTTTTTCTCCTTCATTTTTGAAAGACAACTTTGATGGGTATTCTTTGGCAGTTTTTTTTTTTTTTTCCCCACAGCACTTGGAATATATCATCTCATCTTGTCCTGACCTGTAAGTTTTCTGCTGAGAAGTCCACTGACAAACTTATGGGGGTTTCCTTGTATGTGAGGATTTTTTTTTCTCTTGCTGTTTTAAAATTGCTTCTTAGTTTTTAATTTTTAAGAGTTTTATTATAATTTATGTTAGTGAAGATACTTTGGGGTTATAGTTTTGGGGTGACCTGTGAGCTTCATAAACTTGAAGATATACAAACATCTCCCTGGATTTGGGAAGTTCTCAGCCATTATTTCTTTAAATAAGCTTTCTGTCTTTTCTCCATCTCCTCCCTTCTGGTACTCTAATAATTCATGGATTTTTTTTTTTTCCTGTTAATGGCATCCTATGGTTAATATAGGCTTTGTTTACTCTTTTTCTTTCTTCTTTCTATGTTCTCTTTTGACTGGATAATGCCAAAAGATCTGTCTTCCTCTTCACCAGCTCTTGTGCTTGATTCAAGTTGATGTTCATGCTTTTTATTGCATTTTTTAGTCATTTATCATATTCTTCAGCTCTAGAATTTCTGCGTGATTCTGTTTATGATTTCTATCTTTCTGTTGAGCTTCTCATTTTGTTCATGTACTTTTTTCTTAATTTCATTAAATTGTCTTTCTGTGTATGCTTGGAGCTCACTGAACTTCCTTAAAACAACTATTTTGAAATCTTTACTGGAAAAATCACATATATCCATTTCCTTGGAGTTGGTCACTGAAAAATTATTGTGTTCCTTTGGTGCTTTCATGTTTCCTTGATATCTTGTGTTGCTATTTTTTATATTTGAAGAATCAGTCACTTCCTCAGGTCTTACTGACAGGTGTTGAGAGAAAAATACCTTATATTAGCCCTGTCCAGGGCCTGATGATTCAGGAAGTTTTTTTGGTGTATATTGTGTACACTCTGCTGTTGTGTTTTGGTTGCTCTTTTCCTCAGATCAGTCCTCTGGAGTTTCTTCTTGCCTGAAGTGGGGAGTGTTTTGACCTAGTCCAGTGTGTGGCAAGTTTTAACTAGGTTTGTTTTCATTTGCTTGTTAGAAAAGTATAGATCCTATTTCCTGTAGAGCTGAAGCTTTGCAACACTCTATGATCAGTAGATTTGGTGTGTGTGTGGGAGGGGCCTTCTGTGCAGTTTCTCGGGCCAACTTGCACTAATAAAAATGCACCTGCATGGCACAATGGGGCAGGGCTTGGTATATGTGCCTCCAGCCTTCACTGGGAGGTGCTGTTTTCTTCAGTGAAATCTGTGGTTATGGGAATGGGGGGAATGGTGTCACTCTGCTCTTTTGTCCCTGGAGAGGGGAGTTCACACTCGCCATTTTTTAGGAAGCCCTCACAGAAGAATGAACACACTTCCCTCTTTTGTCCCAGCCTGTCATCAGAACTTTGCCTTCACCCTGTCTGTGTCTGAAATGATTGCCAGCCTGGTGGCACATTGCTCCTGTGTTTTTACTTAGGTGCACAGCTGAGTTTCAACAATCCAGATTTTAGGGACCCAGGATGGTACACACCCACACTGATCCACACTGTCTGCTGCCAGGCCTCTGCTCTCCTTCCTCACAGGAGCAATGCTAAGCCTGCCAGGCATGACAGGAGTGATGGGATGGACTTTTAAACTTTAGAATTTGAGCTCTGCTGCTTGTAAAAAATTGTGATAATCAGCCCTCTCCTTTTCCCAGTCAGTGGTTCTGGGGAAGTATTTTTCTTGTGCAATCCCCTGCATGCTGTGTGTGTGTGTGTGTGTGTGTGTGTGTGTGTGTTTCTCTCTCTCCTTTCTCCATGATCAGGGCTCCTTCCCTTCCACAGTAGCCACAATTCTTTTCTCCCACAAATCAACTCTTTGCAGCTCCTTCCTTCCATAATATGGCCATTTTTCAACTTCTAGATGTGCAGTTTGTTCTCTCAGTCCTTAGAATGATTTCTTGGGTGTTCAGAATTGTTTGATATTTATGTAGCTGTATTTGAGGATGAGGCAAGCATAGGGTTCCCTACTACTCCATCATCTTAACACTTTTCTTCATTTTATTCAAGATTGATTTGGGTATTTGGAATCCTTTGTGGTCCAACACAGATGTTACTATCATTTGTTCTAGTTCTGTGAAAAATGTTGGCATTTTGATAGGGATGCTTTAAACCTGTAGATTGCTTTGGGTAGTATGGACATTTTAACCATATTTGTCTTCCAACACATGAGCATGTAATATCTTTCAATATTTTGTGTCATTTTTCATTAATGTTTTATAGTTTTCAGAGTATAGGTCTTTTAACTACTTAGTAAGTTTATACTTGGATTTCTTTTTTGGTACGATTGTAAATGGGATTTTTTTTTTTAAATTTCTCTTTCTTCTTTCTCATTATTAGTGTATAGAAATGTCACATATTTCTGTGTATTAATTTCACATCTTGTGACTTTACTGAATTCATTTATTAGTCCTAGCAGTTTTTTGTTGGAGTCTTTAGAGTTTCTTATACAAGGTATCATGTCATCTGCAAGTAGTGACATATTTACTTCTTCCTTATCATTTTGGATGCATATTCTTTCTTTTTCTTGTCTGATTGCTGTGGCTAGCACTTTCAGTACTATGTTGAGTAAAAGTAATGAGAGCGGACATACTTGTCCTATTCCTGATCCCAGACTATAAGCTTTCAGTTTTTCATTTGCGTATAATGTTTACTGTGAGTTTTCATATATGGCCTTTATATGCTGAGGTATGTTCCCCCAAACCTACTTTGTTGACAGCTTTTATCACAGATGAATATTATACTTTGTCAAATGCTTTTTCTGAATCTATTGAGATGATCATATGATTTTTGTCCTTCTTTTGGTTTATGTGATGTATCACTTTGATTGTTTTGCAAGTACTGAACCATCTTTGTATCCCTGGAATAAATCCCACTTGAGTGTGGTGAATGTTTTTTGAGGTATTGTTTAATTTGGTTTTATGATATTTTGTTGAGTTTTTTATGTCTATATTCATCAGAGATATTGTCCTGCAGTTTTCTTTTTTTGTAGTGTCTTTATCTGGTTTTGGTATCAGAGTAATGCTGGCCTCATAGAATGAATTTTGGAATATCTTTTTTTTGGAATATTTTGAGAAGAGTAAGTATTAGCTCTTCTTTAAATGTCTGCTAATATTTACCTGTGAAGCCATCTGGTCCTGGACTTTTGTTTGTTGGAAGTTTTGTGATTACTGATTCAATTTTATTGCAGTAATTGATCTGTTCAAATTTTCTATTTCTTCCTGATTAAGTTCTGTAAAGTTATATGTTTGTAGGAATTTATCCATTTCTTCTAGATTGTCTAATTTGTTGGCATATGATTTTTCATAATATTCTTTTATAATCCTTTGAATATCTGTTATGTCATTTGTTAAATCTCCTCTTTTTCTGATTTTATTTATTTGAGCCTTCTCTCACCACCTCCAGTCTCTCTCTTTCTCTCTATAAAGGTTTATGAATTTTGTTCATGTTTCCAAAAAACCAGCTCCTGGTTTTGTCAATATGTCCCATTGTTTTTTTTGTTTTTTGTTTGTTTTTGTTTTTGTTTTATTTTGTTTTGTTTTGTTTTGTCTCTGTTTCATTTGTTTGTGCTCTAATTTTTATTATTTCCTTCTTCCTAATTTTTTGTCACTTTGTTCTTCTTTTTCTAGCTCTCTTAGATATAAATTAAGTTGTTTATTAGATTTTTCTTTCTTCTTGACATAATTCTATAATCTTTCATTTTAGAACTGTTTTTGTTGCATTGCAATGATTTGGAATTGTATGTTCATTTTTATTTGTCTCCATGTATATTGTGATTTCCTCTTTTGTTTCTTGGTTGACCCATTCATTGTTTAGTAGAATGCTATTTAGCTTCCATTTTTTTTCCTTTCCTGATTTTCTTGTGATGATATTTAGTTTCATAATGTTGTGGTTGTAAAAATGCATATGATTTCAGTCTTTTTCTTTAAAGATTTTATTTATTTACTTATTTGAGAGGGAGAAAGAGAGAGAGAGCACATGTAGGGGGAGCAGCAGAGGGAGAGGGAGAGGGAGAGGGAGAAGCAGGATCCCTGCTGAGCAGGGAGCCTGATGCAGGGCTTGATCCCAGGACCCTGGGATCATGACCCGAGCCAGAGGCAGACACTTAACTGACTGAACCACCCAGGTGCACCTGATTTCAGTCTTCCTGAATTTATTGAGATTAATTTTGTGGCTTAATATGTGATCTATTCTAAAGAAAGTTCCATGTAAAGATGAAAAGAATATGTATTGCACTGCTTTTGGATGGAATGTTCAGAGTATATCTGTTAAGTCCGTCTGATCCAATGTGTTATTCAAAACTACTTTTTTCTTGTTGACTTTCTGTCTAGATGATCTATTCATTTATGTAAGTGGGTATTAAAGTCCCCTACTATTATTGTATTACTTTCCATTTTTTCCTTTGTATCTCCTAATAGTTGCTTTATGTATTTAGGTGCGCCCATGTTGAGTGCATAAATACTTATAATTGTTATATCCTCTTGTTTGATAGTTTCCTTTATCATTATATAGTGTTTTTATTTGTCTCTTGTTATAATATATATTTTTTAAGTTTATATTGTCCAATGTAAGTATTGCTACTTCAGCTTTCCTTTGGCTTCCATTTCCATGATAAATGTTTTTCCATCCTTTTACTTCCAATCTGCATGCGTCTCCTGTAGGCAGTATATTGGTAAGTTTTGTATTTGTTCCATTCAGTCATCTTATGTCTTTTGATTGGAACCCTTAGTCCATTTATAGTCAAAGTACTTAACAGTAAATGTACTTATTGCCATTTTTTTACTTGTCATTTTTGTAGTTTTTCTGTTTCTTTCTTCTTCTCTTTCTCTCTTTCTTTGTGGTTTGATGGTTTCTATTAGTGATATTTTTGAATCCCTTTCTATTATTTTTTTGTGTGTATGCATTACACTTTTTTTCCCAGCTGTTCTAACCCCAGGTATCAGAGGCTTTCTTTTTTAATTAATTAATTAATTAATTAATTATTATTACCATCAATTTAAATTTTATGTAGTTAACATACAATGCAATATTGGTTTCTGGAGTAGAATTCAGTGATTCATCACTTACATACAACACCCAGTGCTCATCATTGCAAGTGCCCTCCTTAATACCCATTGCTCATCTAGCCCATCCCCTTTGATAAAGACATTACAGTTTTTTGATTTATGACTACCATAAAGTTCATATATAACATTTTATGCATTTAGCAGTCTACATGAAGTTGATGGTCCCTTAAGTTGAAACCATTCTAAAAGCACTAAATTTTTACTCTCCCCACGTTATATGTATATGATGTCATATTTTTATATCTTTTTATTATGTGTTTATCTTGACTGATTTTTATGGATATAATTTATTTTACTGCTTTTGTTTTAACCTCCATACTGGTTTATAAGTGATTAATCAACTACTTTTATTATGTTTGTATTTTTCTGTGAAGCGATTTTTTTCCTTTCACACTTTTCTAACTCCTGATTATGTCCTTTTCTTTCCACTCAAAGAATTCCCTTTAACATTTATTGTAAGTCTGGGTTAATGGTGATTAACTCCTTTAACTTTTGTTTGTCTGAGAAATTCTTTTCTCTTCTATTCTGAATGATAACTTTTCCAAGCCCAATACTCTTGGTTGCAGTTTTCTGTTGTTGTTGTTTTGGTTTGTTCGTTTGTTTCCTTTCAGTACTTTGAATATATCTTCCTCTACCTTCTGGCCTGCAATATTTCCACTGAAAAATGAGCTTATAGCATTATGAGGTTTCTCTTGTATGTAACTTTTTTTTTCTTTCTTTTTTTCTTACTGCTTTTAAAATTCTTGTTTTTATCACTACTTTTTGCCATTTTAATTATTGTGTGTTTTGGTGTGGAATTCTTGGGTTGATTTTGTTGGGGCCTCTCTGTGCCTCCTCAATCTGGATATCTGTTTCCTTTCTCAGATTAGGGACATTTTAAGCTATTATTTCTTCAAATAATTTTCCTGCCTCCTTTTCTCTGTCTTCTCCTTCTGGGATCCCTAATATGCAACTGCTATTATGGTTGATGGTGTCACTGAGTTCCCTTAACCTTTTATCATTTTTTATCATTCTTTCTGCTGTTCAACTTTGTTCCTTTCCATTACTCTGTCTTCCAGCCCACTGAACCATTCTTCTGCCTGATTCCCTCTCATTTATTTTTAATTTCAGTTATTGAGTTCTTCATCTGATTTTTTAAATATTTTCTATCTCTTTGTTGAAGGTCTCACTGAGATTATGACTACTATAAGTGATAAATTTGAATTCTTTATCAGATATATTGCTTATCTCCATTTCCTTGAGCTCTTTTTGCGTGTGTGGTTTTATCCCGTTCTTTCATTTGGGACATATTCCTCTGTTTCATTTTGACTAAATTTCTGTATTTGTTTCTATGTATTAGGAAAGTCAGCAACATCTCCTGATCTTGAAAGTAGTGACTTTTTAATTAAAGTAAGCTCCACACCAAGAATGGGGCCCAATGTGGGACCTGAACTCATGACCTTGAGATCAAGACCTAAGCTGAGATTAAGGGCCAGATGTTCAACTGACTTAGCCACACAAGTGCCCCTTGAAAGTAGTGGCTTTATGAAGAAGAGGTCCTATTGTGCTCTGTAGTATACTGTCCCCTGTTCAAAAGGACCAGGCGTTTCAGAGGTGTCTTCTATGTGGGTGTCATGCACCCTACTGTTGTTGCTGAGACATGTTTACCTTCAGTTCAGTTAGGTGCAATATCTCACAATGTATGTTATAGGCATTGTTTGATTCTTGGGTTATTAAGGGGCCAGTGGGGCAACCCTGAACTTGTAGTTTGGTTGTGTCAGTAGTCAGATCATCTGCTTGCTCTCAGCCCTTCTGCTGGGGCTGCAGTTGCACCAAACTGCATGATGTTCTTCCCGTTTTGTTTCCTGGGAGGCTTTTGTTGGTGGACAGGGCCAGCTTTCAGATCAGAAGCCTGCCCTGAGTCTGTCTGCTAGAGCTGCAGATGCACTGATTAGGAGGGCACTCTTTCTGCACTGCCAGTTATAAGGTTTAGCTACTGGGACTGTGAGTGCAATGGTGTGTGTGGTTATCTTATCCTCTCCTAGTCCAGGAGTCATTTTAGAGTGGTGGTGGTCCCTGCTGGGGATTCTTGCAAGATGTGTTGTGGCAGGAGCCACTTTGGAGACTACCAGCTAAATGGGGCATGTTAGATGGGGTGGATCTACAGGAAAATCCCTAGGCAGAACAAGTGGTATTAGCAAGGTAAGTGGATATTGTTCATGGCTATTTAGGCTGGGAAAGGAAGGGAAAATATTGCCTGCCAACTCTTTGGAGTTGGCTCTTGGAAGAGTCTCCTAAAGGTCCTTGTCCCTCCAATGCACATTCTGAGATTAGTAAATAAATATTCATGTGTACTCCAGGCACTTTTCAAACTGTTGCTTCTATACTGTATAGAGTAGTGCTGGGTTGTTTGTGATGCTGTCTCATTAAAAGTGGGGACTCAGTTTCCTATTCCTTCTGGCTCTTTCAGAGCTAAGCCTGTTGATTTTTTTTCCTCTAAACTTTAATTTCCAGTTAGTTAACATACAGTTTAATATTGTTTCAGATGTAGAATTTAGTGATTCATCACTTATATACAACAACCAGTGCTCATCACAAGTGCCCTCCTTAATACCCATCACCCCTTTAACCCATCCCACCACCCAACTCCCCTCCAGTAACTATCAGTTTGTTTTCTATAGTTGAGAAGTTAAGAGTCTGTTTGTTGGTTTGCCTCCTTTTCCCCCACTATGTTCATTTGTCTTGTTTCTGAAATTCCACTTTTGAATGAAATCATATGGTATTTGTCTTTTTTTTTTTCTTTTTTTAAAGTTTTTATTTATTTATTTATCAGAGAGAGAAAACATGAGCAGGGGGAGTGGCAGGCATAGGGAGAAGCAGACACTTCACCAACTGAGCTACCCAAGTGTCCTGGTATTTATCTTTTTCTGACTGAATTATTTCACATAGCATAATACTTCATCCATGTCATTGCAAATCCAAGATTTCATTCTTTTTTATGGCTGTATAATATTCCTATCTATATCTCCCATCTTCTCTATCCATTTATCATTATCAATGAACATTTGGGATGTTTCCATAATTTGGCTAATGTTGATAAAGTTGCTATAAACATTGGGGTGCATGTATCCCTTTGAGTCAGTATTTTAGTATCTTTTGTGTAAAAACCTAGTAATGTAATTGCTGGATCATAGCATAGTTATATCTCCATGCTTGTGTGGCCTAATATATAACCTAATGCCAGTAAAGAATTACTTGGTTATTGTTTCTTCCTTTGTTCTCCAGAAAACAGTTCACAGATGAACAATGCAATTTTTAAATTGTAGACCACTAAAATGCAAGAAAAAATTGAATTCTCAATATATTTATTCATTGTGTAATATACTTAAAAAGTTTTTCTTTATCTTGAGTTTTGGGGCTTTAAAAAAAATTTCTATTCCAAATTTCTGCATGGAGTGGTTATAAGGATTAGGATACATTTATAAAATTTGACTCTAATGAGGGTGGTGGCATCCAACTCTAATTTGGAATTGTGCTTTTATTTGTACTGAAATTTCTAGATCTGGCAAAGCCTTTATACTGGAATATCACAAACTTTGTAAGGATGTAATTTCTGTAGAGAGATAAAAAAATGGGCATCATATCAACCATTTTATTGACAATGTACCCGGTCCCAGCAGTAGCTCTTTGGCACAACAAATGGCAACAAAATTACCTTTGTACTACCCAACTGAGGGATATAATTTATCTAGCCTGAAAAACTGTTGTGATAGGTGATACATTCAGTGCTGCACATGTGATGCATTCAAACACAGGCTATATGTTCTCAAAAGATAATTTTAACAATGAAACTCTGTTGTTGTTACTTTGACAAATCATGAGGTTTTGTTTTATGGCAAAAATGTCATTATGTACTATAATCCCAGTGATTAAAAAAAAAGTTGGAATAGCAGTAACTTTGATGGACAGTAGAGGGGAAGAGCCTCAGGTTTGTTAGCTGAAAGCAGCTAAGATTTACAGGCCACCTATTTCATTAACTGCATGATTATGAATTCTACTTATATTATTTTAATATAGGTATGGCAGGGAAGGATGAACCATGTCTGACTTTAGGTATCATTATAGTTAAGTCTGAAATAGAGACAAGACTTATCAGTGGCACATATTTATGAACACATAATTAAATTTCATAGTTTTCCTGGAAATTTAAACAATTTCCTTAAATTATTCTACACAATGTTTGATTTAATGTATTTAATACTTTGTCTATGTTATGGCTAACATCTTTTTTTTTTTTAATTTTTTCATTGTTATGTTAATCCCCATCCATTACATCATTAGTTTTAGATGTAGTGTTCCAGGATTCATTGTTTGTGCATAACACCCAGTGCTCTATGCAGAACGTGCCCTCTTTAATATCCATCACCAGGCTAACCCATCCTCCCCCCGCCTCTAGAACCCTCAGTTTGTTTTCCAGAGTCCATCATCTCTCATGATTCGTCTACCCCTCCGATTTCCCCCCTTCATTCTTCTCCTCCTGCTATCTTCTTCTTTTTTTTTTCTTAACATATACTGCATTATTTGTTTCATAGGTACAGATCTGAGATTCAACAGTCTTGCACAATTCACAGCACTTACCAGAGCACATACACTCCCCAGTGTCTATCACCCAGTCACCCCATCCCTCCCACCCCACCCCCCACTCCAGCAACCCTCAGTTTGTTTCCTGAGATTAAGAAATCCTCATATCAGTGAGGTCATATGATACATGTCTTTCTCTGTTTCACTTATTTCGCTCAGCATAATACCCTCCAATTCCATCCACGTCATTGCAAATGGCAAGATCTCATTCCTTTTGATGGCTGCATAATATTCCATTGTATATATATACCACATCTTCTTTATTCATTCATCTGTCGATGGACATCTGGGCTCTTTCCACAGTTTGGCTATTGTGGACATTGCTGCTATAAACATTGGGGTGCACGTACTCTTTCGGATCCCTACTTTTGTATCTTTGGGGTAAATATCCAGTAGTGCAATGGCTGGATCGTGTGGTAGCTCTATTTTCAACTTTTTGAGGAACCTCCATACTGTTTTCCAGAGTGGCTGCACCAGCTTGCATTCCCACCAACAGTGTAGGAGGGTTCCCCTTTCTCTGCATCCCTGCCAACATCTGTCATTTCCTGACTTGTTAATTTTAGCCATCCTGACTGGTGTGAGGTGGTATCTCATTGAGGTTTTGATTTGGATTTCCCTGATGCCAAGCGATGTTGAGCACTTTTTCATGTGTCTGTTGGCCATTTGGATGTCTTCTTTGGAAAAATGTCTGTTCATGTCTTCTGCCCATTTCTTGATTGGATTCCTTGTTCTTTGGGTGTTGAGTTTGATAAGTTCTTTATAGATTTTGGATACTAGCCCTTTATCTGATATGTCAATTGCAAATATCTTCTCCCATTCTGTCGGTTGTCTTTTGGTTTTGTTGACTGTTTCTTTTGCTGTGCAAAAGCTTTTTATCTTGATGAAGTCCCAATAGTTCATTTTTGCCCTTGCTTCCCTTGCCTTTGGCGATGTTTCTAGGAAGAAGTTGCTACGGCTGAGGTTGAAGAGGTTGCTCCCTGTGTTCTCCTTTAGGATTTTGATGGACTCCTGTCTCACATTTAGGTCTTTCAACCATTTGGAGTCTATTTTTGTGTGTGGTGTAAGGAAATGGTCCAGTTTCATTCTTCTGCATGTGGCTATCCAGTTTTCCCAACACCATTTGTTGAAGAGACTGTCTTTTTTCCATTGCACATTCTTTCCTGCTTTGTCAAAGATTAGTTGACCATAGAGTTGAGGGTCCATTTCTGGGCTCTCTATTCTGTTCCATTGATCTATGTGTCTGTTTTTGTACCAGTACCATGCTGTCTTGATGATGACAGCTTTGTAATAGAGCTGGAAGTCTGGAATTGTGATGCCGCCAGCTTTGCTTTTCTTTTTCAACATTCCTCTGGCTATTCGGGGTCTTTTCTGGTTCCATACAAATTTTAGGATTATTTGTTCCATTTCTTTGAAAAAACTGGATGGTATTTTGATGGGGATTGCATTGAATGTGTAGATTGCTCTAGGTAGCATTGACATCTTCACAACATTTGTTCTTCCAATCCATGAGCATGGAACGTTTTTCCATTTCTTTGTGTCTTCCTCAATTTCTTTCATGAGTATTTTATAGTTTTCTGAGTACAGATCCTTTGCCTCGCTGGTTAGATTTATTCCTAGGTATCTTATGGTTTTGGGTGCAATTGTAAATGGGATCGACTCCTTAATTTCTCTTTCTTCTGTCTTGTTGGTGTATAGGAATGCCACTGACTTCTGTGCATTGATTTAATATCCTGCCACTTTACTGAATTCCTGTATGAGTTCTAGCAGTTTTGGGGTGGAGTCTTTTGGGTTTTCCACATAAAGTATCATATCATCTGAAAAGAGTGAGAGTTTGACTTCTTCTTTGTCTATTTGGATGCCTTTGATTTCTTTTTGTTGTCTGATTGCTGTGGCTAGGACTTCCAATACTATGTTGAATAGCAGTGGTGATAGTGGACATCCCTGCCGTGTTCCTGACCTTAGGGGGAAAGCTCTCAGTTTTTCCCCATTGAGAATGATATTCGCTGTAGGTTTTTCATAGATGGCTTTTATGATATTGAGTTATGGACCCTCTATGCCTATACTCTGAAGAGTTTTGATCAAGAAACAATGCTGTACTTTGTCAAATACTTTTTCTGCATCTATTGAGAGGATCATATGGTTCTTGTTCTTTCTTTTGTTAATGTATTGTATCACGTTGATTGATTTGCGGATGTTGAACCAACCTTGCAGCCCAGGGTAAATCCCACTTGGTCATGGTGAATAATCCTTTTAACGTACTGTTAGATCCTATTGGCTAGTATTTTGGTGAGAATTTTTGCATCCATGTTCATCAGGGATATTGGTCTGTAATTCTCCTTTTTGATGGGGTCTTTGTCTGGTTTTGGGATCAAGGTAATGGTGGCCTCATAAAATGAGTTTGGAAGTTTTCCTTCCATTTCTATTTTTGGAACAGTTTCAGAAGAATAGGTATTAATTCTTCTTTAAGTGTTTGGTAGAATTTCCCTGGGAAGCCATCTGGCCCCGGGCTTTTGTTTTTTGGGAGATTTTTGATGACTGCTTCAATTTCCTTAGTGGTTATAGGTCTGTTCAGGTTTTCTATTTCTTCCTGGTTCAGTTTTGGTAGTTTATACATCTCTAGGAATGCATCCATTTCTTCCAGATTATCTAATTTGCTGGCATAGAGTTGCTCATAATATGTTCTTAATAATTGTTTGTATTTCTTTGGTGTTGGTTGTGATCTCTCCTCTTTCATTTATGATTTTGTTGATTTGGGTCATTTCTCTTTTTGATAAGTCTGGCCAGGGGTTTATCAATCTTGTTAATTCTTTCAAAGAACTAGCTCCTAGTTTCGTTGATCTGTTCTAGTGTTCTTTTAGTTTCTATTTCATTGATTTCTGCTCTGATCTTTATTATTTCTCTTCTCCTGCTGGGTTTAGGCTTTTTTTTTTAAGGTTTATTTATTTATTTGACAGAGAGAGACACAGCGAGAGAGGGAACACAAGCAGGGGGAGTGGGAGAGAGAGAAGCAGGCTTCCCGCAGAGCAGGGAGCCCAATGTGGGGCTCAATCCCAGGACCCTGGGATCATGTCTGAGCCGAAGGCAGATGCTTAACGACTGAGCCACCCAGGCGCCCCTGGGTTTAGGCTTTATTTGCTGTTCTTTCTCCAGCTCCTTTAGGTGTAGGGTTAGGTTGTGTACTTGAGACCTTTCTTGTTTCTTGAGAAAGGCTTGTATTGCTATATACTTTCCTCTTAGGACTGCCTTTGCTGCATCCCAAAGATTTTGAACAGTTGTGTTTTCATTTTCATTGGTTTCCATGAATTTTTTTAATTCTTCTTTAATTTCCTGGTTGACCCATTCGTTCTTTAGTAGGATGCTCTTTAGCCTCCATGTATTTGAGTTCTTTGTGACTTTCCTCTTGTGATTGAGTTCTAGTTTCAAAGCAGTGTGGTCTGAAAATAGGCAGGGAATGATCCCAATCTTTTGGTACCGGTTGAGACCTGATTTATGACCTAGGATGTGATCGATTCTGGAGAATGTTCCATGGGCTCTAGAGAAGAATGTGTATTCCATTGCTTTGGGATGGAATCTTCTGAATATGTCTGTGAAATCCATTTGGTCCAGTGTGTCATTTAAAGCCTTTATTTCCTTGTTGATCTTTTGCTTAGATGATCTGTCCATTTCAGTGAGGGGGGTGTTAAAGTCCCCCACTATTATTGTATTGTTGTCAATGTGTTTCTTTGCTTTTGTTATTAATTGTCTTATATAATTGGCTGCTCCCATGTTAGGGGCATAGATATTTACAATTGTTAGATCTTCTTGTTGGATAGACCCTTTAAGTAGGATGTAGTGTCCTTCCTCATCTCTTATTACAGTCTTTGGTTTAAAATCTAATTTGTCTGATATAAGGACTGCCACACCAGCTTTCTTTTGGTGTCCATTAGCATGGTAAATGGTTTTCAACCCTCTTACTTTCAATCTGGGGGTGTCTTTGGGTCTAAAATGAGTCTCTTGCAGACAGCATATTGATGGGTCTTGTTTTTTAATCCAATCTGATAGCCTGTGTCTTTTGATTGGGACATTGAGCCCATTTACATTCAGGGTAACTATTGAAAGATAGGAATTTAGTGCCATTGTATTTCCTGTAAGGTGACTGTTACAGTATATTGTCTGTGTTCCTTTCTGGTCTATGTTGCTTTTAGGGTCTCTCTTTGCTTAGAGGACCCCTTTCAAGATTTCTTGTAGGGCTGGTTTCGTGTTTGCAAATTCCTTTAGTTTTTGTTTGTCCTGGAAGCTTTTGATCTCTCCTTCTATTTTCAATGACAGCCTAGCTGGATATAGTATTCTTGGCTGCATATTCTTCTCATTTAGTGCTCTGAATATATCCTGCCAGTCCTTTCTGGCCTGCCAGGTCTCTGTGGATAGGTCTGTTGCCAATCTAATGTTTCTACCATTGTAGTTTACATATCTCTTCTCCCGAGCTGCTTTCAGGATTTTCTCTTTGTCTATGAGACTCGTAAGTTTTACTATTAGATGTCGGAGTGTTGACCTATTTTTATTGATTTTGAGAGGGGTTCTCTGTGCTTCCTGGATTTTGGTGTCTGTTTCCTTCCCCACATTAAGGAAGTTCTCTGCTATAATTTGCTCCATTATACCTTCTGCCCCTCTCTCTCTTTCTTCTTCTTCTGGGATCCCAATTATTCTAATGTTGTCTCGTCTTATGGTATCGCTTATCTCTCGAATTCTGCCCTCGTGATCCAGTAGTTGTTTATCTCTCTTTTTCTCAGCTTCTTTATTTTCCATCATTTGGTCTTCTATATCACTGATTCTCTCTTCTGCCTCATTTATCCTAGCAGTTAGCGCCCCCATTTTTGATTGCACCTCATTAATAGCCTTTTTGATTTTGACTTGGTTAGATTTTAGTTCTTTTACTTCTCCAGAAAGGGTTTCTCTAATAACTTCCATGTTTTTTTCAAGCCCAGCTAGTATCTTTAAAGTGATGATTCTGAACTCTAGATCCGACATCATACTAATGTCTGTATTGAGTAGGTCCCTGGCAGTTGGTACTACCTCTTGTTCTTTATGTTGAGGTGATTTTTTCCATCTTGTCATTTTGTCCAGAGGAGAACTGATTAATGAGAGAACAAAATGCTAACAGGGTAACAACGTCCCCAGAAAATATACTCTAAACAAATCAGAAAAGACCTGAAGCAGTGGGAAAAGAAAGGGAAAGAGAGAAAAAGGAAAAAGAAAGAAAAAAAAGATAAAGATAAAAACAAACAAAAACAGAACAAAACAAAACAACAACAACAAAAAACCAGAATGTGATCAAATATGATCAGGCTGGTATATAGATCAGTGCCACACACTAGATTTGGGGTGTATTTTGGTCTGTTAGAAAAAGTGCCTCCCAAAATTTTAAAGAAAGAAAAACTTATATATGTACAAAAATAAGTGTTGATATGATGAAGGGATGGAATATGACTGTAAAGATGGAAATTATAAAAAATTTTATAAAAGGAATTGATAAGAGGTTGTTTGAAAAAAGAAAGAAGAGGATTTAAAAAAAAAGTAAAAGGAGAGAATGTGAGAAGGCAGGGGAGTAGAAAAAAAACATACACTAGAGATTTAGGGTATATTTTGATCTGTTAGAAGAAACTCTCTCAAAATTTTAAAGAGAGAACAACTTATATATATATGCCAAAAATATGGGTAACTACTATAAAGGGATAGAATATGACTCTAAAAATGAAAAATAAAAATGTTTTTCTAAAAAAGGGATTGATAAGATGTTGGTTGAAAAAGGGAAAAAGAAAAATTCAAAAAAAAAAAAGTTAAAAAAAATTAACTTTGAAAGACTACAGAATCATGGTAAAAAATCCATGGATTCTATGTGCAGTAGTCCCCTAGCGCTGGAGTTCTGCCATTCTCATTGATCGGTAAACTTGGTCTTGGCCAGCTGTTCTTGCTGATCTTCTGGGGAGGGGCCCATTGCTGTGGTTCCCAAATGTCTTTGCTGGAGGTGGAATTGCCCCGCCCTTGCCTGTTCCGGGCTAAGTAATCTGCTCGGGTTTGCTCTTGGGAGCTTTTGTTCCCTGCGAGCTTTCTGTACAGCTTTGGAGGCGGAGAGTGAAAATGGCGGCCTCCCAATCTCCACCCCAGAGGAGCCAAGAACTCAGGGCACCACTCCTTAGTGAGCCCCCAGAGAAAAGCAGTCAATCACTCCTGTCTCCCCGGTCTCCGGCAGCACTCCGTGCTCACCCGGCCTGTGACCAAGCATTTCTATCTCTGGCGCCCGACCCTGTGTGGAGTCTCTAAACCCAGCAGATCCCTGCGGTGTACTCCCACGCCACTCCTCCCGGGGGAAGAAGGTGAGTCTCCCTGGATCTGCTGCTTGTTGGGTCCCTGTTGGAGGAGCAGTGGCCTGACTGTGCCGCAGATCACGGTTTATGGCAACCCCGAGCTGAGAACCCGCTCCTCGGCTCTGTCTCTGCAGCCGGCTTCCCTGCTCCAATCCCTGGGAGCTCTGCCACACTCAGGCACCCCCGGTCTTTCTGTGACCCCGAGGGTCCTGAGACCACACTGTCCCACGAGCGTTCCACCCCCCACTTAGCCACCGGAATGACGTCCCTCAGCGGAGCAGACTTTTAAAAGTTCCGATTTTGTGCTCCGCGGCTCTATCACTTGCCAGTAGCGGCCGACGGAGGCCCCTCCCCCGCCGTCTATCCTCCCGAATATTGCCTCGGATTCACTTCTCCGCACGTCCTACCTTCCAGAAAGTGGTCGCTTTTCTGATGAGAGAGTTGTTGCTATTCTTTTCTTCGATTTCCTGTTGAGTTTGTAGGTGTTCAGAATGGTTTGATCCCTATCCAGCTGAATTCCTAAGACCAGATGAAATCCGGGTCTCCTACTCCTCCGCCATCTTGCTCTGCCCCCCTATGGCTAACATCTTAATTCCCAGTTTCTTATATTCAGTTGATCGATCACTTGATCAAATAAAATTATGACCATTTTCTTTTAAAACCATGTAGTGTTTATATGGGAAAAGTAACTTTTTTTTTTTTTAAAGATTTTATTTATTTATTTGAGAGAGAGAGAGAATGAAAGAGAGAACATGGTGGGGGTCAGAGGGAGAAGCAGACTCCCTGCCGAGCAGGGAGCCCGATGCGGGACTTGATCCCGGGACTCCAGGATCATGACCTGAGCTGAAGGCAGTCGCTCAACCAACTGAGCCACCCAGGCGCCCGGGAAAAGTAACTTTTAGATTATGTTCTGAGTTCCATATATGCTTATGACAGCTTTTTAGAGTTCCTTGGTACTTCAGAATCTAATTATATTTGGCTTGAATCCTTGCAATCATTTTCCTTATTAATGGTCAAATTCTTCTGTAAGATTTTTATGAAATACTTAAGGGCTGTAAATATCTATGAGAATCTTATGAAGTGAAATTATTTCTTGGGGAAGTCTCTGCTAATACTTTGTGTTAACTTGGAAGTAGAGATTGTCCTCTTCTTGGATTCTCCCTCTCTCTTTCTCTAACAAACACACACACCTGACATCATTCAAACATGACATCATTGACCTTTTGTTTAGTAAACTACTTAACATGTGGTTGCCAAATAAAATTTAGAGGATTTCTATCTAACATCACCTCAGATGTTTCTATTAAAAGTTTATCACTTCATAATTTTGAACGCTACTCTAATTTAATAAAACATTCTGGTTGTGTAATCTTAATTTTAGATTCTTATTTTCTTCAATGTTTCATTAAGTATATTGTGCAGAAGTTAATGATAAATTAATGATAATGAAAATTCAGAAAAAATATCTTTAAGGGAAAATAAAGTTTATATGATGACATATAATTGACAATTAATGTTCATGTACGGGCTTTATATTTAATTTACATTAACATGCACAAAGGATATTTTTATTATTTGATATATTTAATAAAATTTATCTGATTTTAATAAATTCTTATCCATTTTTTTCTATATCATATCTTCAATAGCTAAGGGGAGAAGTTTAGGAATCTTTAGGCTAACTTTGTAATAAAAAGGAAAACTTTTGCATTTTCTAAAGGATAGTAATAACAACTAAAAACATACATCATAAAAATTTATCACATTAGTGTGAGGCATAATTTTAGTATCTGAAATCTCTTTTATATATGAGTAAAAAGCAATCATTTGTTATACATCAGTATAACAAGGAATTGTAGATAACAAACTTTAGAATATCTAGTAGAAAAACATTGGTCACCCATTGTTATTGTCTTTTTCACATAATAGAATAAAAACTTACAAGCTCCAAATGTCACCAGTATCATTGTTCTAAAATATGTTTATAACACTTCCAATTTGCATTTTACAGAAAGCATTAGGAGCTATTCATAATTAGGCTTATAGACTCTCCAGCCTGGCATTCTCCCTAAACATGTACTAGCAAAAACTATACTGTGAAAGGCCATAGTTGGCCTCATGATTTCATCTTTAATGGTTTCTACCAGTAAAGGTTACCTTTCCTTTAAAATTGATCTTGGCTTTGCTTGCTATTTATGATTTTTGAAGTCCTTTTAGATTATGTTTTAGGGTGTACCAATTCTTGGGGTTCTAAAACCACCAAGTAATCATCCATAACTACTTTTAAAGTTGACTATAATTAAATTATATACCTTCTTATGTGAAAGACCACATTATTTGATCTTCTAACAATTTCCTTTTTACTTGCTCTGAAATATGTGACTATTTTCTAACATTCTGGGAGTTGGTGGCTAAATCCATGCTTACCTTGCTCTTAGTGTCCTTATTTTAGCATAATGAACTAAAAAAGCCAAAAGGTATAGCACACATTTTTAACAATAAACACATAAATGAAGCAGCATTTTTCAGGAAAAAAAATGATACAAGTGTCTAGGTCCTTAAAATATGACAGATAAAACACACGTAACAGGTAATATCAATCAGCTATAAGTTTTAGGACATATTTGAAAACCAATAATAGATGCTTTAAGGAAGTGACTTAAAGGAAAATTACTGGAATGCCTTAATCGTGGTACATAAAGTATACCTTTGTTGGCTGGAGAGATTAGCATATAGATTTAATATATTATTTGTCTTAGTCATCACTGAATCATATATCCAGGAGAATTTCACTCCCATGTTATATTTTCAAAGAGATGGACTGCATATATTAGAACACATTATAAAAAATGTGCAAGACATTCTAGACTTTATAAATAAATAAGCTAAAGGAAAATCCCTGTTATTGCAGGTTGTACTCTTGAGAGATATGAAAGAACACAAGTGTGAAGATACCCCTTATGACTAAATTGCTTATAAATGTGCTTCTATACCAGAGGATTAAGACACATTAATGTGATATTAATTAATAAAAATTACTTTTAATATAATGTTCATGGAATACACATTGATGAGTCTATACACCACTGGAGACAGAGAGAGAAATACTGAACAGAACAATTTTATTCAAAGCCAATTATGAACTACTCCTTGTTAGAGCCACCACTATGGATATCTCATTTATCCTAAATCTTTCTCCTCTGTACTTCCCTCATTTCTCTGATATAAATAGAAATCTCTTTTCCAAGAAAAAGCTCAATCAAGTTATTTTCTCAATGCTACTTTCACCTTTTTGTTTCTACAAAAACATGGTGTGAAAACTGATTACTTTCTTTGTCGGGTTCTACGTAGTTCTTAAAATCAACAATTGGTGGTTAAGTTTATAAAATGTAGTTTCTTTAAAAAAAATTTCCATTTCTCTCCAGAGAGTGTAATGGATTAAAGCTTTCTAAACTTTACTCCAGTAAAAAAATAAGATTAGAGAAGTTGCAAGTGCAGAGTAAAGTTTGGAGGAATGATAGTGTCATACATTTCTGTTAAAATAAATATTTATTTGACAAAACTTCAAAAATAAAAGTTCTTTCCTGTGTTTTCTTTAATTTAACTGAAAAACTATTTCTCCATGTTTGTAACACAACAAAACCATGGCAGAAACCAAAGAACATTTCCCCCCCTACTTTCTTCCCACATAATGCAATGGAAACTACACCACCACTATAGCATAAAATCCACCATTACAAAGTGCACCATGGGGCGGGGGTGATTCCTGGGTGGCTCATTTGATTTGATTTTGGCTCAGGTCATGATCTTAGGGTCCTGAGATGGAGCCCCTTGTCGGCCTCAGTGGGGACTCTGCTTGATATTCTCTCCCTGTCCCTGTCCCTCTCCCTCTGCCTCTTCCCCTGCTCATGCTCATATACACATGCGCTCTTTCTAAAATAAATAAATACAACTTTTAAACAAGTGAGTCATGGAAATGAAATAATACCACTGTCATCCCAATATATTCCCCTTAGAATGTGTTCTACAATAATTATTTCACAATAATCCAACTGGACTCAGCCTCAGAGATAAGGTAGAAGACGTTAGACAAGAAGAAACTTCCTTTTCCAGATCCCAGCAGCAAAGTTGTAATAATAGTTCATTTTCCAATGAGCCAGAGTAAAGCCTGAGTAGTCCCAAACTTCTCAGACACAAAAGTTAGAAGACAAAGTAAGAAGACTCAAAGACGGTATAGATTCAGCCTAGACATCTTTCTACCCAGATAACAAGCTTCCTTTCCCTGAATAAGAGCCTCCTATGCCTCCCTATAAAGAAAATAGCCCAAAGGACTAAAAAAGTAAGAAGTATGGGAGCTCTGCTGCATGTTCTGGCGACCTCCCCAGTAAGGATATAACTAATATTTTTGCCCTTCTTCCTTCTAAATCCCCCTGGATCCATGTATACTTTATAAATTTCAACTTACTTTAGTCTTTCAAAAATAGCAGTTTGGGAATATGGGCCTATTTCTTTCATGGTGAAATGCAAAATTATAATATCCAGAGTAATAAGCTGTGATTATCATTTTTTAAGATGTTTAAAGAAGATAAAGCACCTTGTATTGAAAATTTCCAGTAGATAGTTATATAAAAAATCAGGCCAAGAAGTAGAACATGATCTATTTCACATCAGGGCAGGAGCAGTAACTGGAGCTAGAGTCTAATTTCTAGCCTCATATTGCTCCTGTTTAGCTCCCTAAAATCAGAGAAGCTAAATTACAACTGTATAGAGAAAAAACCTTCTGTTCCTATTGAAATCTGCCTATACTTGAGGCAGTGGAAAGAGCTATCTCTACAGGACAACAGAATTATTTCCAAGTGGGAGCTGCCTGAAGTTTTTGTCATTCCCACTTCCACCTTTACCAATCCAAACATTTAATAAACATAAATATTTTTAAAAGTTGTTTTTTTTTTCCTTATTTTTTCTTATTTTTAAAATTATCTCTCTCTAGTTCTGTTTCTTCTGGGGAATTTTTGGTCAGTTTTTCTGCCTTATTTTTATTATTTTTCTTTTTTCTTCTGATGCTAAGAATTAAAATGAATGAAAAAATTTTCTCAGTTCCCATCCAAGATGGTAACATAAGAAGACCCTGAACTCATTTCTCCCATGGAACACATCAGATCACACCTACTTATAAAGCAATTCCTTCTGAAGAAAAACTGGTTTTATTGAACACCTTCTGTGCAATAAAAAATAAACTTCAAAGACAACAACAAGAGAGATAGAGACATGGTAACAAAGGGATTCCCCATTCCTGATACTGTGAACTGCAGGAGGAGGGATAGTACTGAGGGACCCAGAGCAGATTCATCTGTCCTTGGGCACAGAAAAAAAGCCATCATTTAAAAATCCAACTAGTTTATAAAAGAGCCAGCCCTAGAACTTTACCAAATGTTGGAGGAGTTGCTGGAACTCTCTCTGGGCCAGAGGGAATGGAAAACCACATGATTTATACTTCCCTTCAATCTTGAAAGTGCAGACCAGAGCAAGGTCCAGTGCCATAGCCACCTTGCCACTTCAGCAAGTCTCAGGTCCCCTAACCCACACCAGCCCCAGACATGCTTCAGCACAGAAAAAAAAAAAAGCCCTTGTCTAAAAGAGCAACTAACATATACAAGATCTAGTCCTAGAACTCCACAAAATGGCAAGGGAACTATTGGAATGCTCTCTGGGAAGGAAGGAGTGATGGACATGGTCTGTGCTCCCCTTCCAACTTAAAAGCACAGACCAGTGCACCATCTTGGTGCCCTAACTGGCCTGCCACCTCAGTAAGCCCTAGGTCCCTAGCCCACACTAGCCCCAGTGATCCCAAGGTGGCCACAGGGTGGTGCACACCAAGACACCTCTGGTTAGCATTCAGTATAGTTCCTGCCTTTGTACCTGACACAGGTGTAAAGCATCCCAAAACATTCCTTGCCTATACCCCTTTGGCTTCAGGTGACTTGCTAGAGTATCCCAGTATTAAATGATCTTGTACCTTCCAGGCTGATGTTTGCTTCAGATCCAGCTACCCAACCAGGGTGCACCCGATGTAGAACACCCCAGAACCACAGAGCCACAGCTTCAGTCATGCAGAGAGGGCACCCACTATACTGAGCACCCTGGGAGACCCTGGTTTGCACCCACTTCAGCTTCAGCTGTCTTGCTAGGACACATTTACACAGAGAACCCAGAGACAACACTGGCCCATGCCCACTTTAGATTTAGGTGTCTTGCCAGGATGACCCCTGCACAGAGTGCCTCAGGACCTCCTGGTCTGTAACCCACCTTGGCTCCAGTCACCCCTTTAGGTTACCTTCTGTGTGGAGAGTCTTGGAACACCCCAGTTTATACCCACTTCAGCTTTAGCTATCCTGCCGAGATTCCTTCTGTGTGTAGAGCCCTGGGACACTTCAGCTTGCACCTATTTCAGTTTCAGTTATCCTTCTAGGGAGAGCTAGGGACCTCCTGGCTCACACATGACCTCAGCGCCAGCTACCCCACTAGGAGTCTCCCTCCATAGAGTACCCTGGGGTACCATGGCTTGTACCCACCTCAGCTTCAGCTGTCCTGTCAGGGTGCCCTCAGCACATAGAACCCCAGGACAGACCAGCCTGTATCCACTTCAGCTTTAGCTGTCATGCCAAGGTGTTCACTTTGTGAAAAGCCACAGGATCCCCCAGCATGTACCCACGTGAGCTTCAGGTGTCCTGCCAGGGTGCTCTCTGTGTGGAGAGACCCAGAACTTCCCAATCCACACACCACTTTAGCTCCAGCTACTCTGCTAGGGCATCCCTATCAGGGAGCACTCCAAGATCCCTCAGCTTGCACTTAGTTCAGCTTTAGCTGCCCTACCGGTACCCTTAGAATGAAGAACCACAGGACCTCCTAACCTGCACCCACTTTAATTTTAACTGTCCTGCCAGGGTGCCTTCTGTATGGAAAACACTGAGGCCTCCAAACCCACTCCTTGCCTCAGCTCCAGCTGCCCTGCCAGGGTACTCTCTCCATTATAGTGTCTGGATAACCCAGCTTACATCCACTTCAGCTTTAACTGTCCTGTCAGGCCACCTAACGTGTGAAGAGCCCAGGAACCACATCAACCTATGATCATTTAAGTTTTAGCTCTCCTTCCAGTGTACCCACTGTGTGGAAAGCCCCAGGATACCCAGCTCATGCCAGACACAACTCCAGCCAGCAAAAGTCACTAAGCACACAGAGTCTACCTAGGGGATGACCATACACAAAACCATTCATTCAAGTTTAAGAGAAGTAGCTGTTCCACCTAACCCATAGAAACAAACACAGAA
Source organism: Neomonachus schauinslandi (assembly GCF_002201575.2). NCBI lineage: Eukaryota > Metazoa > Chordata > Mammalia > Carnivora > Phocidae > Neomonachus > Neomonachus schauinslandi. Next base: position 54,211,718 of record NC_058419.1, read on the forward strand.
AGTCAAACAAAATGAGGAGACAAAGGAGTATGCACCAAGAAAAGGAAAATATCTCTAAAAAATGTAAATGAAATAGAGATAATAGGCCTGGTAAAATATTTGAAGTGATGATTGTAATTATGCTCACAAGGCTGGAGAAAAGACAGGAACTCAGTGAGATATTCAATAAAGAGATAGGGAATATATTGGTAGTGATTCTATACACTAATAATAAAGTAGCAGAAAATGAAATTAAGAAAATAATTTTCTTTACAGTTGCACCAAAAGGAATAAAATACCTAGGAATAAACTTCATCAAGAAGGTGAAAGACTTGTATTCTTAAAACTATAAAACATTAATGGAAGGAACTGAAGACAGTACAAACAAATGGAAAGATATTCATTTTTTGAATTATGGATTCAAAATTATGATTGGAAGAATATTGTTAAAATGTCAATACTACCCAAAGCAATCTACAGATTCAAAGAACTCCCTATTAAATACCAACAACAGTTTTCACAGAACTAGCTCAAGTAATACTGAAATATGTATGGGGACACAAAAGACCTTGAACCACCAGAGCAATCTTGGGAAAGAACAAAGCTGGAGGTATCACAATTTCAGGTTTCAAGATATACCACTAATCAAAACAAAAATAGACATTTAGATCAATAGAACTGAATAGAGAGTTGAGAAATAAATCTGCACATATATGGTTAATCTATGACAAAGGACATAAGACCATACATATGGTAAAGATAGTCTCTTCAACAAATGGTGCTGGGAAAACTATAGTGCTACATGCAAAATAATGAAACTGGATCACTTGGTAGCACCATACACAAAAATAATCTCCAAATTGATTAAAGACCTAAATGTGAGACCTTAAACCATGAAAATCATAGAAAATAATACAGGTAGTGATTTATTTGACATTAGCCATAGTAACAAATTTTTAAATGTGTCTCTTAGGGCAAGGTAAACAAAAGCAAAAATAAAGTATAGAAACTACATCAAAATAAAAATATTTTGTATTGTGAAGGAAACCATCAACAAAACAAAAAAGCAACCTATGAAATGAGAGAAGATATTTGTGAATGATATATCCAATAAGGAGGTAATATCCAAGATATATAAAGAACATACACAACTCAACACCAAGAAAACAAACAACCTGATTAAAAAATGGGCAGAGGACTTGAATAGACATTTTTTTTCTAAAGAATACATATAGATGGCTAACAGAAACATGAAAAGATGCTCAACATCACAGATTATCATGGAAATGCAAATGAAAACCACATTGAGACATCACATTACATCTGTCAGAATGGCAAAAAAAAAAAAAAGAAAAAGAAAGAAACAGAAATAACAAGTGTTGGTGAGATGTGGAGAAAAAGTAATCCTCATGGACTATTGGTAGGAATGTAAATGGGTACAACCACTGTGAAAAACAGTATGGAGTTTCCTCAAAAAATTACAAATAGAAATACCATATGATCCAGTAACTTCACTAATGGGTATATACCCAACAAACATGAAAACACTAATTCAAAAAGATATATGCACACCTATGTTTATTTCAGTGTTATTTACAATAGCCAAGATATGGCAGCAGCCTAAGTGTCCTTCAGTAGACAAATGGATACCATAAAAAAGATTAAGATCTTGTCACTTGCAACATTGATGGACATAGATGGTATTATGTTAAGTAAAATAAGACTGAGAAAGATAAGTACCACATGATTTCACTCATATGTGGACTCTAAAAAACAAAACAAATGAATAAACAAACAAAAAGCAGAATCAGGCCTATAAATACAGAAAACAAACTGATGGTTACCAGAGGTAAGGGGTGATGGGCAAAAGGAGTAAGGGGGAGTCGGAATGCAGACTTCCAGTTATGAAATAAATAAGTCATGGAATAAAAGGCACCATATAGGGAATGTAATCAATGATATTGTAATAGTATTGCATGATTGAGGTGGCACAGGTGGGTTAGCCTTGCAGTCCCCGGGCCTTTGGAGCTGCTGAAGTGGCCATGGAAACCAGGCAAACCTGATGAGGGGGAGGAAATGTCCTCCTCCCTGTGGATCACGAGGCGGCCCTGGAGGCCTGGGAAAGCGGGGATTGGCTCTATTCCTTAATTCAAAGGAACGAAACACATTGTCTTCCAAGGATGAGTGACCACGAGAGCTCGTAAACAAGCTAACGTCAATAGGTTAAAATTTCCAGGTCATAGAGTTCCCAATTATAGTTGTTATGCGTTTCCATTGTACTCTTTGGCACTTGTTGATCAGGTTCTGTTGTTGAGTATGATTAATTATCTGATTTCTTCTGCTATAAAAATATGGGAAAAATAAACCGCAGCATGCAGTTGCAAGTGCTGCCTTTGCTCTGCATCCCCTGTGTCCTGGTTTCTTGTAGACCCCTACCCAGGGACCCCAACGCACTAGACGTTGACACATGATAACAGTTGGTAACTGCACTTATGGTGAACATAACATATAGAGAAATTGAAGCACTATATTTTACACCCGAAACTAATGTAACATTGTGTGTCCACTGTACTCAAATTAAAAAAAAAAAGTTTAAAAATAAATCTGTATTTTAGCCTAAGGACAATAAGCAGCAATTGAAATGTTAAATATATATGTAGATATTTAACATTTAACATATTTAAATATTAACATATTTTATATTTAACATATACACATATATATATTACAACGATTTCCTGTTATTTTTGTGTCCCTCCCAAATTCATATGTTGAAATTCATGTGTTGAAATCATCCCAAAGATGATAGTATTAGAGCTAAGTCTTTGGAAGGGGCTTAGGTCATAAAGGTAGAGCCCTCATGAATGGGGTGAATGCCTTTATAAAAGATGTTCCAGGGAGGTCTAGTCTCTTTCATCATATAAGGATACAAAGTGCTGGCTATGAACCAAGAAGGGAGCCCTCATAATAATGTGATCAAGTTGGTGTCTTGATATTGGACTTCCAGGCTCCAGAACCATGAAAAATAAATTTGTTGTTTAAGCCCTTCAAAAAACAAAACAAAACAAACAAAAAAGTATTCTCTAAAACTATACCGCAACTAACAGCAGAAAATTACCATGTAGAATTTTCCTATCTCTACTACATAATTTTCACTAGTACACCAAATAAGAGTGCACCCTTATCTGTAACATGTTTATGAATTCACTGTATTTTGACTCTCATGCTTACTCCCTGCATAAATTAGCTACTCCTTAAGATTGTCAATAAACTATAAAAAGAAAACAAAGTTGATATTTTCACAAAAAACTCCAACATTAAAATGATGCCAGTGCTGTTATAGTCATCTTTTATAGAGCTTTTCTTTTCCATTATTCATTCTAATCAACAAGGAAAGTTAGAAAGAGGGAGAAAGATTAGTGATTCGGTATCTGCAGCAGTCCTAGGACCAAAAAGTCTGGTTAGAAAAGCCAAAGCAAGGCTTCTGAAGATGTGTTAGCACTGTTCCTAGTCTCAAGTGTGTTGGTCTGATTGTCTAAAGCCTTTAAACCTAGGAGGAAGTAGAAGTAGAGAAGATACCTCTACTTTAGTGTTAATCATGATGACAAGTCCATTCGGAAACATTGAAATATCTAGCAGAATCGAGTCCCAATAGCTAGTGATGGTTCTCCTAAAACTCCTAGAAAGAAAAATGTCTCTATAAAAGGTAAAACTATGAATTAGTTGGGGGAACATAAATGGATCTACCACTGTAGACATGGGACTGACTACTTGAATTTTTTTAGGGACATCAGATATCATGGATTGGGCTCTTGATTCTTCTGTAGCTCCAGTTCTGCAGCTTTTTGCACGGCTACATCAACCAGCAGCTGGAAGCTGCTGAAGTCCTTGTACTCCTCTGTTAACACAGGTTTGGGAGATGTCATAAGCAAGGGTTCACTAGTAGAAAACTTGACCTTCTTTCTTGGCTGGACCTTTGGGGTGAGCTTCTGGCCTGGAGACAACTCTGAATCTAGCAGCTTCTCTCCTGACTTCTGGCTCATTGGAAGGAGGCTCAAGGGAAGGCATTGCATTTTGTCTGGATCTCTGGGCCCTGACCTGGCCTGTATAGGTGGATCTGTGCTCTGCTTATGGGTCACATTAGCAGTTTTGCCTTTTTGGTGGTACACGGTGATCTGGTTGGGGTCATTTCCAACCTGTTGAAGCATTTCTGGAAGAACACGTCTGCGGGCATTGATAAACCAGTTAGAGATCTGCAGGAAAGACAAATTAGTCTGCTCGGACAGCATTCGCTTCTCTGCTTCTGAAGGGTAGGCCCTAAACCGGTGTTCATACAGCCAGTCTCGGAGGATCTTCACTGACTCAGTTGGCAAGTACCCTTTCCTCTTCCTCTTACTTTCTAGTGAGGCAAGAACTTTATCTGCACCAGTGTCACTATTCGACATGACTGAGGTGCCTTGAGCCAGGCTTTGGTTCTCTGCTGGGCTTTCTTCAGTGGCTTCCATGTTCATGAAGCCTGTCTTCACTATTTTGGGAATCAGAAATGGCTGAGTTAGGACTTATGTGGAACTGGTGAAGAAGACATGGGCCAGTCTCTAAGGAAGAGTCTCACCTCTTTCTTCCCAAGCAGATAAACAGTGCTGGTAACTGCTTTGAGCCAGTGGGCTTTGTGATGTCACATCCTTTCTGCCCTGTGTGCTGCCCCTCCCCCGCATTTCCTGGTTCCTCCTTTACTTGCTTTTTTCTCATAGATTCAAATGCACTTGTTTTTACCCCATCAATTTAAAGCTCTCCAGACTTTTCTCTGCTGCTATCACCAGTTTCTGCTAACTAATGATCTCAAATTCTATTGGTTAAATCTGACTTTGCATAAGCCTCATTTTCTTCCTTTATGACTTTACTCTGATATTGTTCTTCCTTCTTTTTCCTTATAATTGCATTATTGGCTCATCTACATATATTAAAAGTAACTTATCTATTAAATATTAACCTCAATAAAAGGAGAGTTTAAGTGGTGTATCCTGACTCATCCCTTCCCTATTTAAAGCTAGACAGTTATTTTTGACACCCTACCCCTTCGATTTTTCTTTATGGCCTTGAAATGTTCAGCTGTGACATGACTTCACTATGCCACCGGGATCTTTATGTCTGTAACTTTGGGCTCTGACATCCAGTTATGATCATTCTCTTTGAGACTTCAGTCAGAATTCAGGGGTCTTTTAAAAACATGGAACAAGACAGGACTCAAGAAATAATGATCACAGACTTAAATTATTTAAATCTTTCTTGATAGTTTAAGTACATAGAAATTACCCTGGAATCAGATGAAAATAATTTGTAAATTGTACATTTTAATTTCAGATAACTGAAAATAAGAGTTGATTCTTTCAAGAACACAATGATCCACTTAGAAGACAATCATGGACTCTTCTTAAGGATACTGTATAGTATTACTGATTGTTAATTTCAGAGGTTTTTCTGGAGAAAACTCCAGGTCATCATCTTAAGCATCATATATTATCTACAGTTTCTATCTGGAAGGACAGTATCATTTTACTCTTAAGAATTCTTAATTGGTGTCACTGGGCTGGACATCAGAATATTATCTACTGATCCTTTGGCTGTTGGTAACCTTATCAGTGCTGACTTTCATAGCTTAAAACTTATTGTAAGGGGGACTGATTGAAATAAACAATCAAATCTAATGGTCATTTTAGCAAAGCTCCCAACAACCAGAGAGTGCATATGTTGACTAAAATCAGAGGTCTCCTTTGGAATACTCTGTGAGTGCTACTATTTCTATCAGTCTTTTGGGTGACTAGAACACAAAAGATAATGTTTTCTATTCATAGTGAAAACTCATTTCTTCTTATTATTTCCCACCAATACATGCATGGTTCATGCTCACTGAAACTACTCTTGTCTGTCAGTAATTTTCTAGTAATGTATCCTCCATCATTTGTTGCTTATAAATTCTCTTTGTATTTCTGGGATTCAGATCTCTGCTGAAGGATTGATAGAATTGTACATATTTAAATCATTGATTTATTCTAAATGACATGAGCTAGGTTCTTAATTTTTAATGACTCCTTTATTAATCTTCTTTGAAAAGGAATATCATGGTGGTTCAAAATTACCACCGAGTAATTGGGAGATTTTTTTTTTCCTTTAAAACCAGCTATAGGGACATAGAAAAATTTGGCAAGTAGGTGAAAATTTAGTAAGAAACCCTTTAGTATTGATCCCAAAAAACATGGTTTCATTTCATGATGTAACAATAGAAACACTATATAAAACCTGTATTACCTTTAAGCTTTTTTTTAAAAGATTTTATTTATTTATTTGACAGAGAGAGAGACAGCAAGAGAGGGAACACAAGCAGGGGGGGCAGGAGAGGGAGAAGCAGGCTTCCTGATGAGCAGGGAGCCCGATGCGGGGCTCGATCCCAGGACCCTGGGATCATGACCTGAGCTGAAGGCAGATGCTTAACCGACTAATCCACCCAGGTGCCCCCCCTTTCTTTAAGTTTTTGGTGATGCAAAATATGAATTAAAAAGATACTTAAGACAGTGATGTGTTCCTTCCATCCACTTTTTAAAAATTTCTAGAAAGCTCAAATATTTAAAAGGTTTCTATCAGATTTTTTCTCCCTTCATTGATTCTCCTAACATAAAATATCATGGGATCTTCTTTAGAATAGTGTTGTATATTTATAAGCATTGATTTATTTACATATCATTCTGAAAAGAGTCTTCTCAGGATTATATAATGAGTGAACACAGTATTATACTGTAATATGCACATTAATTTTCAAATTATGTAAAGCATGACAAGACTAAAGTCTTTTATACCTTGCTGCTTATCATTTCTATTAATCTACTCATAATTGAATATCAATCTGAGTATTCTACTTTCCAAATTATGTTAGTCTATCTGTAGAGTTAAAAAAAAGAAAAACTTAAATTTTGACTTCCAAGAAGTGAAATAATGTGAAAGAAAATTGAAAACAACACTAACAAAAAAAAAACAAAACAAACAAAACAAAACAAAAACATTTCCTCATACAAAACACAGTGACTTAATAGAAGCAAAAATTGATGCTTTGGTAATGGGGCTGGGTCAAGTCTGAAAATAGAGAATATTAACTGCATAGAGTTTATCATACTGTAAAGTATCTGGATAATTTCTGCCAGACACTTTACACTTTGAAATGAATTGAAGGAACATTCAGAAAGTCATTAAAAAACTCCCCAAATTGAAGGGGTGGTGAGAAGTTAGGAAGAGAAAATGTAGAAAGTTCTGGTAAATTCAACTAATACTTTCTTTTTTTTTTTTTTAAGAGTTTATTTATTTGAGAGAGAGAATGAGATAGAGAGCATGAGACGGGGGAGATAGAGAGCATTAGCCATTTAGGAAATATTTAAAAATCAATTGGGAAATTATTAGAAATAATAAGAGTTAGGTGATGTAGTTATATATTTGATTGAGGGAGAAGCAGACTCCCTGCTGAGCAGGGAGCCCGATGCGGGACTCGATCCCAGGACTCCAGGATCATGACCTGAGCCGAAGGCAGTCGCTTAACCAACTGAGCCACCCAGGCGCCCACAACTAATACTTTCTTAACCTAACTCAGGTTCATAAGGAGATAAAATCACCAATACCCCAATTCATATTTAATAGTAAAAAATGAGTCTTTCTATTTCATTGGCAAGGTAAAGTTGTCTATATTCACTACTGTAACATTGTTTAGACTTTGGAGCCAATGGAATTAATAAAAACATATAAATGCATATAAGAAAATGAGGTAAAATAGTATGATTTCTTGATGGCATGATTAGCCATTTAGGAAATATTTAAAAATCAATTGAGAAATTATTAGAAATAATAAGAGTTAGGTGATGTAGCCAGTTACAAAAAAATACATGATAAACTTTAACATACACTTATAATTGTTATTTAGAAAATATATTGGGGAAATTATTTAGTTCATAATCATAAAAATAAAAATATAGAATGTCTAGGCATAAAATTAGAAAGTATTATGCAAGGATTATACTGAAACAAATTTTAAATTCTATTTAAGAACATAAAATGAGATGTTAATAAATGGCAAAATCATTTGTTTCTTGGATAGGAAACCTCAATATTGTAATGATGTCAATTTTCTTTAAATATTTCTTTGTGTCTTTTTTCTATCGAAATATAAGTATTGTCAACCTCCTTTAACTTCTTACTTTGCAAAACCTGTTGAAAAATACTTCTAATGGCTAATGATGATGAACATTTTTTCATGTGTTTGTTAGTCATTTGTATGTCTTCTTTGGAGAAGTGTCTGTTCATGTCTTCTGCCCATTTTTTGACTTGATTATTTCTTTTTTGGGTGTTGAGTTTGAGAAGTTCTTTATAGATCTTGGAAATCAGCACATTGTCTGTAATGTCATTTGCAAATATCTTCTCCCATTCTGTGGGTTACCTCTTTGTATTGTTGACTGTTTCCTTTGCTGTGCAGAAGCTTTTTATCTTGATGAAGTCCCAAAAGTTCATTTTTGCTTTTGCTTCACTAGCCTTTGGAGATGTGTCTTGAAAGAAGTTGCTGTGGCTGATATCAAAGAGGTTACTGTCTATGTTCTCCTCTAGGATTTTGATGGATTCCTGTGTCACATTGAGGTCTTTCACCCATTTTGAGTTTATCTTTGTGTATGGTTTTAGAGAATGGTCGAGTTTCATTCTTCTGTCCAATTTTCCCAGCACCATTTATTAAAGAGACTGTCTTTTTTCCAATGCATTTTTTTCCTGCTTTGTAAAAGATTATTTGAACAAAGAGATGAGGGTCCATATCTGGGCATGCTATTCTGTTCCATTGGTCTATGTCTGTTTTTGTGCCAGTACCATGCTGTCTTGGTGATCACAGCTTTGTAATATAGCTTAAAATCAGGCAACATGATGCCCCCAGGTTTATTTTTCTTTTTCAACATTTCCTTGGCGATTTGGGGTCTTTTCTGATTCCATACAAATTTTAGGATTGTTTGTTCCATCACTTTGAAAAATGTCATTGGAATTTTGATCAGGATGGCACTGAAGGTATAGATTGCTCTGGGTAGCATAGACACTTTAACAATGTTTATTCTTTCAATCCATGAGCATAGAATGTTTTTCCATCTTTTTGTGTCTTCTTCAATTTCTTTCATGAGTGTTCCTAGAGTATAGATCCTTTACCTCTTTGGTTAGGTCTATTCCGAGATATCTTATGGTTTTTGGTATTATTGTAAATGGAATCGTTTCTCTAATTTCTCTTTCTCCAGTTGCATTGTTAGTGTATAAGAAAGCAACTGATTTCTGTGCATTGATTTTGTATCCTGCCACATTACTGAATTGCTGTATGAGTTCTAGGAATTTGGGGACGGAGTCTTTTGGATTTTCCACATAAAGTATCATGTCAGCTGCGAAGAGAGTTTGACTTCTTTGCCAATTTGAATATCTTTTATTTCTTTTTGTTGTCTGATTGCTGTTGCTAGGACTTCTATGTTGAACACTAGTGGTTAGAGTGGGCATTCTTGATGTGTTCCTGACCTTAAGGGAAAGGCTCTCATCTTTTCCCCATTGAGGATGATATTCACTGTGGGTTTTTCATAGATGGATTTTATGAACTTGAGGAATGTTCTCTCTATCCCTATACTCTGAAGAGTTTACTCAGGAAAGGATGTTGTATTTTGTCAAATGCTTTTTCTGCATCAATTGAGAGGACCATATGGTTCTTCTCTCTCCTCTTATTAATGTGTTCTATCACATTGATTGATTTGCGAATGTATAACCACCCTTGCATCATGGGGATAAATCCCACTTGGTCGTAGTGGATGATCGGGGATCAATAAAGACTTCACACACTTAAATGTTATATTCCCAAATAGGTATGAAGAATGAAGCATTACAGAGCCTAAGAGCATGAAACCCCTTAGTCTCCCAACACTTTATTTAATATCAGGAAGAGAGGTCTGCACAGTGGGACTAAGAATTCTTTGTAACATTTTACTCCTATCAACAAAGGTGAAAAGGGGTTTCGGATATTACTGTGACCTTGACTGATTCAGGAATCCTCAAGTGCATCAATAAGAACATGCACATGTGGAGTAAAATTGCCTATTTCTCAACATTGTTCAAAATTTGGCTAGTGAAAGGGGGCTAATACCACTTCTGTCCTAGGATTCTACTCCAGTCATCAGGGTAAAGAGAAAATGCTAAGAAAACTACCCCTCCCAAATATCCAACATAATCTTACCATTATTATCTGCTTTGAATATTTGGAATTAATTTTATTATGCCATCCATCCTTGTATACACAAGCAACTACAATAAATTGGTAAAATCTGAATAAAGTCTGTACTTCAGTTACTAGCATTATGCAAAATCAGTGTCCTCATTTTGATAATGTGCTATTATTTCTAAGATGTTATCACTAGGGAAAACTGAGTTAAAAGCACACAGGAACTATGCACAACTTTGAAAATTTCTTTAAGCCCTAAGTTATTTTAAAAATAAAGAAAAAGTGAGGAGTTTTCCAAAATAATTGTACCATTTAACATTTCTGTCAGCAGTTTTTGATAGATCCATTTGCTCTATATCCTTGCCACCACATGGAATGGCCAGTTTCTTTGACTTTCATTATTTTATGGAGTATGAAATGGTATCTAATTTTTTAAAAAAAATATGTATTTACTTTCTGAGTAATGATGTAAATAAGGGTTGCCAAATATTTTCTGTAAATACTCAAATAGTACATATTTTTGGCTTTGGGAGTCAGAAGGCCTCTTGGGCAATACTCAGCTCTGATTGTAGTGCAAAACAGCCATCATTAATAAGTAAACAAATAAATATTTCCATGTACCAATATAACCTTATTTATGAAAATAACTTTTTTTGGCCCAAGAGCCATAGTTTGCTGTCCTTAGAAGTAGAGCATTGTTGGGCACCTGGGTGGCTCAGTCGTTAAGCGTCTGCCTTCGGCTCAGGTCATGATCCCAGCATCCTGGGATTGAGTCCCACATCGGGCTCTCTGCTCGGCGGGAAGCCTGTTTCTCTCTCTCCCACTCCCCCTGCTTGTGTTCCTGCTCTCTCTATCTCTCTCTCTGTCAAATAAATAAATAAAATCTTAAAAAAAAAAAGAAGTAGAGCATTGTTTATTGTCCTTTGTTATAATGTATACATATTTTAAATGTTTCTGTTCAAATATTTCATATACTCAAAAAATTATATCTTTACTATTGAGTTTTTAATGTTTTAATTTAATTAAAATGCAAGTAGTTTAGCAGATATCTGATGTGCAAATCATTTGTTAAATACATTTTTGAAAATATTTGACGCAATATTGTGTTTATGTTGTATTTACATAACATTGTCCTTTTAACTGCAAAAGTGTTCAATTTTTATGAAACTTAATTTGTTGATTTTGCTTTTTATTTACTTCATGTTTTATGTGTGCCACTTAAGAAACTTTTGCCTATGGACCCCTGGGTGGCCCAGTTGGTTTAGTGTCTGACTCTTGATTTCAGCTCAGGTCATGATCTCAGTGTTGTGAGACTGAGCCCCGAGTTGGACTCCCACTGGGCATGGAGCCTGTAAGAGTCTCTCTCTTCCTCTCCCTCTGTCCCTCCCCCATCTCCTTTTCTCTCTCTTTCTCTCTCTCTCCCTCTCAAAAAAGAAGGAAGAAATTTTTGCTTAGGTTTACATTTTTAGGTATAGAATTTAGGTACATTTGTCATTTAGAGTTATTTTTTGGTGCACGGTACATAATAATGTTGACGTTTCTATTTATTATGGTGATTTGTAATCAGTGACCTTCAATGTTACTATTGTAATTGTTTCAGGGTGCCACCAACTGTGCCCATATAATGGTGAACTTAATTGATAAATGTATGTTTTCTGACTACTCCACTGACTGGCTGTTCCCCGATCTCCCTCTCCTTGGGATTTCCTGTTCTCACAGACACAACAGTATTGAAATTTGGACAATTAATAACCCTATAATGTCTTCTAAATGTTCAAATGAACATTTCACTTAAATGATTAAGCTTAATGAAGAAGGCATGTCAAAAGCTGAGATGGGCTTCAAGCTAGACCTCCAATGCCAGTTAGCAAAGTTATGAGTGCACAGAATAATTTTTTAAAGAAAATTAATAGTGCTACTCCAGTGAACACATGAAAGATAAGAAAGCAAAACAGACTTATTGCTTACATGGAGAAAGTTTCAGTGGTCTGCCTAGAAGACCAAACCAACCACAACATTCTATTCAGCCAAAGCCTAATCCAGAGCAAAGCCCTCTCTTCAATTTGATGAAGGCTGAGAGAGATGTGGAAGAAAAGTTTGAAGTTAGCAGCAGTTGGTTCATGAAGTTTAAGGAGAGAAGCCAACTCGATAACTTAGAAAGTGCAAGGTAAGCGTCTTCTAGTTATGAAAAAATAAAGTGCAAGTTGAAGCAGCAAGTGCTGATGTAGAGTCTGTGGCAAGTTGTCTAGAAAATCTAGCTAAGATAATTAAGGTGGCCATACTAAGGGTTCCTGGGTGGCTCAGTCGCTTAAGCATCTGACTCTTGATTTCAGCTCAGGTCCTGCCCTGCACTGGACTCTGTGCTCAGCAGGGAGTCCGCTTGAGATTCTCTCTCTCCCTCTCCCTCTGCCCCTCTACCCTGTTCTCTTTCTCTCTCTCTCTCAAATAAATAAAAAAAATAAATATTTTTTTTCTTAAAAAGGTGGTTACACTATTTTTAATGTTGATGAGCAGGTTTCTGTTGGAAGAAGATGACATCTAAGATTCATAGCTAGAGGGAGCCTGGGTGGCTCAGTCGTTAAGCGTCTGCCTTTGTCTCAGGTCATGATCCTAGGGTCCTGGGATCAAGCCCGCCATAGGGATCTCTGCTCAGTGGGAAGCCTGCTTCTCCCTCTCCCACTCCCCCTGCTTGTGTTCCTGTTCTCGCTATCTCTTTCTCTTTCAAATAAATAAATAAATAAAATCTTTTAAAAAATAACCTTTTTCCCCCACAGGATGAGGCCATATACAATCAACAAATTTGCTTAGTAATATCAATTTCAATGTATTAAATTTATATAATACGATTTTTGTGCCTTTGTACAAATCCCAAAGAAACCTTAATAAAATTTTAAGAAAGAAATGTGCAGGCTCCCCCCAAAATGAACAAAATTAAATTACAAATTCATTCTACATGTTCTGAAATACATCTAAAAACAGTAGTGGTAACATATTCAGCTGCTAGTCACAATGTCAGTTGTGAAATACTACAACTTCAAACAATAGGATTGTTTTGTATCTGTTGATGTCCAAAAATGCCTGTGAAATAATAAGACTAAAATTAGGATTTATATATGCCCTTTAATAATATTACTTTGAATCTGAAGGCAATATATAATACATAAAATATTCTTAATTAAAAAAAAAAGTTTATATTTGCCTATAGATCTCCCAACTTCTTTTAATGTCTGCTGCATTGTAAAAAAAGTAATAGTCACCAAAGAAATTATAATTAGCTCTCTTTAATGGAAAACAATATAAATTTAATTTATACAAAGGACACTTTTTTTTTTCGTATGGGCACATATTTAACACTAACCCATCTCTAAGACAATATATTTCTTCTAAAATCATATTTGGTAAGTTGTGTAACTTGCCTTTGTTTATTTTTTATATCCTCAAAGCTATTTCCATAGTTCTCATGAAAAGCTTCCCAATGTTTTGTTTGGCAAAATTTTCATTTTGAAAGATTACATTTATGACTTGTGGTCAATCTTCCCTTTAATTTCTCCTTAGGATTTTAAAAGTTGGGTTTGAGCAAATTTGGCAGTGTTTTTTCTGAACCTCTGCTGAGGCAAGACATAGTGTAAGGTTTACATATGTTTTTTTTCCTCTGTATAAAGTCATTCTAAGGTTAGCGAGATAAAAATACTGGACATGTAGAGAGTTGAGACAAGTCATGAAGAGTATTGATAGAAATAATGATAGACTACTGACCGTTCTTTTTTCTTCCCCTTCTCATATTTTGACTGGTTTTAAGGTTCCTGGGATATTTCTGATAAATTCCCTTTGTGCCTAAATTTTGTTTTCTGTCACTTGCAATCAAAAGTCCTTGAAAACAGGGGCACCTGGGGGGCTCAGTCGCTTAAGTGTTGGACTCTTGGTTTTGGCTCAGGTCATGATCTCGGGGTTGTGAGATTGAGCCCAACCTTGCACTCAGCACAGAGTCTACTTGAGATTCTTTCTCTCCTTTTCCCTCTGCCCCTCTCCCAATGTGCATGCATGTGTGCTCTCTCTAAATAAAGAAATAAAATCTTAAAAAAAAACGTGAAAATAGAACTGAAAAGCTAAGATGGCACTATACATGGTTCTGGTGTTCTCATTCTGGAAACATTTTTTTTTTTTTTATTGAGCTATAGTAAAGTTTATTGAATGATAGAGTACAAAGCTCCCGAAGAGGGAGGGGACCCAAGAGGGTTGCTCTGGAAACAATTTTTGAAAAATTGAAACAGTTCTTATGTCCAGGCCTAATCTTAAAACTTTATATTAGCATATTAATAGAGCTGTCATCACCACCATTAAAAATCCCTTAATAGGTTGGAAATCACCCATTCTTTCTTAGATAACTTAGCAACAAAAATGTGCAAATTGAAGGAAAGACTGACCCAGTTAAGGCAAGTTGCTCACAAGATGGAAGAATAGACCTCTAGTAAGTAAGTAAGATTTCAGCTCAACACAAAACAATATGGATTGTCATAGGGCAATGGGCAGTTCCCAGCAAAAAAGGTTTTGTTCCTCTTCAATAAAGGGTTGGGGTAAGAGGTTAGGAAAATAAAATATCTGTCTATTAAAGTCATGTAATATTATTTGAAGATAGGGCGCCTGGGTGGCTCAGTTGGTTAAGCGACTGCCTTCGGCTCAGGTCATGATCCTGGAGTCCCGGGATCGAGTCCCGCATCGGGCTCCCTGCTCGGCAGGGAGTCCGCTTCTCCCTCTGACCCTCCCCCCTCTCATGCTCTCTGTCTCTCATTCTCTCTGTCTCAAATAAATAAATAAAATCTTTAAAAAATATATTATTTGAAGATAAAATATGAGATCAAATTGGTAAAATATTGTTAAAGAACAACCAGAGCTGGACAGTAGCTGAAGTGGTAAAAACAAATGTTATCCATGTCTATTATAATAAGGGAAGAGAGATTTCAGTACAGTAGTTTCCCCTTATCTGTAGAGGATATGTTCCAAGACCCACAGAAGGTGCCTGAAACAGGATGATACTGAACCTTATATATACAGTTCTTTCATATGCAGATATTCCTATTGATGCGGGAGAGTGAGGTTCTTGTCCCACAGAGTCGAAGAATGAATCTTGTGGACAAAAGAGAGTGAGTAAAGTGATAGAAGTTTATTAAGCAAGCATACAGAAAAAGCTCTCAGAAGTGAGATGGGTCCTGACAGGGTTGCCACTGAGGGCCTTTAGGATTGGTCTTTTATGGAAAGTTAACCAGGGAACTTAAATCTTTTTGACATCTCTACTGATAACACCTTTGTGTAAGCAGGACTAGTGATAATATCTTTAATGGCTTACCTCTTTTTGGGGTCTGTTTATTTTCTGTTGACCACAGGAGACTGTCATAAATAAGACTCCCCCCTCGGACACCTAGGGCAGGGGGGTCTGGAGTGTTCCCTTATCTCTGGTTTCCTTTCATGTCCTACATTTTCAATTTTGTGGGCCTGATCCTATGGCCCCTTACCTATCTCTCCCTACCTAGCCCTGCCTGTTGCTTATTCACTATGATAAAATTTAATTTTTTAAATTAGGCACAGTAAGAGATTAACAACAATAACTAATAATAAAATGGAAAAAATAGAACAATATTCTGTAATAAAAGTTATGTGAATATGGTCTCTCTCTCAAGATGTCTTATTTTACTGTACTCACCCTTATTCCCATGATAATGTAAAATAATAAAATGCCGATGTGATGAGATGATATGAGGTAAATGACATAGGCATTGTGGCATAGTGTTAAGACCACTATTGACCTTCTGACAATATGTCAGAAAAAAGATCATCTGCTTCCAAACCAAAGTTGACTGTGGGTAACTGAAATGAAGGAAAGCAAAACCATGGATAAAAGGGGACTAGTATATAGAACCAGGCTCAATTCCAAATAAAACACGGGCAAGTGAGAATTTATACCTAAGGAGCACAGTGGGAGTTGGTGGCTAGAAAATTATTAACAGGAAACATCACGGATAAGGGGGAATTCTGGCTAAACTGACCTAATAGGATTCTTGCTGAAGGGTGATCAGAAATCAACTGAGGAATGATGGAGAATGAGGAACCTGATTTGATATTGAGGGTGGTCATATATGGGGGATGGGAGATACTGGCTAAAATGACTTAGCAGAATTTTTGCTAAAATTGGACAATGCATAGATGAATGTGGAAGTCCAAAAGCCCAAAATTTGAGGCCTAGTTGAAAAAGAGTTCAGGGGAGTCTCAGTAAAGTTTGGCTAAGAAGAGAAAATATACTTTGTCAGGTATATTTGTTTCAAAGGCGTAAGTGTAGGAGATCAGGGAATCTTTAACATAAACATCTATGTTGCTTTGATAATTGTGTTCCCAAGTAATGTCCTAAAAAACCTATGAAGTGCAAAGCTATTAAATATATTTTTGGAAATTTATTTCTTCACCAGAGCAAATTAAGAAAACAAGTGAGTGAATAACAACTCCATTTAACTTTAACAAAAAGAAGAAAAGTTTTTCAAATTTGCTAAAAAGTAATAAATGCTCTTTGAGTTACAAAAGGAAATTAATGAGTACATAGAACAAATAGGATAGAACAAATGCTCCTACAGAATGCTTTTCAACTTTTATTCTAAAGAAATAACTCAAAAACAAATCAAAGGATGTAATTAGTCATATTCAAAGTTAGCATAACAATAAGCTAACCCTATTTTGTTTTTCTTTTTCCTCCCTGGTTTTAATTAGGCCATGACAACTTAAAACAAGTAGAATAAATTGTTTTGGATACTGCTGCCATGCACACACATGCTTTAATTCTTTAAGTGAATTTAAAAGATTCTTCATAAGAGATAAGAAAAAAAAAGTCACTTTTTATAACTTTACATCTAAGAACAATGACAAAGATAATGAGTTTTTTAAAAAATTATTTTAAAAAGATCAGTTTATAATGATGCTCTATATGTTGGTTAATTGAACTTAATAATAAAAAATAAATTAAAAAATAAAAAACAGTTTAAAGCATAATATTCTTGATTTTAATAAATATAAAATTCATGTATCATAGGTTTCTACTATTTTTTTAAAGTTTCATAATTATTAGTAAAGCAAATCATTAATTTTTAGGCCTAATGACAAACTGTCCTATATCTAACCCTGACCATAATATTATATACATAGTAAACAGAACACACTTGTGAATTAATTAATACATCACTACAATTATCTTTGTGAAGACAAAGTGAGGCATGATAAAATTTAACACACCTATCACATAAAACCTATCTGACTACAGGTTGCTTTTTAGATGTAGGACAAATGACTGCAGGGTGGCAGTGTCAAAGTATGGCACACTTAGGTCATAAAATGTTAATGAAAAGTCATTGCATTTACCTCTCAACATCTAAATGGTAATCTGATTTCACACTTTGCTTCCAGCACATTTCTACTAGAGAAAGAAATAAAAAAAAAAGTTCAGTGAACTTTTAAAAATGTTACCCAACAGGGCTTTCAAATGCATAATTTAATATTTTGACTGGTTATTAATGGATAATAATAAACTCCTGGCTTAATACAATCTCATAAAGGCAGGATCAAAAACAGGAAGTATACCATAAGATGATAAATAGGCAACTTTATGGTACTAATTTTCCTCTAAGTAATTACAGTAAAAGAAAAAAAAAAAACGTAGCTATAAGAATAGCAATTTTGACATTCTGCTTGTGCAGAGCAAGGTTTTTACGGAGAAAGAATCTTTGGAGATATAGTTGCCCATGCTTCTGTAGCAATGCTATATCAGCAATACTTAAGTTGCTGCTTAGGTTGGGTGGACTTCACAGGGTAATATATTTTCATAACTACTTTCATTGCTATTTGCCTTCTTAATATATTTATAACCCTCAGGTAGGTATCTATTGACTTGCTATATTGATCAAGTCATAAATATGGTTACTGGGCATATGAGTCTGGATATCATGGAAGAGGCTTGGAGATGAGAATGGCAAATGCACAGATAACTTTAAGCAATATCTAAGGCCAGGACAAACCTCATATTTTTCTAAATGTTATTGATTGATTTAAAACAAAACTTATTTCAAATTGTTATCCTTCATTATTTCTTTTAATGTAAAATTGGCAAATATTAGTTCATAATGAATTTATAAAAATGGATATTCTTTCTGCTTGTGTTTCTTTCATCATAATGGCATCAAAATGGAAATTTATTAATTGAATAAAATATTCAGTTAACATCTTCAAATCTTTGTAATATTCATCTACCCAGTTACCTAGTGAAAATCTGCATTTGAATATGTAATGGACATCTCAAACTTAAGGCAAGGGAAACTGAGCTCCTGTTTCCCCTTTAAATCTGCTCCTTCCCACTGTTTGTTTTTCCCCTTCTCAGTAAATGACAATGCCATTATTTAGCTGCTGAGGCAAAACCTTTGAATTCATTTGTGTTAGGTAGAAATTGAGCTAAGACACAAGTAACTGAGTAAATATAAGGATTATTTTTCTAAAATATTTTTAGATATGGGCAACTCCTATTATTCATTCAAGGGCTTAAGTTATGTTTTTTACAAGCATCTTAGCCTTTTTTCCCCCAAATTCCAGGTAGCAGAAAGAAGAAAAGGACGAGGTCAGTAAAGTATATATCTCAGTTGCCTATTCCTTTTAAAGTGCTTTTCTTAAAGATCCACCCAAGAATTTTAACCTTGCGTGTTCTTGACCACCTCAATTTGAAAAAGAAGTTGGAAAATGTAACTCCTCCCCTTCCTCCCCTCTCCCCTCCTCATTCTCCTTTGATTAATCTTAGAAAATTGCCACCTCCAATAATGAGATTTTGTTATTAAGGAAGAAGGGGGTAGTGGTAAGCAGCAGCAGTCTCTTCCTTATCTCTGATGTCTTTCTTTTTCTTATGCCCAACTTCAGTCCATAAGAAAATCTTGTAATTTCTTCTATAAAAAATGCATCTAAAATATGACCACTTTTCACCACTTTATCTGCTGCAGCCTTGTTGCAAGCCATTATCTCTCATCTGTATCATGCCAATAGCCTCTAATTAGTCTCTATATTGGCCACCACCTGCACTATTCTCAGCACTGAAGCCAACTGATTGTTCCAAAAGTCTTGACATACTTCTGCTCAAAACACAGTAAAATCAAAAGCATTTGCAATGGTTTAAAAGGACCTACTGTCAGACCCTCTACCTTAACTTGCCTTCTTCCCATTTCTCTAACAAGCCATGCATATCTCTGTTTTAAGGGCTTTGCATTAGCTTTTCCCTCTACTTACCCTGTACCTCTACCTTCCCTTTATTTATACCTAACTTCTACTTCTTCATCATAAGGTTGTTATGCTAGTTCTCCTGCTACCACTCTCCATCCTTTTCTTACTTCTCTTCTCTATATTTTCCCCTATGGCCTTTTCAGATACTTTTGTTGGTATTATTATCCCTACTCTCTACCTACTCTTCAACTCTTCTCCTAACCTTCCGTATGGCTAATTCCACCTCTTTCAAATAATTGAACACCCTATTGAAAATTGAACATTGGAAGCCCCCCATTTCTGATACCCTTTACCTTGCTATGCCCTGTCATTTCCCCCATACTATTCATCGTCTAACATTCTATATTGCTTACATATAACTTATGTTTTTATCCCTCCTCCCTTTAGAATGTGAGGACCATGAGGGCATTTAAAAAAATAATTCATACATAAACCTCTTTATATTTTGACAAAATTACCTTCTTTCAATTCCTAAATTGACATGCCACATTAATCAAATTATCATAGTTACCCTTTTCAACAATATAACATCAACAATTCTCAGTCTCTCAACTCTAAATCATATACACATAATTAGGGAGAATAAGAATTTGTTTGTCTATTTTAATATATTTTATATTTATAACCAAGGGAGACTGAGAAACCCACATCCATGGAACATGTAGCAAAATAACTTAATTGAA
The DNA here is from genome assembly GCF_002201575.2 of Neomonachus schauinslandi. Classification (NCBI taxonomy): domain Eukaryota; kingdom Metazoa; phylum Chordata; class Mammalia; order Carnivora; family Phocidae; genus Neomonachus; species Neomonachus schauinslandi. The sequence continues at coordinate 54,231,935 of NC_058419.1, forward strand.
ATAATAGTTTTCATTTTTTAATATATGATTTGTTCTTTCTTCACATTAAGCCAGAGGCACCCACGGCCTCAAGGAGTATGAAGATGGTTCTAGAGACAATATTAAGAAAAATAAAAAAAAAATACTCATTTCTAAACTCCAAAATAGACTATTTTTAAAACCAAAAAATGGATAAAATATTTATAAAAATCCTTGCTCTTAATTTCAAAAGCTGAACATTTGAAAGAGAAAATTATTTTTTTCAGAATTGTTCAACTATTGTGCTTCAAAATTTCTATGACTAAGGTTGGATGACTAGAATATAAACTTTGTGAAAGTTTACCATAAATTAAAGAAGGACATTAAATGTGGTACAAGGACAATGTTTACCATGGAGGGAGGCAAGAAAGACACTACACAAGCATAAGAAGGAGATAGAAATATTCAAAGCAGACAAGAGTAGGTCCTTGGTTATATGGAAAAACAGAATTCTAAGATTGGTGGTAGGAGTGAAAGAACAGAATATGTTTTTGCATCACCTCTTATTAGGAACTCTGGGAGAAGACATCATTACAGTGTGTAATATGTCAACATGTGATGACTACAGCGTACTACAACTGTAGGGGCTGAACATTTAGGTGAAAACATTATCTGAGATAATTATTTTCTCTATTTCACACTGTTGTAGTAGGCCATGGAAGGGAACCAGACATTTCCACATGATCTAACAACTTGAATTTTTTTTAAAGGAAATGTTTTTAAATGCCCCCAAATTATAAAAGTGTTGAGAGAGCTAATGGCCAAAATAGGCTTGGGCTTAAGGCAAAGAGAGCTCAAAGTCTATTGTCCTTAAGAATAGAGGACATGGCAAGGTCCAGAAATAACCAGCACTCAATGTCAGCACATGATCAAAATAGGTGTGGTCAGTGGGAACAAAGTAGATAAGGCAGGGATGAGGTTGGCACTACAAACTAAATGTGGTAAGACACTAGCAGATTTCAGTGGTGTTCCAGAGGACAGTACATACACACTTCCAGTGTCTTGAGATTTCTCCTGCATTCAAGCCCAAATAGAAACCAGAATATAGGGACATAATTTGATAAATCTTATATATTATGCTGTATACATTTTGTAATTTATTCACTAAAACTCAAAGGTGGAGAAATACAACTTCCTGTATTTACTTTACAAATAATCACATAGATGGCCATGACAAAATAGAAAAGTGGAGAGAAGAGGAAGATTATATTCTGGAATCACATATCCTGTCTATACCATTTAAACTTCTTTCAAAACTCAGGATTTCAGGGTGCCTGGGTGGCTCAGCCGCTAAGCGTCTGCCTTCGGCTCAGGTCATGATCCCAGGGTCCTGGGATCGAGTCCCACATGGGGCTCCCTGCTCAGCGGGAAGCCTGCTTCTCCCTCTCCCAGTCCCCCTGCTTGTGTTCCTGCTCTCGCTAACTCTCTCTCTGTCAAATAAATAAATAAAATCTTTAAAAAACAAAACAAACAAACAAACAAAAAACCCTCAGGATTTCACTAGCAAAGGAGCAACACTTCTGGCTGAGAAAAGAAAAAAAAAAATATATTGCCCTTTAAGGAACTGAATGTTAGGGCTCCAGGGGATGCCTGAATCTTAATATGAGAAACTTTTGAGCAGGTTGCTGGTTTTTCTAAAAAAGTTACCTGGTAATTTTAGCATTTCATTATACAAGTAAAATATATTTAGCCAAAAAGCTCTGCATTGACACAATTTACATGAAACTATAAAGGCTACCTCCCCAGACTACTCTTTCTAGGTAGAAAGCCTGTCCCCAAATGGCAGGATAATATATTTGCTACAATTTTCCTGGGAAACAGGAGACCTACTCAGCTGAGAATTTGAGATAATTCAATGAAGGGAGTATTCACAGTTTGGTGGCAAAACAAAGACCAACAAGACAGATTGAGGAACCTGGCAATTAGAAACAGAAGGAAGTAATTGCCACCATGAGTTCTGAAGGTGCAAAAAAGAAGAAATAGTAATATTGAAACAGAGCTGGAGCCATGGAAGGACTTCCAAACAGGAGCTAACATCATTATTTTATTATTTTATTTTATTTATTTTACTATTATTTTATTTTATTTTGCCATAAACCCCTTTGTCAGTAAAAATATATGAATCCCATCTCAGAATGCTACTTTTTATTAAGAATATTTTATTATGGTAAAATCATGAAATGTACCCTCTTACCACATTTTAAGTATACAATGCTATATTTTTGACTCTAGGTACAATGTTGTTCAGCAGATCTCTAGAACTTATCCATCTTGCTAAATTGAACCTGTGTGCCCATTGATTAGTAATTCTCTATTCTACACCCCGCTGCAGCCACTGGCAACCACTATTCTACTCTTTCATGCAGTGAGTTTTACTAATTTAGATACTTCATATAAGTGTAATCATACAGCAATTGTCCCTCTATGACTGGTTTATTTCATTTACCATAATGTTCTCAGGTTTATGTACGTTATAGCATATTGCAGAATTTCCTTCTTTTTAAAAGCTGAATAGCATTACACTGTATGTGTATAACACACTTTCTTTATCCATTCATCCAAAGATGAACATTTGTTTCCGTCTCTTGGTTATTGTGACTAGTGATGCAATGAACAGGGGAAGTTTAATATCTCTTCAAGATCCTGATTTCAATTCTTTAAAAAATTCCCAGAAGTGGGATTGCTGAACCATATGGTAGTTCTACTTTTAATTTTTTTGAGGAATCTCCATACTGTTTTCCATAGAGGCTGTGATGTGACATCTCACTGTATTTTTTTAAAGATCTTATTTATTTATTTGACAGAGATAGAGACAGCAAGAGCAGAAACACAAGCATGGGGAGTGGGAGAGGGAAAATCAGGTTTCCCGCCAAGCAGGGAGCCCAATGCAGGGCTCGATACCCAGGACCCTGGGATCATGACCTGAGCTGAAGGCAGCCGTTTAACGACTGAGCCACCCAGGCACCCCTCACTGTGGGTTTTTGTTTTGTTTTAGTAGGTTCCACACCCAGCATGGAGCCCAGTGTGGGGCTTGAAATCATAACCCTGAGATCAAGACTGAGCTGAGATCAAGAGTTGGACCCTTAACAGACAAAACCACCCAAACACCCCTCATTGTGGTTTTGATTGTATTTTTCTGATGCTTAGTGATATTGGGCATTTTTATTTGAGGTAATCCCAAATGTTTTCTTACATGTACTTTTGGTGCCTTATTTATGAAATCATTACCAAGACAAACACCATATACCTTTTCTCATATGTTTTATCCTGGGAGTTTTATAGTTTCAGGTCAAAAGATTACTTTTTAACTTATTTTGAGTTGCTTTTTGTGTTATGTGTTGTAAACTATGGGTTTCATTTCATTCTTTTGCATGAGGATATCCAGTTTTCATAGCACCATTTGTTGAAGAGATTAACCTTTTTCCACTGGCATTCTTGTCAAAGTCAGTTGACTGTATGTATATGAATTTATATATGGCCTCTTTATTCTGATCCACTGGTTTCTTTTTTTTAAGATTTTATTTATTTATTTGAGAGAGAGAGAGAGCATGAGCAGGGTAGGGGCAGAGGGAGAGGGAGAAGCAGACTCCCCAGCCTAACTGACCGTGCCCCTGATCTACTGGTTTCTATCATTTATTTTTTAGTTCCACACTATTTTAATTACTTTGGCTTTATAATTTATTTCAAAACCAAAAAGTCTATGTCTCCAGGTTTGGTATTCTTCCTGAAGATTGATTTCACTATTCATGATGTTTTGTGGCTAAATATAAAATTATTTTTTCTATTTTTATAAAAAATGTAATTGGGGTTTTGATAGGTATTGTATTAAATCTGTAGATAATTTTTGATAATATGAACATTTTAACAATCTTAAATCATTCAATTTATAAACAGGATATCTTTCCATTTGTTTGTGTCTTCTTTGATTTCTTTCATCAATGTTTTGTAGTTTTCAGTATACAAGTCTTTCACTTCTTTCATTAAGTTTATTCTTGGGGCGCCTGGGTGGCTCAGTTGGTTAAGCGACTGCCTTCGGCTCAGGTCATGATCCTGGAGTTCCGGGATCGAGTCCCACATCGGGCTCCCTGCTCAGCAGGGAGTCTGCTTCTCCCTCTGACACTCCTCCCTCTCATGCTCTCTGTCTCTCATTCTCTGTCTCACAAATAAATAAAAAAAAAATCTTAAAAAAAAAAATTAAAGTTTATTCTTGTTTTTTTTTTTTTGGTACTGTTGTAAATGAGATTGTTTTCTGAATTTCTTTTTCATATAGTTCACAATCACTTTATAGAGATGCATCTAATTTTTATAAGTTAGTTTTTGTATCCTGAAACTTTACAGAAATTGCTTTTTAGTTCTAACAGTTTTATTAATGGAATCATTAGATTTTTTTAATATAAAATTATGTTATCTGAAAACGAGGATGGTTTTAGTTCTTCTTTCTGAAATTGATTTTTTTTCTCTTGCCTATTGGCTACAATTTAGACTTCCAGGGCTATGTTTTTTTTTTTTTTAAGATTTATTTATTTATTTATTAGAGAGAGAGAGCATGAGAGGGGGGAAGGGCAGAGGGAGAAGCAGACTCCCCGCCGAGCAAGGAGCCCGATGTGGGACTCGATCCCAGGACTCCAGGATCATGACCTGAGCTGAAGGCAGTTGCTTAACCAACTGAGCCACCCAGGTGCCCCCCAGGGCTATGTTTAATAGAACTGATGAGAGTGAGCATCCTTGCTTTGTTCCTTATATTAGAGGAAAAGCTTTCAGTCTTTCACCATTTATTATGATGTCAGCCATGGGCTTTTTATATATGGCCCATATCATTTTGGGGTTAGTTACATTCTATTCCTAGTATGTTGGAAATTTTTATGACAAAAGGGTTTTAATTTTTGTCAAACTTTTTTCTGAATCTATTGAGATTATTATGTGACTTTCATGCTTTATTCCCTCAATGTGGCATATCACATTATTTTTTTTAATGTTGAACCATCTTTGCATCTGTTATAAATCCCACTTGATCATTGTGTAAGACTATTTTAATATGTGAACAGATTATGTTTGCTAGTATTTGGTTGAGGATTTTTGCATTTATGCTCATCAAGTATATTTGCCTATAGTTTTCTTGTGGTGTTTCTGACTAGTTTTGGTATAAGGGTAATGCTAGTTTCATTTTTAAAAAAAAGTTTGGAAATGTTCCTTATACTTCAACATTTTTCTAAAGGTTAAGGATTAACCTTAACTCTTCTTTAGATGTTTTGTAGAATTTACAAGGGAAATCATCAGGTCCTGGGCCCTTCTTTGTGTGAGATTTTAGATTATTAATTTAAAACCCTTACTACTTTCTTTTATTAATGTATTGTATTGCAAACAATGAATCATGGAACACTACATCAAAAACTAATGATGTAATGTATGGTGATTAACATAACATTAAAAAAAAACAACCTTACTAGTTATATATCTATTCAGACATAATAACTTTTAACTATTCTGTCTTGGTATAGTGTATGTTTCTACTAATTTATTAGTTCCTTCAAGAATATCCAGTTTCATGGCATGCAATTATCATAATAGTTTCACATGATCTTTTTTATTTCTAAGTTAGTGTATCTAAAGGTTTGCCAAATTTATTCATTTAAAAAATTCAGTTTAATTTTGTAATTATTTTTGTTTTACATTTCATTTATTTCTGCTCTAATGTTTGTTATTTCCTTCATTCTTCTAACTTAGAGCTTAGTTTGTTCATTTTTCAGCTCCTTGAGTTGTAAAATTAGGGTTTTTTGTTTGTTTGTTTGTTTTTGTTTGTTTGTTTGAAAGCTTTCTTCTTGGGGCACCTGGGTGGCATAATATGTTAAGCATCTGACTCTTGGTTTCAGTTCAGGTCATGGTCTTGGGGTCCTGGGATCAAGCCCCGTGTGGGGCCCTGTGCCCAGCATGGAGTCTGCTTGGGATTCTCTCTCTCCTCTCCCTCTCTAAAATAAATAATTATTAAAAAATAAAGCTTTCTTCTTTTTAATGTAAGTATCTGTTTCAGTACACTTCTGTATTAGTAGTATTAATGAAGAATTCCATTAAGTTTTGGTATATTGTATTTTTTATTTCTTCTTTGGCCCAATGTTTGTTCAAGAATGTGTCATTCAATTTCCACACATTTGTGAATTTTCCACTTTTCTATTGATTTTTAGTTTCATTCAATTATGGTATATTTTGGTATAATTTAAATCTTTCTTAAATTTGTTGATTAGTTTTGTCACCTAATATATGACACATACAGAAATAAATTCCATGTGTACTTGAGCAGAATCTGTATTCTGCTGCTATTGGGTGGTATGTTCTGTGTATGTATCTTAGGTCCTTTTGGTCTATAGTGTTGTTCAAGTTTATTTCCTAATTGATCTTCTGTCTAGTTTTTCTACCCATTATTGGAAGTGGAGTATTGATGCCTTCTGCTATTACTGTATTGTCCATTTCTACCTTCAGTGACTTCAATGTTTCCTTTATGGATTTAAGTATTCTGATGTTGGATGCATATGTATTAATAATTACTATATCTCCCTGATAGATCAACACTTTTATTATTATGTAAGATTCTTCTCTGTGTCTTAAGCCAGTTTTTGATGGAAAGTTGTTTTTTTCTGATATAAATATAACCAGTTGTCCTCTCTTTTGTTTATCACTGGTGTAGAATAACTTTTTCCATCCTTTCATGTTCAGCCTATGTCTTTCTTTGAGTCTAAAGTGAATTTCTTTGGAGAAGATAGAGGACAATGGCAGCAGAGTGGGAGGAACCCAAGCTTCCATCTTCCCATGAACAGAACTACATTATTTTAACTCATCCTAAATACCCCAGACATAGACTTGAAGAGAGACAGAACAAACTCCACAACTAAAGGGAGACAGTAGGTCACATTGAAGAAGGTAGGAAGTTTGGAGATGAGGTTTATGGAAGAAACAGATCACTGAAGCTGAGAATGGGAGGGAGCTGTGGCACTGAGAAGGTCAAGGGAGAGAAGAGTACATAGGGGAACACACAGAAAGTTTTCCCAAAGACAACAGCTTGGAAATGAGAAGGGCTGAATTTTGTGGGTTCTTTAAACCAGTGGAGCTTAAAGCATAAAGATTTAAAGATCATCAGAATTGGCTGGGATAGATTCTAGAGGGTACTGTGCTCCTCCTGGAGAAAAGGTAAGCAAACAACCCAGGGGGGAGACAGTGTAAAAACAGCAACTTGAAGAATGTCTAGGGCATACACTGGGGAGATTATTCACTCTTCTCAGAGTGCTTCCCTGAGAGGCAGTGTTCACAGAGATACTTCTCTCTGAACAAAGGAGCTGAGTGGTGCTGTTTCCTCTCCCATTCCACAGCATAAACATAGAGCCACCTGTGGAGCACAACACTCACAATGGCTGCCTAACTTGCATACAACAAACCCCAACAACTGCACTCTGGTGGGACTGATCTTCTCAGTCATGCTTGCCTCAGTCTCAGTGTGGCAGGCTCCTCCCCCTGAAGACCATCACTGCCTGTACCACCTCTCCCAACCAGAGAGTTCTGCAGGGTCTCAGATCTGGTGGAGATGGTGACAGGTCTCATTTCACAAGCAGACCAAAGCACACATAGTTAAGATTCACCACATTTAGGCCAGGGACCAAACACTGCCCATGGCAGGCAAGGAGAGCCTCTGCAATTGACTGGTCTGAAGGATAGAAGAGCCAAAACACAACAGCAGAACACACAAAGCACACACAAGAGACACTGTCTGAAGTGCTAGGTCCTGGGTGCTATGTGACCTCTTCTTCATAAGGCCATAACTTTCAGGAACAAGAAACATAACTGGCTGTTCTTACATAGAGAAGGAGGAAGAGACTTAGACAAAATGTGAAGATGTGGAAGAATTTATCCCCAATGAAAGAACAAGATAAGGCCATGGCCAGGGATCTAAGCAAAATAGATATAAGTAACATGTCTCATGAAGAATTTAAAACAGCAGTCATAAGGATACTCACTGGGCTTGAGAAAAGAACAGAAAAAAAAAAAAAAAACAGGGAGACCCATACTACAGGGATAAAAGAGTTATAAAACAGAGATGAAGAGTGCAACAAATGAGATTAGAAACAGGCTTGATGCAATGAATAGCAGGCTCAATGAAGCAGAGAAATGAATTAATGTCTTAGAAGACAAAGCAATGGAAAGTAATGAAGCTGAAAAAAAAAAGAGAGAGAGAGAAAGAAGAATTATGGAACACAAGAATAGACTTGGAGGACTCAGTGACTCCATCACATATAATGACATTCTTATTATAGGAGTCTCAAAAGAAGAGAGAGAAAAGGGGGCAGAAAATTTATTTGAGGAAACAATAGCTAAAAATTCCCCCAACTTGAGGAAGGAAACAGACATCTAGATCCAGGAAGCACAAAGAACTCCCATTAAAATCAACAAAAGCAGGCCAACAGCAAGACATATTGAAATTAAATTGGGAAAATGTAATGATAACAAAAGTCTCAAAAGCAGCAAGCCAAAAGAAGTACTTAACTTACAAGGGAAAACCCATAAGGCTAGCTGGAGATTTCTGAACAGAAACTTGGCAGCCAGAAGGGATTGGAATGATATATTCAAGGTGCTGAATGGTAAAAATCTGGAGCTTAGAATACACTATCCAGCAAGGTTATCACTCAGTATAGAAGGAGAGATAAAGAGTTTCCCAGACAAACAAAAACTACAGGGATTCATGATCAATAAACTAGCCCTGCAAGAGATATTAAAGAGGACTCTTTGAGAGCAAAGGAGAGACTAAAAATGCCAAAGACGAGAAAGGATCAAAGAAAATCTTCAGAAACAATGAAAATAACAAGTAATAAAATGGGTATGAACACATATGTATCAATAATTGCATTGAAGACAAATGGTCTAAATGCTCCAATCTAATACATAGAGTGTCAGTATGGATAAAAAAACAAAACAAGACAAACAAACAAAAAACAAAACATAAAAAAGACTCATCTACATGCTGCTTACAAGAGATTCATTTTAGACCTAAAGACACTTGCAGTTGAAAGTGAGGGGGTGGAGAAATATTTATCACAAAAAAGGGAGTCAAAAGAAACCCAGAGTACCAAAAGCTGTCTGACAAAGTACACTTTAAAACAAAGACTGTGACATGAGACAAAGAAGGGAACTAAATAACAATAAATGAGACAATCCACTAGAATATATAACAAATGCAAATATTTGTGTACCCCAAATGAGAACACCATAATATGTAAAATAATTAGTAACAAACATAAAGGAACTAATTGATGATAATAAACTAAAAATAGGGGACTATGGGGGGGCGGAGCAAGATGGTGGAGGAGTAGGAGACCTGGATTTACTCTGGTCCCAGGAATTCAGCTGGATAGGAATCAAACCATTCTGAACACCTATGAACTCAACAGGAGATCGAAGAAAAGAATAGCAACAACTCTCTAAACAGAAAAGCGACCACTTCCTGGAAGGTAGGACGTGCAGAGAAGTGAATCCGAGGCTATATTCAGAAGGATATACGGCGGGGGAGGGGGCTTCCATCGGCCGCTTCTGGCAAGTGATAGAGCAGTGGAGCACAAAATCGGAACTTTTAGAAGTCTGTTCCACTGAGAGACGTCGCTCCAGTGGCTAAGTGGGGGGTGGAACCCTCCGGGACAGTGTGGTCTCAGGACCCTTGGGGTCACAGGAAGACTGGGGTGCCTGAGTGCAGCAGACCTCCCAGGTATCAGAGCAGGAAAGCCAGCTGCAGAGACGGAGCCGAGGAATTGGGTCTCAGCTCGGGGTTGCCATAAACCGTGATCCACGGCACAGTCGGGCCACTGCTCCTGCAGCAGCGACCCAACAAGCGGCAGATCCGGGGAGATGCCTCTTCTTCCCCTGGGAGGAGCGGCACAGCAGTGCACCACAGGGATGTGCTGGGTTTGGAGACTCCACATAGGGACGGGTGCCAGAGATAGAAACACTCGTTCACAGGCCAGATGAGCACGGAGTGCGTCTGGAGACTGGGGAGACGTGAGTGACTGAGTGCTTTTCTCTCGGGGCTCACTGAGGAGTGGGCCCCGAGTTCTCGGCTCCACCAGGGTGGAGATTGGGAGGCCGCCATTTTCACTCTCATCCTCCAGAGATGTAGAGAAAACTTGCAGGGAACAAAAGTTCCTGAGAGCAAACCCGAGCAGATGACTTAGCCCGGACTGGCAAGGGTGGGGCAATCCTGCTTCGGGCAAAGACATCTGGGAACCATGGCAACAGGCCCCTCCCCCGGAAGATCAGCAAGAACAGCCAGGCAAGACCAAGTTTACTGATCAATGAGAATGGCAGAACTCCAGCGCTAGGGGAATACTGCACATAAAATTCATGGCTTTTTTACTATGTTTCTTTAGTCTTTCAAAGTTAATTTTATTTTTTACCTTTCTTCTTTTTTTCTGAAATTTTATTTTTCCCTATTTCAACCAACATCTTATCAATCCCTTTTAAAAAAATTATTTTTCATTTTTAGAGTCATATTCTATCCCTTCATAGTAGTTACCCTTATTTTTGGCATATATATGTATATATATATATATATATATATATATATATATACATATATATATATATATATATAAAGTTGTTCTCTCTTTAAAATTTTGGGATACAGTTTCTTCTAACAGACCAAAATATACCCTAAATCTCTAGTGTATGACTTTGTTCTAGTCTCCTGCCTGATCACATTCTATCCTTTTTTCCCTTTTTTTTAAATCCTCTTCTTTCTTTTTTCAAACAACTTCTTATAAATTCCTTTTATAATTTTTTTTATAATTTTCATCTTTACAATCATATTCCATCCCTTCATTGTATTTACCCTTATTTGTGTAAATCTATAAGTTTTCCATTCTTTAAAATTTTGGGAATCACTTTCTTCTAACAGACCAAAATACACCCCAAATCTAGTGTGTGGCACTAATCTATGCACCAACCTGATCATATTTGATCACATTCTGGTTTTTTGTTTTGTTTTGTTCTGTTTTGGTTTGTTTTTATCTTTTTCTTTTTCTTTTCTCTTTCTTTCCCTTTCTTTTCCCCTGGTTTCAGGTCTCTTCTGATTTGTTTAGAGTATATTTTCTGGGGATGTTGTTACCCTGTTAGCATTTTCTTCTCCCATTCATCTATTCTCCTCTGGACAAAATGACAAGATGGAAAAAATCACCTCAACAAAAAGAACAAGAGGCAGTACCGACTGCCAGGGACCTGCTCAATACGGACATTAGTACGATGTTGGAACTAGAGTTCAGAATGATGATTTTAAAGATATTAGCTGGGCTTGGAAAAAGCATGGAAGTTATTAGAGAAACCCTTTCTGGAGACATAAAAGAACTACAATCTAACCAAGTTGAAATCAAAAAGGCTATTAATGAGGTGCGATCAAAAATGGGGGTGCTAACTGCTAGGTTAAATGAGGCAAAAGAGAGAATTAGTGATATAGAAGACCAAATGATGGAAAATAAAGAAGCTGAGAAAAAGAGAGATAAACAACTACTAGATCACGAGGGCAGAATTCGAGAGATAAGTGATACCATAAGACGAAACAATATTAGTACAATTGGGATTCCAGAAGAAGAAGAAAGAGAGAAAGAGACAGGAGGTATATTGGAGCAAATTATAGGAGAGAACTTCCCTAATTTGGAGAAGGAAACAGGCATCAAAATCCAGGAGGCACAGAGAAGCCTCCTTAAAATCAATAAAAATAGGTTAACACCCCGACATCTAATAGTAAAACTTACGAGACTCAGAGACAAAGAGAAAATTATGAAAGCAGCTTGGGAGAAGAGATCTGTAACCTACAATGGTAGAAACATTAGATTGGCAACAGACCTATCCACAGAGACCTGGCAGGCCAGAAAGGACTGACATGATATCTTCAGAGCACGAAATGAGAAAAATATGCAGCCAAGAATACTATATCCAGCTAAGCTGTCATTGAAAATTGAAGGAGAGATAAAAAGCTTCCAGGACAAACAAAAACTAAAGGAATTTGCAAACACAAAACAAGCCCTACAAGAAATATTGAAAGGGGTCCTCTAAGCAAAGGGAGAGCCTAAAAGTAACATAGACCAGAAAGGAACACAGATAATATACAGTAATAGTCACCTTACAGGCAGTAGAATGGCACTAAATTCATATCTTTCAATAGTTACCCTGAATGTAAAGAGGCTAAATGCCCCAATCAAAAGACACAATGTATCATATTGGATAAAAAAACAAGACCCATTGAAATGCTGTCTGCAAGAGACTCATTTTAGACCCAAAGACACACCCAGATTAAAAGTGAGGGGGTGGAAAACCATTTACCATGCTAACGGACACCAAAAGAAAGCTGGGGTGGAAATTCTTATATCAGACAAATTAGATTTTAAACCAAAGACTGTAATAATAGATGAGGAAGGACACTATATCCTACTTAAAGGGTCTATCCAACAAGAAGAGCTAACAATTGTAAATATCTATGCCCCTAACATGGGAGCAGCCAATTATATAAGCCAATTAATAACAAAAGCAAAGAAACACATCGACAACAATACAATAATAGTGGGGGAATTTAACACCCCCCTCACTAAAATAGATCATCTAAGCAAAGGATCAACAAGGAAATAAAGACTTTAAATGACACACTGGACAAAATGGACTTCACAGATATATTCAGAACATTCCACCCCAAAGTAACAGAGTACACATTCTTCTCTAGTGCCCATGGAACATTCTCCAGAATAGATCACATCCTAAGTCACAAATCCTGTCTCAACCAGTACCAAAAGATTGGGATCATTCCCAATCAGACCATAATGCTTTGAAACTAGAACTCAATCACAAGAGGAAAGTCAGAAAGAACTCAGATACATGGAGGCTAAAGAGCATCCTACTGAAGAATGAGTGGGTCAACCAGGAAATTAAAGAAGAAATAAAAATATTCATGGAAACAAATGAATATGAAAATACAACTGTTCAAAATCTTTGGGATACAGCAAAGGCAGTCCTGAGAGAAAAGTATATAGCAATACAAGCCTTTCTCAAGAAACAAGAAAGGTCTCAAGTACACAACCTAACCCTACACCTAAAGGAGCTGGAGAAAGAACAGCAAATAAAGCCTAAACCCAGCAGGAGAAGAGAAATCATAAAGATCGGAGCAGAAATCAATGAAATAGAAACCCAAAGAACAGTAGAACAGATCAACGAAACTAGGAGCTGGTTCTTTGAAAGAATTAAAAAGATTGATAAACCCCTGGCCAGACTTACTAAAAAGAAGAGAGAAATGACCCAAATAAATAAAATCATGAATGAAAAAGGAGAGATCACAACCAACACCAAAGAAATACAAACAATTATAAGAACATATTATGAGCAACTATATTCCAGCAAGTTAGATAATCTGGAAGAAATGGATGCATTCCTAGAGATGTATCAACTACCAAAACTGAACCAGGAAGAAATAGAAAACCTTAAGAGACCTATAACCACTAGGAAATTGAAGCAGTAATCAAAAATCTCCCAAAAAACAAAAGCCCAGGGCCAGATGGCTTCCCAGGGGAATTCTACCAAACATTTAAAGAATAATTAATATCTATTCTTCTGAAACTCTTCCAAAAAATAGAAATGGAAAGAAAACTTCCAAACTCGTTTTATGAGGCCACAATTACCTTGATCCCAAAACCAGGCAAAGACCCCATCAAAAAGGAGAATTACAGACCAATATCCTTAATGAACATGGATGCAAAAATTCTCACCAAAATACTAGCCAGTAGGATACAACAGTACATTAAAAAGATTATTCACCACGACCAAGTGGGATTTATCCCTGGGCTGCAAGGTTGGTTCAACATCCACAAATCAATCAACGTGATACAATACATTAACAAAAGAAAGAACAAGAATCATATGAACCTCTCAAGAGATGGAGAAAAAGCATTTGACAAAATACAGCATCCTTTCTTGATCAAAACTCTTCAGAGTATAGGGATAGAGGGTACATACCTTGATATCATAAAAGCCATTTATGAAAAACCCACAGCGAATATCATTCTCAATTTGGAAAAACTGAGAGCTTTCCCCTTAAGGTCAGGAACATGGCAGGGATGTCCACTATCACCACTGCTATTCAACATAGTATTAGAAGACCTAGCCACAGCAATCAGAAAACAAACAGAAATAAAGTCATCCAAATTGGCAAAGAAGAGGTCAAACTGTCACTCTTTGCAGATGAGATGATATTTTATATGGAAAACCCAAAAGACTCCATCCCCAAACTGCTCAAACTCATACAGGAATTCAGTCAAGTGGCAGGATATAAAATCAATGCACAGAAATCGGTGGCATTCCTATACACCAACAACAAGACAGAAGAAGGAGAATTTAAGGAGTTGATCCCATTTACAATTGCACCCAAAACCATAAGATACCTAGGAATAAATCTAACCAAAGAGGCAAAGAATCTGTACTCAGAAAACTATAAAATACTCATGAAAGAAATTGAAGAAGACACAAAGAAATGGAAAAACGTTCCATGCTCATGAATTGAAGAACAAATATTGTGAAGATATCAATGCTACCTAGAGCAATCTACACATTTAATGCAATTCTAATAAATAAACCATCAACTTTTTTCAAAGAATTGGAACAAATAATCCTAAAATTTGTATGGAACCAGAAAAGACCCCGAATAGCCAGAGGAATATTGAAAAAGAAAAGGAAAGCTGGTGGCATCACAATTTTGAACTTCCAGCTCTATTACAAATCTGTCATCAGCAAGGCAGTATGGTAGTGGCACAAAAACAGACACATAGATCAATGGAACAGAAGAGAGAGCCCAGAAATGTACCCTCAACTCTATGGTCAACTAACCTTCGACAAAGCAAGAAAGAATGTCCAATGGAAAAAAGACAGTTTCTTCAACAATGGTGTTGGGAAAATTGGACAGCCACATGCCGAAGAATGAAACTGGACCATTTCCTTACACCACACACAAAAATAGAGTCAAAATGGTTGAAAGACCTAAATGTGATACAGGAATCCATCAAAATCCTAAAGGAGAACACAGGCAGAAACTTCTTCGACCCAAGCCCCAACAAATTCTTCCTAGAAACATCACCAAAGGCAAGGGAAACAAGGGCAAAAATGAACTATTGGGACTTCATCAAGATAAAAAGCTTTTGCACAGCAAAAGAAACAGTCAACAAAACCAAAAGTCAACTGACAGAATGGGAGAAGATATTTGCAAATGACATATCAGATAAGGGGCCAGTATCCAAAATCTGTAAAGAACTTGTCAAACTCAACACACAAAGAACAAATGATCCAATCAAGAAATGGGCAGAAGACATGAACAGACATTTTTCCATGAAATGGAAAAGTGCTCAACATCTCTCGGCATCAGGGACATCCAAATCAAAACCTCAATGAGATACCCCCTCACACCAGTCAGAATGGCTAAAATTAAGTCAGGAAATGACAGATTTTGGCAGGGATGTGGAGAAAGGGGAACCCTCCTACACTGTTGGTGGGAATGCAAGCTGGTGCAGCCACTCTGTAAAATAGTGTGGAGCTTCCTCAAAGTGTTGAAAATAGAGCTTCCCTATGACCCAGCAATTGCACTACTGGGTATTTACCCTGAAGATACAAATGTAGTGATCAGCAGGGGTATGTGCACCCCAATGTTTATAGCAGCAATGTCCACAATAGCCAAACTATAGAAAGAGCCAAGATGTCCATCGACAGATGAATGGATAAAGAAGATGTGGTGTATATATACACAATGGAATATTATGCAGCCATAAAAAGGAATGAAATCTTGCCATTTGCAATGACATGGATGGAACTGGAGGGTATTATGCTGAGCGAAATAAGTCAATCAGAGAAAGACATGTGTCATATGATCGCACTGATATTAGGAATTTTTAATCTCAGGAAACAAACTGAGGGATGGTGGAGGTTGGGAGTTGGGAGGGCTGGGGTGGCTGGATGATAGACATTGGGGAGGGTATGTGCTTTGGTGAGTGCTGTGAATCATGTAAGACTGTTGAATCACAGACCTGTACCTCTGAAACAAATAATACATTATATGTTAAAAAAAAGAAGAAGAAGAAGAAGAAGAAGATAGCAGGAAGGGAAAAATGAAGTGCGGGAAATTGGAGGGGTAGACAAACCATGAAACACTATGGACTCTGAGAAACAACCTGAGGGTTCTAGAGGGGTATGGGTTAGCCTGGTGATGGGTATTAAAGAGGGCACATATTGAATGGAGCACTGGATGTTATGCGCAAACAATGAATCATGGAACACTATATCAAAAACTAATGATGTATGGTGATTAACATAACATAATAAAATTTTAAAAAGAAAGAATACATATATCGAACAAACTATGCTTCAAAGCAAAGACTGACATTATATGATCATAAAGGGAATAATCCACAAGAAGATATAACAATTGTAAATATTTATGCACACAACATGGGAGCATCCAAATTTATATAACTAATAACAAAAATAAATAAGGAACAAATTCACAATTAACACAATAGTAGTAGGGGCATTAACACCCCACTTGCATCAGTGGACACATCATTGACACTGAAAATCAACAAGAAAATAAAAACAGCTTTGAATGACACACTGGACCAGATGGACTTAAAAGTTATATTCAGAACACTCCTTCCCAAAAGAGCAGAACACACATTATTTTCAAGTTTGCATGGAACATTCTCCAGTAGAGATTACATATTAGGTCACAAATTGGGCCTTAACAAATACAGAAAGATTGAAATCAAGTCACAACCATCAGAAAACTAAATGAAATAAAAGGCATTCAAACCAGCAAGGAAAAAGTGGTGCTTTCACTATGTGCAGACAACAGGATACTCTATATAGAAATCATTAAAGACTTCACCAAATAAACTGCCAGAACTGAGAAACAAATTCAGCAAAGTCATAGGATAGAAAATCACCATAAAGAAATATGTTGCATTTCTATACACCAATAATGAAGCAGCACAAAGAGAAATTAAGGAATTAATCCCATTTTTAATTGCAACAAAAACCATGAGATACCCAGGAATAAACCTAACCAAAGAGGTAAAACATCGGTACTCTGAAAACTATAAAACACTGATGAAAGAAATTGAAGATGACACCTGGAAATGGAAAAACATTTCATGCTTATGGATTGGAAGAAAAAACTATTGCTAAATGTCTATATTACCCAAATAATCTACACATTTATTGTAACCACTGTCAAAATACTACCACTATCAAGGACCTAGAACAAACAATCAAAATTTACAAAAGCCCCAAATAGACAAAGCAGCCTTGAAAAAGAAAAGCAGAGCTAGAGGCATCACAATTCTGCACTTAAAGTTACATTACAAGACTGTAGTGATAAAGACAATGTGGTACTGGCACAAAAATAGACATATACATCAATAGAATAAAATAGAAAAACCCAGAAATAAACCCACAACTGTATGGTCGATCTTCAAAAATCAGGAAAGAATGAATATCCAATGGAAAAAAGACAGTCTCTTCAAAAAATGGTTGAGAAAACTGAACAGCAACATGCAAAAGAATGAATCTGGACCACTTTCTTACACCATACACAAAAATAAATTCAAAATGGATTGAAGACCTAAATGTGAGATCTGAAATCATAAAAATCCTGGAAGAAAAAAGAGGCAGCAACTTCTTTGACATTGGCCTTAGCAACTTATTTCTAGATATGTCTCCTGAGACAAGGGAAACAAAATACAAACTATTGGGACTTCATCAAAATTCACAACTTCTCCACAGTGAAAGAAACAATCCACAAAAATAAAAGGCAACCTATGGAATGGGAGAAGATATTTATAAAGGACATATCTGACAATGGGTTAGTATCCAAATATATAGCAAACTTATAAAACTCTACACCCAATAAACAAATAATCCAATACAAAAGTGGGCACAAGACATGAATAAATATTTTAACAAAGAAGACAAGCGGATGGGAAACAGACATATGAAAAGATGCTCAATATTACTCATTATCAGGGAATTCAAATCAAAACTACGATGATAGATCACCTCACACCTATCAGAATAGTGAAAATTAACAACACAGGGAACAACAGGTGTTGGTGATGATACAGAGAAAAAGGAACCGTCTTGTACTCTTGGTGGCATTGCAAACTGGTGCAGCCACTCTGGAAAACAGTACGGAGGTTCCTCAAAAAGTTGAAAATACTACTTCCCTTAGATCCAGTAACTGTACTATTAGGTATTTACCCAAAGAATACAAAAATACTAATTCAAAGGGATACATGCACCCTGATGATGATAGCAGGATTATCTACAATAGTCAGTTTATGAAAACAGCCCAAATGTCCATCAACTGTTGAATGGATAAAGAAGTGTGTGTGTGTATAATATTGCTCAGTCATAAAAAAAGAATGAAATTTTGCCATTGCAAAGATGTAGATGGAGCTAGACAGTATTATGCTAAGTGAGAGAAGTCAGAGAAAGACAATTACCATATGACCTTATACATGTGGAATTTAAGAGACAAAACAAATGAGCAAAGGGAAAAAAGAGAGTGAGAAGCAAATCAAGAAAGAGATTCTTAACTCTAGAGAATGTAATGATGGTTAACAGAGGGGTGTCATGGGGGAACGGGTTAAATAAATATGTGATGTGTATTAAGGAGTACACTTGTAATGAGTATTTGCTGTTGCACCCTCTTTTCTTGGATGAGAGGGGGACTGAGTGATCCAGACGCTGTTTTTGTCAAGTGTAATGTATATGCAGACTTCTAAAAAAATTTTGTAATTTAAATTTTGTTAGTTAACATACAGTGCAATATTGGTTTCTGGAGTAGAATTCAGTGATTCATCACTTATGTATAATACCCAGTGCTCATCACAACAAGTGCTCTCTTTAATACCCATCCTCCATCTAGCCAACCCCCCACCTCCCTCCATCAAACCTCAGTTTGTTCTCTATCATTAAGAGTAATTTATGGATTGTTTCCCTCTCTCCTTTTTTTTCCCTCTCCTCCCTTACCATCTGCTCATCTGTTTTCTTTCTTAAGTTCCACATATGAGCGAGATCATATGGTATTTGTCTTTCTCTGACTGACTTATTTGACTTAGCATAGCACACACTAGCTCCATCCATGTTCTTGCAAATGGCAAGATTTCATTCTTTTTGATGACTGAGGAATATTCCATTGTATATACATACCACTATTCTTTATTGATTCATTAGTTGATGGACATTTGATCTCTCTCCATAGTTTGACTATGGTTGATAATGCTGCTATAATCATGGGGGTGAATGTACCCCTTTGAACCTGTATTTTTGAATAATTTGGGTAAATACCTAGTAGTGCAATTGCTGGATTGTAGGGTAGAGTTATTTTTAAATTTTTGAGGAACCTCCATACTGTTTTCCAGAGTGGCTGCACCAGTTTGCATTCCCACCAACAGTGTGAGAGGGTTCCTTTTTCTCCACATCCTCGCCAACACCAGTTGTTTTTTGTGTCATTAATTTTAGCCTTTCTGACAAGTGTGAAGGTGTTATCTCATTGTGGTTTTGATTTCTATTTCTCTGATGATGAGTAATATTGAACATTTTTTCATGTGTCTGTTAGCCATCTGATGTCTTCTTTGGCAAAGTGTATTCATGTCTTCTGCCCATTTCTTGACTGGATTATTTGTTTTTAGGGTGTTGAGTTGGTAAGTTCTTTTTTTTTTTAATATTTTTTATTTATTTATTTGACAGAGAGAGACACAGCGAGAAAGGGAACACAAGCAGAGGGAGTGGGAGAGGGAGAAGCAGGCCTCCCGCTGAGCAGGGAGCCCGATGCCGGTCTTGATCCCAGGACCCTGAGGTCATGACCTCAGCCGAAGGCAGACGCTTAATGACTGAGGCACCCAGGCACCCCAAGTTTGGTAAGTTCGCTACAGATTTTGGATACTAACCCTTTATCAGATATGTCATTTGCAAATATCTTCTCCCATTCCTTAGGCTGCCTTTTAGGTTTTTTTATTATTTCCTTCACTGTGCAGAAGCATTTTATCTTGATAAAGTCCCAATAGTTCATTTTTGCTTTTGTTTCCCTTGCCTCTGGCAACATGTTTAATAAAAAGTTGCTGCTGCCAAGGTCAAAGAGGTTTCTGCCTGCGCTCTCCTCTAGGATTTTGATAGTTTCCTATCTCACATTTAGAATCTATTTTTGTGCATGGTGCAAGAAAGTGGTCTAGGCTCATCCTTCTGCATGTTGCTGTCCAGTTTTCCCAACACCATTTGTTGAAGAGACTATTTTTTTTTTTCCCATTGGATATTCTTTCCTGCTTTGTCAAAAATTGGTACACCATACAGTTGTGGGTCCATTTCTGGGTTTTCTATTATGTTCCCCTGATCTATGCGTCTGTTTTTGTGCCAGTACCATATGTTTTTGATGACTACAGCTTGTAATATAGCTTGAAATCTGGAATATTGATGCTTCCAGTTTTGTTTTTCTTTATCAGAATTGCTTTGGCTGTTTGGGTTTTTCTGGTTCCATACACATTTTAGAATTGTTTGTTCTAGCTCTGTGAAAAATGGTGGTATTTTGATAGGGATTGCTTTAAATGTGTAGATTATTTTGGGTAATATAGACATCTTAACAATGCTCTTCCAATCGATGAGCATGGAATGCTTTTCCATTTCTTGTGTCCTCTTCAATTTCTTTTGCAAGTGTTTTATAGTCTTCAGAGTACAGATCTTTTACCTTTTACCTAGTGAGGATTATTCTGAGGTATCTTACAGTTTTTGGTGCAATAGCAAATGAGATCAATTCCTTAATTTCTCTTTGTGGTGTTTTGTTATTGGTGTATAGAAATGCAACAGATTTCTGCACATTGATTTTATATCCTGCAAATTTGCTGATTTCATGTTTTAGTTCTAGCAATGTTTTGATGGAGTCTTTTGGGTTTTCTACATAGAGTATAATGTCATCTGCAAATAATGGAAATTTCACTTCTTCCTTGCCAATTTGAATAACTTTCATTTATTTTTGTTGTCTGATTCCTGAGGCTAAGACTTCCAGTACTATATTAAATAATAAGATGAGTGTAGACATCCTTATCTTGTTCCTGACTCTAACGGAAAGGCTCTCAGTTTTTCCCCATTGAGGATGATATTAGCTTTGGGTCTTTCATATATGGCCTTTAAGATGTTGAGGTATGTTCTATTGATCCCTACTTTGTGGAGGGTTTTTATCAAGAAAGGATGTTGTATTTTGTCAAATGCTTTTTCTGCATCTATTGATGAAATCATATGGTTCTTATCCTTTTTTTTATTAATGTGGTGTATCATGTTGATTGATTTGTGAATGTTGAACCAACCTAGAAGCCCAGGAATAAATCCCTCTTGGACGTGGTGAATAATCCTTTTAATGTACTGTTGGATCTTTTTTTTTTTTTAAGATTTTATTTATTTATTTGAGAGAGAGAGAATGAGAGACAGAGAGCATGAGAAGGAGGAAGGTCAGAGGGAGAAGCAGACTCCCTGCTGAGCAGGGAGCCCGATGCGGGACTCGATCCCGGGACTCCAGGATCATGACCTGAGCCAAAGGCAGTCACTTAACCAACTGAGCCACCCAGGCACCCTGTACTGTTGGATCTTATTGGCTAGTATTTTGGTGAGAATTGTTACATCCATGTTCATCAGGGATATTGGCCTGTAATTCTTCTTTTTGGTGAGGTCTTTGTCTGGTTTTTGAATCAAGGTAATGCTGACTTTGTAAAATGAGTTTGGAAGTTTTCCTTCCGTTTCTATTTTTTGGAACAGTTTGAGGAGACTAGGTATAAATTCTTCTTTTAATGTCTGTTAGAATTCCTGTGGAAACCCATCCATCCCTGGACTTTATTTTTGGGGAGATTTTTGATTACTGCTTCAATTTCCTTGATGTTTATGGGTCTGTTCAAATTTTCTATTTCATCTTGTTTCAGTTTTGGTAGTTTGTAGGTTTCTAGGAATTTGTCTGTTTCTTCCAGTTTGCCTAATTTGTTGGTATATAATTTTTCATAGTATTCTCTTATAATTGTTTATATTTCTGTGGTGTTTCTTGGCATTTCTCTTCTTTCATTTGTGATTTTATTAATTTGGGTCCTTCCCCTTTTCTTTTTGATAAGTTGGGCTAGGGGTTTATCAATTTTATTAATTCTTTTGAGGAGTCATCTCTTAGTTTCATTAAACCATTTTATTGCTTTTTTGTTTGTTTCTTTGTTTCTATATTGTTTGTGCTGTGATGTTTATTTTTCCTCCTCTTCTGCCAGATTTGGATTTTATTTTCTGTTCCTTTTCTAGCTTTTTAGGTGTAAGGTTAGGTTGTTTATTTGAGACTTTTCTTGCTTCATAGGGCTGTATTGCAATATACTTCCCTTTTAAGACTGACTTTGTTGCATCCCAAAGGTTTTGGACTGTCATGTTTTCATTTTCGTTTGCTTCCATGTATTTTTAAATTTCTTTTTAATTTCCTGGTTAACCCAATCATTGTTTAGTAGGATGTTCTTTAACCTCCATGTATTTGTGGTCTTTCCAAATTTATCTTGTCGTTGACTTCAAGTTTCATAGCATTGTGGTCTGAAAATATGCGTGGTATGATATCAGTCTTTTTGTACTTCTTGAGGCCTGATTTGTGACCAGTATGTGATCTATTCTGGAGAATGTTCCATGTGCACTAAAAAATAATGTGTATTCTCCTGCTTTAGGATGAAATGTTATGAATATTATCTGTTAAGTCCATCTGGTCCAGTGTGTCATTCAAAGTCATTGTTTCCTTGTTGATTTTCTGTTAGATGATTTGTCCATTGCTATAAGTGGGAGTCCCCTACTATTATTATATTATTAATGAGTTTCTTTATGTTTTTTATTAATTGATTTAAATATTTGGGTACTCTCACATTGGGGCATAAATATTTACAATCAATAGATCTTATTGATGGTAGACCCCTTAATTATAATATAATGCCCTTCTTCATCTCTTATTACAGTCTTTATTTTAAAATCTAACTTGTCTTGGGGACCTTGGTGCCTCAGTTGGTTAAGCATCCAACTCTTGATTTCAGCTCAGATCATAATCTCAGGGTTGTGAGATCGAGCCCCACATTGGGCTCCATGCTGATCATGGGACCTGCTTAGGATTCTTTGTCTCTCTGGGATGTCTGAATAGCTCAGGCAGTTAAGCATCTGCCTTTGGCTCAGGTCATGACCCCAGGATCCTGAGATCAAGCTCCCCACTGGGCTCCATGCTCCATGCTTCTCCCTCTCCTTTGCAGCTCTCTTCCTCTCTTTCTTTCACTTTCTCTCTTAATCTCTCTCAAATAAATAAATACATAATCTTTTTAAAAAACAATTATCTCATGGGCACCTGGGTGGCTCTGTTGGTTAAAGCGACTGCCTTCGGCTCAGGTCATGATCCTGGAGTCCCTGGATTGAGTCCCGCATCGGGCTCCCTGCTTGGCGGGGAGTCTGCCTCTCCCTCTGACCCTCCCCCCTCTCATGTGCTCTCTCTCATTCTCTCTCTCTCAAATAAATAAATAAAATCTTTAAAAATAAATAAATAAAAAACAATTATCTCTCTTCCTCTCCTCCTACCCCCTCCCCCCTAAAATATAAATAAACAAATAATAAAATCTAGTTTTTTCTGATATAAGTATGACTAATCTGGCTTTCTTTTGACATCCATTAGCATGATAATAGTCTTCCATCCCTGCAGTATCTTTTTTTAAAAGATGTATTTATTTATTTTTAGAGAAAGAGAGAGAGAGCTGGAGCAGGGGGAGGGGCAGAGGGATAAGGAGAGAATCCACAAGCAGACTCCCCACTGAGCTGGGACTCTGACTCAGGGCTTGATCCCAGGACCCCAAGATCATGACCTGAGCCAAAACCAAGTGTCTGATGCTCAACCAACTGAACCACCCAGGTTTCCCTCCATCCCCTCACTTTCAATCTGGAGGTGTCTTTAGGTCTTAAATGAGTCCCTTGTAGGCAGCATATACTTGAATCTTGTTTTTCTTTTGATCCATTCTGATACCTTATGTCTTTTGATTGGAGCATTTAGTCTCTTTACATTCAGAGTGATTATTGAAAGATATTAATTTAGTGCCATTGTGTTACCTGTAGAGTTGGTATTTCTGGTTATGTTCTCTGGCCCTTTCTACTGTTTGTTGCTTTTGGTCTTTTTTTTTTTTTTTCCTCCACTCAAAGAGTGCCCCTGAAAATTTCTTGCAGGGCTGGTTTGGTAGTCATGAACTCTTTTAGTTTTTGTTTGTCTGGGAAATTCTTGATCTCCTCTTCTATTCTGAATGATAACCTTGCTGGATAAAGTATTCCTGACTACATGTTTTTCCCATTCAGCACATTGAATATATCATGCCACTCCTTTCTGACTTGACAAGTTTCTGTTGAAAAAACTCCAGGTTGCCTTATGGGTCTCCCTTTTAAGTTGAGGACTTCTTTTGTCTCATTGCTTTTAAGATTTTTTCTTTATCACTATATTTTGAAATTTAATTACAGTATGTCTTGTTGTTGGGGTGCCTGGGTGGCTCAGTTGGTTAAGCATCCAACTCTTGGTTTCAGCTCAGGTCATGATCTAATGGATAAGCCCATCAGGCTCTGTGTTCAGCAGGGAGGCTCCTTGAGGATTCTCTCCATCTGCCCTTCTCCCCACTCTCTCTCAAATAAATAATTTTTTTTTTAAAAAAGTCTTTTGTGGGCCTGTTTTTGTTTGTTTGTTTTTATCATTTTTATTTGTTTGTTTTGTTTTGTTTTGATGTCTCCTTCTGTTCTGAATGACAGCCTTGCTGGATAAGGAATTCTTTGCTGCATATTTTTTCCCATTCAGCGCATTGAATATTTCCTTCTACTTCTTTCTGGCCTGCCAAGTTTCGGTAGATAGATCTGCTGTGAACCTGATCTGTCTTTCCTTTTGTATTAAGGACTTTTTTCCCCTTGGTGCTTTCAGGATTTTTTCCTTGTCCGTGTATTTCATGAATTTGGCAATGATGTCCCTTGGTGATGGTCAGCTTTTGTTTAATTTAATGGAATTTCTCTGTGTTTCTTTAATTTTGCTGTTTGTGTCCTTCTTCAGATTAAGGAAATTTTTAGCTATAATTTGTTGGAATAAACCTCCTTTTTCTCTCTCTTTGTCTTCTGGGACTCCTATGATACAAATATTATTATGTTTTAATATATATTATGTTCAGTTCCCTCATTTTAACTTTATGGTCCATTACCTTTCTTTCTTCTTTTCAGCTCATTATTACCTTTCTTTCTGCTTTCAGCTTCATTATTTTCCATAATTTTATTTATATATCAGTGATTCACTCCTCTGCTTCATCCATCCTCAATTTTATGGCCTCCACTTGGGACTGCATCTTGGTTTTAGCATTTTTAATTTTGGTCTGACTAGATTTCAGTTCTTTTATCTCTGCAGTAAGGGATTCTCTAGTGTCTTCTATGGTTTTTCAAGCCCAGCTGGTATCCTTACAATTCTTGTTTTATTTTGTTTTGTTTTAGTTTATTGTTTAATGATATACTTATTTATTTTAGAGAGAGAGAGAGAGAGAGTGAGTGGGGCAAGGGCAGAGGGAGAGAGAGACAAGCACACTCCCTGCTGAGTGTGGAGTGTCAAGAGTCAGATGCTTAACTGATCCACCCAGGCTTCCCTAGTAACCTTATAATATAATAATAATATAATAAATTCTAGTTCAGACATCTTGTTTATATTTGTATGGATTATATCCCTGGCCATGAATACCACTTCTTATTCTTTCTTCTGGGGTGAACTTCTCAGTCTCGTCATTTTTTCCAGAAAAGAAAAGAAAGACAGATAAAGAAAAAAGAAGAGAACCCAACAATAACAACAACAAAAACCAAAAAAAAAAAAAAAAAAGCAAAACAAAACCAAAAAACCCTAAATACCGGGTGTGCTTTTGTTTACTTGTTAAAAGAATCTAGATACCAAAATAAGAAAAAAATAAATAAAATGAAAGTAAACAAATATGTATAAATATATTTATGTGTATAAATAATAAATATATATAAATAATAAATATAATATATATATAGCTACATATATTTATATTATATATTATGTATTTATTTGTAGTTATATATATTTATAAACTTTAAATATATAGTGTATATGTAAAAATAAAAATCAAATAATTAATAAAAAGTTTTTTTAAGAGGGCTGCTTGGGTGGCTCAGTCATTAAGTGTCTGCCTTCTGCTCAGGTCATGATCCCAGGGTCCTGGGATAGAGCCCCGCATCGGGCTCCCTGCTCCGTGGGGAGCCTGTTTCTCCTCTCCCACTCCCCCTGCTTGTGTTCCCCCCTCTTGCTGTGTCTCTCTCTGTCAAATAAATAAATAAAATCTTAAAAAAAAGTTTTTTTAAGAATTGAGAAAAACAAGAAAATAAATGAAAAAAATAACAAAAATGTAAAGAATAAAAATACAAAGGTAGCTAGATACTATTTTCCCCTAGAGCTCTAGCTTTCAGCCCTCTATGATCAGTAAACTTTGTGGAAGTGAGTTGTTTGTGCTGGTCTTCTGGGAGAGGGGCCTGTTGGGCTGATTCTCAGGTGGACTTGCCATAGAGGAAATGCACCTCCAGGGCACAGGAAGGCAGGGCTTTGTATAAGTGGCTCTGGATTCCATTACTTAGCACTGTTTTGCTCCCTGAAGGCATTCAACACTGATGGGTGGGATGAATATGGCAGTGCCCAGCTCTCTAGCCCCAGAGCTGAAATTTCACAGTCCCCGCTATTCAGTGAACTCTCACAGAATAGCAACAAATCACTTATCTCCCCAGTCTGTGTCAGAACCCTGCATTCACCCTGCATGGTGAGAGTGGAAATCTTACCTTTTTCCTGAACATAGAGGAAAAGCTGTTTGTTTGTTTTTTTTTTCCCATTGAGGATGATATTAGCTGTGGGTTTTTCCATAGAGGGCCTTTATTATGATGATATATAGTCCCTCGAAACCTACTTTGTTGAGGGTTATTCTCATGAATGAATGTTGTACTCTGTCACATGCTTTTTCTGCATCTATTTAAAATAATCATGTGGTTCTTATCTTTTCTTTTATTAATGTGGTGTATCAAGTTGATTGATTTTTGAATATTGAACCAACTTTGCAACCCAGAGATAAATCCTTGATCTTGGTGAATTATTTAGCATCTTGTAAGATTAATTTTGCTAGTATTTTATGGAGAATATTTGCATCCATGTTCATCAGGGATATTGGCCTGTAGTTCTCTCTCTCTCTCTCTCTCTCTTTTTTTTTTTTTTTTTTGTGGTGTCTTTATGTGGTTTTGGTATCAGGGTAATGCTAGCCTCAGAGAATGGAATTGAAGTTTCCTTTCCTTTTTCCATTTGTTGGAATATTCTGAAAAGAATAGGTATAAACTCTTCTTTAAATGTTTGGTTGAATTCACCTGTGAAGCCAACTGGCCCTGGACTTTTGGGTTTTGGATGTTTTTTGATTGATTCAATTCTTTGCTGGTTATCAGTCTGTTCTAGTTTTCTATTTCTTCCTGTTTCAGTTTTGGTAGTTTATGTTTCTAGAAATTTATCTATTTCTTCCAGGATGTCCACTTTTTTGGCATATGCTTTTTCATAGTGTTCTCTTATAATTGCATTTTTGTGGTGTTGGTTATTATTTCTCCTCTCTCATTTGTGATTTTACTTATTTGGATCATTTCTCTGTTCTGCTTGATGAATCTGGCTATAAGTTTATGAATTTTATTATTTTTTTAAAGAAACAACTCCTGCTTTCATTGTTCTGTTCTATTCTTTTTAATTTTCTGTATCATTTTTCATTATTTCTTCTCTAGTCTTTATTATTTCCCTCTTTTGCTGTGTTTAGGCTTCATTTATTTTTTTTTTTTCTAGTTCCTTTAAGTGTTAGGTTAGTTTGTTTGAGATTTTTCTTGCTTCTATACATAGGCCTCTATAGTTATATACTTCCATCTTAGGACTGCTTTTGGTGTATCACAATGATTTTATACAATTGTATTTTCACTTTCATTTGTTTCTATTTATTGTGTAATTTCTCCTTTGAGGTCCTGGTTGACCCATTCATTCTTTCATAGCATGTTGTTTAATCTCCATGTAGTTGTGGTCTTCCTAATTTTTTCTTGGGGTTGACTTCCAGTTTCATAGCACTGTGGTTAGCAAAGGTTCATTGTGTGACTTCATTATTTTTTATTTGTTGAGTCTGTTTGTGACATATTATGTGATCCATCCTGGAGAAAGTCTCATGTACATTTGAAAGAAATGTGTATTCTGCTGTTATATTATGGAATGTTCTATATATATCTGTTATGTACATCAGGTCCCATGTGTCATTCAAACCACTATTTCCTTGTTTATTTTCTGTTTAGGTGATCTGTTCATTGATGTAAGCAGGTGTTAATGTCCCCTACTATTATTGTATTATTATCAATGAGTTCTTTTACTTTGTTATTAACAGTTTTATAAATTAGGATACTCCCATATTGGGTGCATAAATATTTATAGTTGTTATATCTTCTTGCTGGATTGTCCCCTTTATGATTGTATAGTACCCTTATTTGTCTCTTGTAACAGTCCTTGTTTTAAAGACTAGTTTCTCTGATATAAGTATTGCTAGTCTGGTTTTGTTTTGACATACATTTTCATGAGAAATATTTCTCCACCCCCTCACTTTCAATCTATACATCTCTTTAGGGCTAAAGTGAGTTTCCTGTGGGTAACATATAGAAAGTAAATTTTTTTTTATCCATTCTGACACCCTATGTCCTTTGATTAGATCATTTAGTCTATATACATTCAAAGTGAATATTGATAGATATATTTTTATTGCCATTTTATTACTTGGTTTGTCATAGTTTCTGGAGATTTTTTCTGATCCTTTCTAGTATTTGTCACTTTTGGCCTCTCCTTTTCAGTTGAGGAGTTCCCCTTATTATTTCTTACATGGCTGGTTTAGTGGTCACAAACTCCTTCAGTTTTTGTTTGTCTTCTATTCTGAATGAGAGCCTTGCTGGAAAGAGTGTTCTTGGCTGCAGATTTTTCCCACTCAGAAGTTTGAATATGTCATGTCACTCCCTCCGGCTTGCCAAGTTTCTGTTGAGAAATCTCCAGCTAGCCTTGTGGATTCTCCATTGTAAGTTAAGGATGTCTTTTGTCTTGATGCTTTTAAATTTTTTTTCTTTATCACTATATTTTACAAATTTAATTACAATATGTCTTCATGTTGGCTTCCTTTTGTTGATTTTGATGGGGCTTCTCTGTGCCTCCTGGTTCTGGATATTTGTTTCCTCCCCCAGTTTAGGGAAGTTTTCAGCTATTATTTCTTCATATAATTTTCTGCCCATTTTTTTCTCTTCTTCTGGGACTCCTATAATATAAATGGTATTACATTTGATGTAGTCACTGAGTTCCCCAAGTTTATTCTCATGTTCCATAATTCTTTCTCTCTTTTGTTCTGCTTCATTGCTTTCCATTATTTTGTCTTCCAGTTCACTATTTCATCCCTCTGCTACTTCCAGCCTGCTGTTCATTGCATCAAGCCTGTTTCCAAGCTCCTTATTGCACCTTTCATTTCTGCTTGATTTTTTTTTTTTTAGTCTTTTGTCTCTGTGATAAGGGTCTCCCTGATGTCTTATTTTCCTTTCCCAAACCCAGTCTTTATGACTGTTGTTTTAAATTCTCCATCAGGCATATTACTTATGTATGATTCACTTAGAATTCCATCTGTGGCCTTATTTTGTTCTTTCATTTGGGATAAATTCCTCCATGTTGGCATTTTGTCTATGTCTCCACCTGCTTGTCTGTGTTAGAAAAGCCAATTATGTTTCCTGTTCCTGAAAGTAATGGCCTTATGAAGAAGAGATCATGTACTACCTGGGGCATGCCTTTTCAGAGAGTGTCTCTTGTGTGTGCTGCCTGGCTTTGCTGTTGTGTTTTGGTTGCTCTATCCTTCAGACCAGTTGTCTACAGAGGCTATCCTTGTCTTCTCTGGGTAGTGATTGGTTCCTGGCCTGTATGTGGTGAGTATTAACTAGGTGTACACTGGTCTGCCTATGAAATGAGTCCTGACACCACCTGCACCAGAACTGGAACACTGCAGAACCCTCTGCTCAGGAGATGTGTTGTAGGTAGGAGCTTGTGCTGGTTTTCTGGAGGCCCACCACACTGGAAATGAAGCAAGCATGACTGAGAAAGGGCATCCCACCAGAGTGCAGGGGGTGGGGCTTGGTATAAGCAAGTTAAGCAGCCAGTGTGGGCACTGTACTGCTTCCCACAGGTCATTCTGTATTTATGCTGAAAGGAAGGAGAGGGAAATGGCAACAGCCATCTCCTTTGTCTCTGGAGCTGAATCTATGTGAACTCTGCCTCTCAGGGATGTACTCTGAGGAGACTGAATAATGTTCCCACAGTGTTCCCAAGGTGCTCTTCAGATTGCTATTTCCATGTTGTTTGCCTATTTTCTCTCTAGGAGCAACACAGTGCCCTCCAGGGTCTATTCAAGCCAAACCCACTGACCTTCAAATCTTCTGACTTTAAGCCCTGCTGGTTGTAGGAACTCATAAAATTCAGTCCTCATTTTCCAAGCCATTGTCCTTGGGGAAATGTTCTCCTTGTGTGTTCCCCTATGTGCTCCTCTCTCTCTCACCCTTCTCTTTGACCATGTATCCCTCCCCTCTGCAACATATGTAATCTGTTTCTCCTTTAAATCATGTTTCCACAGTCCACACTCCACTTCTTGGATGTGGTCACTTCTCTCCCTTTAGTTGTGGAGTTCATTCTGTCAGTTTGCAGGTCAATTTCTGGAGTACTTAGGATGATTTGATAGTTATCTAATTATGTTCATAGAATAAGGTGAGCCTAAGTCCTCCTACTTTGTTGCAATTTTCCTCTCTACAGTTTCATTATTTTGCATATAGCAGTCCTGTTTTCCCATTATCATTTGTGGAATA
The DNA here is from genome assembly GCF_002201575.2 of Neomonachus schauinslandi. NCBI lineage: Eukaryota > Metazoa > Chordata > Mammalia > Carnivora > Phocidae > Neomonachus > Neomonachus schauinslandi. Next base: position 54,262,982 of record NC_058419.1, read on the forward strand.
GATGGTCTTTTTCCCACTGTATATTCATTGCTTCTTTGTAGAACATTAATTGACCGTATAACTGCAGGTTTATTTCTGGGTTTTCTGTTCTATTCCATTGATCCATAAGTCTACTTTATGTCAGTACCAAACTTTTAATTACTACAGCTTTGTAATACAACTTGAAGCCAAGAATTTTGATACCTTAAGTTTTGTTTTCCATCTTCAATATTGCTTTAACTATTGAGGTCTTTTGTGGTTGTTAAACAATTTTAAGATTGTTTTAGCTCCATGAAAAATGCTGTTCGTATTTTGGTAGGGATTGCATTAAATGTGCTTATTGTTTTGGGTAGTATAGACATTTTAACAATTAGTTCTCCCAACCCATGAACATGGGATGCCTTTCCCTTTCTTTGCATTGTCATGAATTTCTTCCATTAGTGTTTCATAGTTTTCAGAGTACAAGTCTTTCACCTATTTGACAAACTTTATTCCTAGACATTTTATTGTATTTGGTGCAGTTGTAAATGAAATTATTTTCTTAATTTCACTTTCTGCTTCTTCATTATTTATGTATAGGAATGCAGCAAATTTCTGTACATTGATTTTTTTTTTTTTTTTTTTTTTTTAAGATTTTATTTATTTGCGAGAGAGACAATGAGAGCCAGAGAGCATGAGAGGGAGGAGGGTCAAAGGGAGAAGCAGACTCCCCGCTGAGCAGGGAGCCCGATGTGGGACTCGATCCCGGGACTCCAGGATCATGACCTGAGCCGAAGGCAGTCGCTTAACCAACTGAGCCACCCAGGCGCCCCTCTGTACATTGATTTTGTATCCTGCAAATTTGTTGAATGCACTCATCAGTCCTTGTAGTTTTTTGGTGGAGTCTTTAGAGTTTTCTGTATATATTACCCTGTCTTCTGCAAATAGTTGTCAATATTACTTCCTTACTAATCTGGATTCCCTTTCTTTCTTTCTTTCTTTTTTTTTAAGATTTTATTTATTTATTTGAGAGAGAGAAAGCACATGAGAGGGGGGAGGGTCAGAGGGAGAAGCAGACTCCCCGCCGAGCAGGGAGCCCGATGCGGGACTCGATCCAGGGACTCCAGGATCGTGACCTGAGCTGAAGGCAGTCACTTAACCAACTGAGCCACCCAGGCACCCCCCCTTTATTTCTTTTTGTTGTCTAATTGCTGTGGTTAGGACTTCCAGTACTATGTTGAATAAAAGTCGTGAGAGTGGACATCCTTGTCTTGTTCCTGGCTGCGGGTTTTTCATTTAAGGACTTTATTATGTTTGGGGATGATCCATCTAGACCTACTTTGTTGAAGGTTTTTATCATGAATAGATGTTGTACTTTGTCAAATGCTTTTTCTGCATCTATTAAAATGATTATTATGTGGTTTTCATCCTTTCTTTTATTAATGTAATATATCATGTTGATTGTTTTGTGAATATTGATCCACCATTGCATCTCAGGAATAAATCTTACCTGATGGTGGGAATGTCTTTTATAGTGTATTGTTGGCTTCAGTTTGCTTGTATTTTGTTGAAGATTTTTGCATCTATATATATTAGAGATAATAGCATGTAGTTCTTCTTCTTCTTCTTTTTTTTAATGTGGTGTCTTTATCTGGTTTTGGTATCAGGGTGAAAGTGGCCTCATAGAATGAATTTGCAAGTTTTCCTCCCTCTTCAATTTTTTTGAATAGTTTGATAAAAATAGGTATTAACTCCTCTTTAAATGTTTGGTAGAATTCACCTGTGTAAAAGTATGGTCCTGGACTTTTATTTCTTGGGAGTTTTTTTATTACTGATTCAATTACTCATAATCAGTCTGTTCTAATTTTCTATTTCTTCCTACTTTAGTTTGGGTAGGTTATATGATTCTAGGAATTTATCCATTTGCTCTACATTGTCCAATTTTTTGGCATATTGGTTTTCATAATATTCTGTTGCAACTGTTTGTATTTCTGTACTTTTGGTTGTTATTTCTCCTCTGTCATTAGTGATTTTATTTATTTGGTTTCTGTATCTTTTTTTTTTTTTTTTTGATGAGTCTAGCTCAAGGTTTTTCAATTTTGTTGACCTTTTCAAACAATGAGTTTCTGGTTTCATTGATCTGTTCTATTGTTTTTTAGTTTCTATATCATTTATTTCTACTCTAATATTTATTATTTCCCTCTTTTTGCTCAGTTTGGGGTTTTTGGGGTTTTTTTTTGAGCTCCATTAGGTTTAAGGTTGGTTTGTTTATTTGAGACTTTCCATGCTTCTTGAGGTAGTCTTCTAGTGCTTAAACTTCCCTTTTAGTGGTATGTTTCCTGCATTCCAAAGATTTTGAAATGTTATGGGCTTTTTAAAGATTTTGTTTGTTTGTTTGTTTATGAAAGAGAGCATGTAAGTGAGAGAGCATGTGCAAGTGGGGGGTGGGCAGAGGGAGAGGAAGAGTGAAAGAATCCCAAGCAGACTCTATGCTGAGGATGGAGCCTGACACAGGGCTCAATATCATGACCCTGAGATCACGACCTGAGCTGAAACCAAGAGTTGGTTTAACTCTTAACCAACTGAGGCACATAGGTGCTCCTGCAGTGTTTTTATTTAATTTGTTTCCATGTAATTTTTATTTCTTCTTTCATTTCCTGATTCACCCATTCATTGTTTAATAGCATCTTATTTCACTTCCATGTATTTATGTTTTTTTCCATATTTTTTTCTTGAGGTTGATTTCTAGTTTCATAGTGTTGTGGCCAGAAAAGATATATGGTATGACTTCAGGTTTTTTTTTTTTTTTAAGTTATTGAGACCTGTTTTGTGCCCTAATATGCAGCTTATCTTGGAGAATGTACCAAGTGTGTTTGAAATAATGTGTACTCTTCTGTTTTAGGTTAGAATGTTCTTTATATGTCTGTTAAATCCATCTGGTACAGTACAATGTGTCATTCAAAGCCATTGTTTCCTTGTTGAATTCCTGTTTGGATGATCTGTTCATTGGTGTAAATGGGGTGTTAAAGTCCTTTACTATTATTATTGTACTATCAATTATTTTCTTTATGTTTGCTATTAACTGTTTTATGTATTTGTGTGCTCTTGTATTGGGTGCATAAATATTTATAATTGATATATCTACTTGTTTTACTTTCCCCTTTATTATGCTATAGTGCCCTTCCTCCCTTGTTACAGTCTTTATTTTATTTATTTATTTATTTATTTATTTATTTATTTATTTATTTTTAAGATTTTATTTATTTATTCATGAGAGAGAGAGAGAGGCAGAGGGAGAAGCAGAAGCAGACTCCCTGCAGAGCAGGGAGCCCGATGCGGGACTCGATCCCAGGACTCCGGGATCACGACCTGAGCCGAAGGCAGACGCTTAACCATCTGAGCCACCCAGGCGCCCCAGTCTTTGTTTTAAAGTCTATTTCTCTGATATAAGTATTGCTACCCAGCTTTCTTTCAACATCCATTTACATGATAAATGATTCTACTTTCCCTCACTTTCAATCTACAGGTGTCTTTAGGACTAATGAGTCTTTTTTAGATAGAATGTAGAAAAGTCTTTTTTTTTTTTAATCCAGTCTGTAATCCTGTCTTTTGATTAGATCATTTACTCAATTTACATTAAAAGCAATTATTGGTAGGTATGTATTTATTGACATTTTGTTACTTGTAGTTTTTCTCTGATCATTATTTTGCTCTTTTTCATGGCTTGTTGGCTTTTGGATATATTTGGATTCCTTTCTCTTTATTCCTTGCATATCTATTACCATTTTTTGGTTTATGGTTACTCTTAGGTTTGTGTATAACACCTGCATATGGCAGTCTATATTAAGTTGATTGTCATTGAATTTTAAATCCATTTTAGTCCTCTACACCCAATGATATTTTACATCATTTTATTTTATGAATCCCTTGACTGATTTTTACAGAAACACTTCTATATTTTTGTGTTTTTTTAGTTTCCATACTCTCATTTACGGTCTTTCCTTCCCACTCAAAGAATCTCTTTTAATATTTCTTGTAAGGCTGGTTTAGTGGTCATAACTCCATTAGTTTTTGTTCTTCTGTGAAGCTCTTTATCTCTCCTATTCTGAATGATATCCTTGGTGAATAAAATGTTCTTATCTGTAGATTTTTCCATTTCACACTTGGAATATATCATGCCACTTTCTTCTGACATTCGAAGTTTCTGTTAAAAAATCTTCTCATAGCCTCATTGGTTTCCCTTGTATGTAACTTTTTTTCTCATAATGCTTCATTTTTTTTCTTTACTTCTATTTTTTGCCATTTTAATTAGGATATGTCTTGGTGTCCACCTTCTTGGGTTGAATTTGGGGGGGGGGATCTGTGTGTCAACTGGATCTGAAATATGTTTCTTTACCCAGATTAGGGAAACTTTCAGGTATTATTTCTTCAAATAGATTTCGTGCCCCCTTTTCTCTCCTTCTAAGATCCCTATAATGTGAATGCTATTATGCTTAATGGAGATGCTGAATTCCCTAAGACTATTCTCAATTTGCATAATTTTCTTTCCTCTCTTCTGCTCAGTTTGGTTACTTTCCATTACTTTGTCTTCCAGGTTGCTCATTTGTTCATTTGTTCCTCTGCTTCATCTAGCCTGCTATTTATTCCATCGAGTGTATTTTTAATTTCATTTATTGTGTTCTTGATCTCTGAATAGTTCTTTTTTTTTATCTTTTAGTTCAAGGTCTCACTGATGTCCTCCCCTATTTTCTCAAGTCCAGCGAGTATCTTTATGATCATAACTTTAAATCCTCTATCAAACATAATTCTTATATTTATTTCATTTAAGTCTCTTACTGTGTTTTTTTCCTCTTCATTCATTTGGGAGATAATTTCCTCATTTTGTCCAACTCTGTCTATTTCTCTCTGTTAGGAACATCAACTACTTTTTTTTTTTTTTGCTCTTAATAATAATAGCTGTATGGAGAAGAGGTCCTGTCATGCCCTGAAGTGCAGTGTCTCCTTTTCCCCAGGGCCTGGTTCTTCAGGGAGTATCTCCTATGTGTGTTTGTGTGCTCTGCTATTGAGTCTTGGCTTCTTTTTCATTCAATCCAGTTGTCTGCAGAGGCTCTCTTTGCCTATTTGTGCAGGGTTTGGTCCCCAGCAGGGGTGAGATACATTGTAATAAGGTGTGCCACTGTGTGAAATGAGACCTTCCCTCACAGTTCCTGAAACTGAGGTCCCATACAATGCACGAGACAGGAGACGTGGTGTTGAAAGCATTTGGGTTGGTCTTCTGGGGAGAGGGCCCCTCTGTGCTGGGACTAAGGCAAACCTAGCTGGGGAGGGCAGATCTGCCAAAGTAGAAGTCAAGAGAGCTTGGCGCAAGCAAATTAGGTAAAGTGTCTGCACGGTGCTGGTTCCCACAGGTGGCCATTTTTTATGCTGGGGGGTGGTTAAGGGAAATAACATCTGCCATTTCCTCTGTTCTTAGAGGTGTCTTCCCAGGATACCTGTCTCTCCAGGCCATGCTCTGAGATGAACAAATCACTCTCCCTCACATCTGTCCCCTGACATTTTTCAGACTGCTACTTCTATGTGGTATCTGTAAGGGCTGTTTGTACTCTCTCTTTAAGGGCAGGGACTCTGCTTCCTAATGCCCTTAATACTTTCCCAGAGTAGAGACTGCAGATTTTTAAAATTCCAGGCTTTATGTCTTGCTGGTTGTAAGAACTCAGGAAATTCAGCTCCTCTTGCTTTCAAAGGCAAATATTATGGAAATTCATCCTCTCCATTCATGGGCTCCTCCGGTGAAAGTTTGTCTTCCATCCTTCTCTGCACCACTGGCTCCCTCCCTACAGCAGATAGATGGCCAAGATCCATTTTGCTCCCAAAACCATGTCTCCACCCTTCCCCTCACTTCTTTGATGTGGCCTCTTCTTTACCTTTATTTGTGGAGTTTGTTCTGTCAGTCTTCAGACCGTTTTCTGGGTTATTTATGCTGCTTTGTGTGTTACCTAGTTGCATTTACTGGATGAGGTATGCTTCTTGTCCTCCCACTCCACCATCCTCCCAGCCAAACTTCCAAGTATGGAATTCCTATAGCAAGATGGCAGGCTGGAAATTCCTGAGAGATCTGATGTTGTAGTTTTGAAACTGAATTTAACAGGGCGGCAAACTAGATGCTCAGTTTCTGTATTGCAGCCTTAAGTATAAGATTTCCTTTAGTCTTTTTTTTTAAAGATTTTATTTATTTCTTTGACAGAGGGAGAGAAAGAGAGAGAGCACAAGCAGGGGGAGTGGCAGGTTGAGGGAGAGGGAGAAGCAGATTCCCCACTGAGCAGAGAGCCCAATGTGGGGTTCAATCCCAGGAGCCTGAGATCATGACCTGAGCCAAAGGCAGATGCTTAACTGACTGAGCCATCCAGGTGTCCCAAAACTTCCTTGAGTCTTAAGGATAAGAATTCCTTCTTGTTTGGGAAAGCTCAGTCTTTGCTCTTAAGCTTTTCAACTAATTGAATGAGGCCCGCCAATGTTACGAGTGTCATCTGCTCTACTCAATGTCTACTGATTTAAATGTCAATATTATCTAAAAAATACCTTTACAGAAATACCTAGAATTCTATTTGACCAAATATCTGGGTAGTGTGACCTAGTCAAGTTGACACATAATATAACTATCATAAATCCACATCTTGTGAAATTGAAACCCATAAACATTTCCTTAAACCATACTGAATCTCCAAATAAACATGATAACAAATTCATACTCCTATCTAACATGATATAATAACTTCCTATATACAATAAAAAATGTACTAGCACTTTCCCCAGAAGAGGTTGCAACATCCTTGGATGCTATTCACACTTCTCCTTAATATACAGTAACTTAAACACTATAATGTAAAGTAAATATATCTTTAAAAAATAATAACTCATATAAAGGGATGAGAGATGAAGAAAACAAAGATTATACACAGACACAAACATACATACCACACACAAACATATTTATAAAAAATAAGAAAGAACATTCACAGTGTTTATTTCCATAACTTTTCAAATATTCATAACTGATATTTTTAACTACCTTCTACTATACAGGACACTCTTTATTTGCCTTCAGTAAGCACCTCACCTCAATTGTAGCTTGTTTTGTTTTGTTTTTAACCTGGCAGAGTCACCCAAATCTTCCTTTTTGAAGTTCAGGGCAATTAGTAGCCCTGCCTGGATGGGTTGTTATTGTTTCCCAGTGTTTTTATTTATTTATTTTTTAAGATTTTATTTATTTATTTGAGAGAGAGAGAGAAAGCACATGAGACGGGGGGAGGGTCAGAGGGAGAAGCAGACTCCCTGCTGAGCAGGGAGCCCGATGTGGGACTCGATCCCGGGACTCCAGGATCATGACCTGAGCCGAAGGCAGTCGCTTAACCAACTGAGCCATCCAGGCGCCCTCCCATTGTTTTTAATCACAGGTCATGGTAATACTAAGAAACACCCTATGGTATCTTTCGTATTCTAAACATACTTTTAATTACCTCTGTTATGTAGTACAAGTCCAATTTCCCCTTCAGGTCAATCACATAACAAGTTTGGTAATTACATTTTTTGTATATGAGGAGTCCAAAGTGACAGGATGGCAGTATTAATTTCCAATTCAAAGGAATCTTTGATGTGTCCCCTTATGGAAGCTTTCCTCCCTTTGGAACTAACACCTCTGGACCAGAAGAGCACAATGTCATGAGTATAAGAAGTAAAAATTTTACCAGTGGATCTCTACAAGTAATACTGAGTGGTGCCACTTGCATTTTCACCCCTTTGATTCCTGGACTAAATACAGACCCTCCTAAAGAACAGTGCCCCAGTCTGCAAGGTATTACCACCTAACTGGCACTCTACCTGAATTTTCAAAACGCTATTCCACCATTTTATCAAGCAAGCTGCTTTGGGATAGTAGGGAGTATGGTAAGACCAATGAATTCCATGATTATGGGCCCACTGACATACTGAGTTCCTTGATCTGAGGTAATCCTCTGTATAGTACCATGACTGAGGATCAGATATTTTGTAAGCCCATAAATGATAGTTTTGACAGATTGCATACAAGGAAGAAAAATTTGTATACACAGTGTCTATTCCAGTAAGAACAAGATGCTGCCTCTTCCATGATGGAAATAGTCCAATGTAATCAATCTGTCACCAGATAACTGGATGATCACTTTGGAAGATAGTGTTAATACTGAGGACCCAATGTTGGTCTCTGCTTCTGATAGATTTGGCTTTCAGTAGTAAGTGTAGCCAAGCCAGCTTTGATGATTGGAGGTCCACATTACTGAGGCTATGCATACTCTCCATTCTTGCCACCATGACATATTTCTTTATTAACCCATTAGATAATGACAGGGGTGGCTGGAGAAAGAGATTGATGATTTCCACAGAATGGGTCAACCTGTCCTCTTGATTATTAAAATCCTTCTCTGTTAAGATTGCTTCTGTGAACATTCACATGGGACACAAATATCTTAACCTTTTTTACTATTCACATAAGTCTATACACATACCTCCTCCTCAGCTCTCCTTGTGACCAGTTTTCCAACCATGTTCCTGCCACATTCCTGACCATCCAGGCAAACTGTTTGCCACAGTCCATGAGTCAGTATGTAATCACACATCTGACCATTTTAATTTTTCAAAATAAAGTGAATAACCAAGTGCATTGCTCAAAGATCTGCTCACTCTGAGAATGTTCCTTAACCACTATCTTTTAAAGATGTCACAGAGGGTCACCTGGGTGACTCTGTCAGTTAAGTGTCTGCCTTCAACTCAGGTCATGATTTCAGGGTCCTGGGATCAAACCCCAAGTCAGGCTCCATGCTCAGTGGGGAGTCTCCTTCTTCCTTTCCCTCTGCCCCTTCCCCCTTCTCATGCTTTGTCTCTCTCTGTCAAATAAATAAATATTTAAAAAAATAAATAAATAATGATGTCACAGATAGGGACTGCAGCACCATTGCTCTCCATTTTCAGGTGACATGTACATATTGCACAAAATTATCTGTAAACAAAGCTGTTTTATGTTTCTCTGTCAATGGATCATAGTGATTATCCATGACAATACAGGCATGGGCTGGGAGAGAGAAGGTGATGCAGTAAAAGTGAGGACCATGGGCATTTGGGCCACTTGCACATTTCTTGTGCCTTCAAGGTCTGCTCAAACCCAATCTTATATATGCCACTTGCATTTAATAATAGAAGGTTGCTGTGTATTCCCAAATTTATGGTTTGGTGGGTCAAAAAACATCCAGTTCATGATGGTAGCTTAGGTTGTATAGAAACTCAGCAGTCTGTGGTTAAGCATTCAGTCTCTACTAAGGCCTAATTGCAAGCCAAAGCTGTTTCTCAAAAGAAGAATAGTTATTCACAGAGGATGGCAAGGTTTTACTCCAAAATCCTAAGGAACTATACTGTGATTCATCTGTAAGGGCCCTCCAAAAGCTCTAAATGGCATGTGTCTACTGATACTTCAAGCACCACTAGATCTGCTGGATTATATATCCCAAGTCACAGAAAAACTTGTGTGACAGCCTGGCCTTTTTACAGAGCTGCTCTTCTAGGCCTGACTCAAAACTAGCAACTTATCAGGTCTTCCACAACTGGAACAGAGTAGAATACCCAAATGAGGAATATGTTGCCCTAAAAACCCCAAGAAGCACATTAGCCTTCACAATTTTTTCTTAATTCAAAAAGGGCCAGATATAACCTATCCTTCAACTTATAATGGATATGCCAACATTATAAATACAACTTGACCCTAGGAAATACACTGAGAAGATTCCTACATTTTTGTTATATTTAATACCCACTTTCTGATATGCAAATGTCTTACCAATAAGTCTGGAGTAATTGCTATTTCTTGTTCACCAGGTCTCATCAGCATAATGTAATCAATATAATGGACCTGTGTGATGTCTGGTGTAAAAAAAAGGTTGTCAAGTTTCCCACATACTAAAGTATAACAAAAGACTTGAGAGTTGATATACCCTAGTGAAGATGTATTGCTGATCTTGATAGTTAAAAGTAAACTTGTTCTGGTGTTCATTATTAATAGGTATGGAGAAAAAAAACATTTTATGAATCAAGAGATATATATATCATGTACCAAGGAATATGTTAATCTGCTCAATGAAACCACATCCAGTACAGCAACTAGAACTGAAGTCACACCATGAGTAAGCTATTGATAATCCACTATCATTCTCAGAGGTCCACCTGTTTTCTGCACGAGTTAAATAGGAAAGTTGAATGAAGGATGCCATGGGAGTTGGCACACATGCAAACTTCCTGTCCTTGGTGGTAGTAAGCTTTGTCATCTCTCCATGAATTTGGTATTGCTTTTAGTTTACTATGTTACCACATAGAATATGGCAGTCCTAGTTGCTTTCATTTGGCTTTTCTTATTATAGTAACATTCACTTCACAGGACACAGAATAATTATGGAAATTTTACCATTTTCTGAGTATGTCTATTCCAATTATGCATTCCAGGGCTAATGAAGTAATCCCAGGGTAGTTTTATAGATCCACTGGACCCACTGTGAGATGGACCTGAAGTAACACTCCATCGATGACCTGATCTTAATAAGCCTGTGGACATGGGTGGACCACAGTGGTGTTTTTGCTCTCTTGGAATTAGTGTTTAGAACCAGTGCCAGTAATTCCTGAAATATATGATTATTTTATTTTTCTCAGTACACATTCCCTGATGAAAGATGATAAGTCTCGGGCGCCTGGGTGGCTCAGTCGTTAAGCGTCTGCCTTCGGCTCAGGTCATGATCCCAGGGTCCTGGGATCGAGTCCCACATCGGGCTCCCTGCTCGGCGGGAAGTCTGCTTCTCCCTCTCCCACTCCCCCTGCTTGTGTTCCTGCTCTCGCTATCTCTCTGTCAAATAAATAAATAAAATCTTTAAAAAAAATAAAAGAAAGATGATAAGTCTCTTTGTGGAAGTCTGTTACTTTTTCAACTAATAATATTAATTTGGGGGGAAGTGCAATTGGCTCTTTCCTCAAGAAGATTTAGTGTCCCCTTTATTCAGTGGGGTTCTGGATTTCTAAACTAAACAAAGTCTGAGAATTGATTGAAGAGTCATGACTATTTATTTTTATGATGAAATTTAAAATTCTGTTAACATGACCAAGAACCCTTCTGCTTATACAAATCAAATGAAAATTTATTACACTTCCCATCTATTTAATGGGAATCAACCAGCCACCATTGTAGGTCTCTGTGGGTTAAACTATTCTGATAACTGTTTTATCTCTACTGCTCATTACAGTAACCACATCCACCTTGCCTTGAACAATTAAGGGCAATCTTGTCCCTTGCTATCTTGAGATCTAAATATCCTCATTGGGTTTAGGTTTTAAAATTCACTGGTAGCAGCTCTTTCTGTAATTTCTAACCTCAAAAGAGCAACCATAGTACTCTTCAAGAATGCTGGGGCTCCTTTCACAACTTTATTTCTCCCAATTGTGGTGAAAGATACATCCTTTGGATTCTTCTATGATGTGTGAGCAGATCTTAAGTGATAAATCTACTCTAACATTCTTTGGAAGTCTTTGAATCCCTTTCTCTACAGTACATCAAGGCAGGCCTGTATTTCACCTTCATTTAGTTTAAGCCACATTTTGGTCCATGTTTCAGTGAATCAACAACAATTTTAGAGAACTTTCTAACCCCATGAGGTACTACATTAAATCCAGGTTTAGTGGATCAGTAATGATAAACTCAGTTTGATACAAATTTGTGTTTCTTCAACCATTATTTCACACCCTTAATATCCACTCCCACACATATTCCCCAGATTTCTATATGTATAAATTGGAAAAATCAAGTAATTTTTTTTTTTAATTTTAGCATATCTCTTCATGAGTTACATTTTGTACCATAACTTTTTAGATGGGCTGGAACTTGACTCTAGTTATAGGTCTAGGAGCAAATAAGGGTTGATGATGGGTCAGCTCTGAGAATAACCAGAATTGTCTTACAAGGCAACCACTTAAGGGGATGCCATTACAGTTTCCTCAGGCAAAGCATGTTAACCTCCTCAGATGGAGCTGGAATGGCCCCTTCTACAGGTCAAAAAAACCTCAGAATTTATGGGTTCAATATTCCCAGTTTCATTAGGAATTGCCCATATGTCTTCATTTCAATTTTCAGGATTCCATACCTGCTCAATCAATGTACTCACCTTAACAACATTTGAGATTAGAAATTCAACCTGCATTTCAGCCTCTCATAGCCTCTGGGATTGGTTTTCAGCAATCTTATCTTAGCATCTATAGGAGATAAAGGTTTATTTTATGGCAGACATGGAAACTTTCAAATCTTTTATTCAGCACTTGACCTGGGAATTTGAATCCCTGAGTATATCTCTTTCTTTCCCCTCTTTGTCTAGAGCAATTAGAAGAAATTAGCCAATCTCATTACACTCATTAGGTTGAAAAAAATGTTCTAAAGTATCAAATACATGTTTACGCAGACACTTGCTTTTTACAAGTATTAGTTACAAGTATGCAATGGTGATAATTTGAATATTTCTATTGCCACATCACACCATGGACTATCACTCCTTTTTTTGGTACTGGAAAGAGAGTTAATAGTGACTTCAAATCTAATTAGATTAAAGAACGAAATCTAGAAAGCCCAGAACAAATGATGAAAATGTATCTTTAAGATTCAGTTCCTCTGAGGTAGAAAGTTGAAGGATGGTGACAGATTAGGAGTACCCTAGGTTCAATTCATCCCATAAATACAACTAGATAACTATGAAATTATCCAAAATACTTCAGAAATTGATCTGAAGATTAGAAGAACAAACTTTACAACTAAAGGTAGTAAAGAGGCCATGTCAAAAAAAGTAGAACGTGTGGAGATGTGGTTTAGGAGAGAAATGGATAGTGGCCACTACAGTGGGAAGGTAGCAATGCTCTTGGAGAAGGGTGAGAGGAAGACTAGCACACAGGGGAGTGCATAGGCAAAATGAACCCCTATAGAAATTGGCTTGGAAAGTGAGAGAGCCTGAATTTCATGAGTACTTGCAACCTGTGGGGCTTAAAGCCTGGAATTCCAAAGATCAGGAAACTTGACCTGGGAAGAGCCAGAGGACATTGGGGCTGCTTTTGGAGAGAAGTCAGGCAAACAGGTGGAAACAGCAATCTGAAATGTGCCAGGGGGAGGTTATTTGCTCATCTTAAAATGCATCTACTAGACTGCATTCACAGAGAAACCCTTCTGGGAACAAAGGAACTGACAGGCACCATTTCACTTCCCCATCCCTCAGTATAAGAACATGGCCACCTACAGGAACCAGTGTAGCCCCAACACTCTCTACCTACCTTGCTTACACCAAGCTTCACCCTCACACTCCTGTGGAACCACCATTTCCAGTCACACATGCCTCAGTCCCAGCTTGGTGGGCCCACTCCCCCAGAAGACTGGCTCAAACCCCTGCTCACACTAGGGAGTTTTGCAGATCCTCCACTCTGATGGCATTGGTGACAGGTCTCATTTCACAAACAGACCAGAGCACACCTAATTAAAACATGCCACATTCAAGAAAGGGATAACACAGAGATAAAGTGTTCAATAAATGAAATGAGGAACATGCCTGATGGAATGAACAGAGGCTGGAAGAAACAGAGGAACAAATTAATGACCTAGAAGACAGAGTAATGGAAAGTATTCAAGCCAAACAAAAGAGAGAAAAAAAGACTTATACAAAATGAAAATAGATTTAAGGAGCTCAGTGACTCCATCACGTGTAATAACATACATATTATAGGAGTCCCAGAAGAAGAAGAGAGAGAAAAAGGGGCAAAACATCTATTTGAAGAAATAATAGCTGAAAACACCCTTAATCTGGGTATGGAAACATATATCCAGATCCAGGAGACACAGAGAACTTCCATCAAAATCAATAAAAGTAGATTTACACAAAGACATATTGAAATTAAATTGGCAAAATATAGTGATAAAGAAAAAAAAATTAAAGCAGCAAGACAAAAGAAGACAGTAACTTACAATGAAAAACCCATAAGGCTAGCAGAGGATTTCTTAGCAGAAACATTCCAAGCCAGAAGGGAGTGGCCTGAAATATTCAAAGGGCTGAATGGGAAAAATCTGCAGCCAAGAATATTCTACCCAGCAAGACTAAGATTCAGAATACAAGGAGAGATAAAGAGTTTCCCAGACAAATGAAAACTAAAGAAGTTCATGACCACTAAGCCAGCCCTGCAAAAAATACTGAGGAGATCCTATCAGAGGAAAAGTGACAGTATAAAGGTAGAAAACACAAGAGCATTAAAAATGAATATTTCTGTAAAAAAGTCAGTCAGTGAACTCATACACAAAAAGGGATATGAATTATAACAACACACACCTAAAATGTGGGGAGGAGAGGAGAAAAGAATGGGTTCAAACTGAAGCAACCATCAAGTTAATATAGACTACTATATTTAGAAGAGGTCATATACAAACCTAATGGTAACAATACATAAAAGAGCACTAATAAATGTACAAGGAATAAAGAGAAAGAAATCCAAATATACCACTAAAGAAAACGAGCAAATTATGAAAGACAAGAAAGGATCAGAGAAAATCTTCAGAAATAACCACAAAACAAATAATAAAATGAAAATAAATACATATCTACCAATAATTACTTTGAATGAAAATGGACTAAATGCTCCAATCAAAGGACATACTGTGACAGAATGGATTGTAAAAGAACCCATCGAGTGCCTAGAAGAGACTCATTTTAGATCAAAGACAAATGTAGATTGAAAGTGAGTAGACGGAGAAATATCTATCATGCAAATGGATGTCAAAGGAAAGCAAGAATAGCAATATTTATATCCAAAACAGTAGATAATTTTTTAGACTTTAAAACAAAGTCTGTAATAAGAGATGAAGAAAGACTCTATATAATAATAAAGAGGACAATCCAACAAGAAGATATAACAATTGTAAGTATTTATGCACCCAACATAAGAGCACCCAAATACATAAATAATAACAAACACAGAGGAACTAATTCATAATAATACAATAATAGTAGGGGATTATAACACTCCACTTAAATCAATGAGCAGACCATCTAAACAGAAAATCAACAAGGAAACAGTGGCTTTGAATGACATACTGGAATAGATGGATTTAACAGATATATTCAGAACATTCCATTCTAAAAAAGCAGAATATACATTCTTTTCAAGTGCACATGGAACATTCTCTAGAAGAGATCACATATTAGTCCACAAAACAAGCCTCAGCAAATTCAAGCAGATCAAAATCATATCATGCATTTCTTCTGATGACATTATGAAACTAGAAGTCAACCACAAGAAGAAAATCTGGAAAAGCCACAAATACATGGAGGTTAAATAATATGCTACTAAACAATGAATGGATTAACCAGGAAATCAAAGAAGAAATGCTTAAAATACATAGAAACAAAAGAAAATGAAAACACAATGGTCCAAAATCTCTGTGATGCAGCAAAAGCTGTTCTTATAGGACAGTTTATAGCAATACAAGCCTACCTCAAGAAGCAAGAAAAATCTGAAATAAAAAACTAAACTTAGAGCTAAAGGACCTACGAAAAGTGCAACAAAGAAAACCTAAAACCAGCAAAAGGAAGGTAATAATAAAGATTGCAGCAGAAATAAATGATATAGAAACTGAAAAAAAAAAAAGATCAATGAAACCAGGAGCTGGCTCTTTGGAAAAAAAAAAAATCAACAAAATTGGTAAACTTCTAGCCAGACTTGTCAAAAATAAAGAGAAACTCTCAAATAAATAAACCACAAATGAAATAGAAATGACAACACCACCACAGAAATACAAACCATTATAAGAGAATATTATGAAACACTCTATGCCAACAAATTGGACAATCTAAAAGAAATGGATAAATTCCTAAAAACATATAAACTACCACAACTGAAACAGGAAGAAATAGACAATTTGAACAGACCAATAACCAGCAAAAAACTGAATGTATAATAAAAAAACTCCCAACAAACAAAAGCCCAGGAACAAATGGCTTCAGAGGAGAATTCTACCATTTAAAGAAGAGTGAATACCTAGTCTCCTCAAACTATTCCAAAAAATGGAAGAGGAAGAAAAACCTCTAAATTCATTTAATGAGAGCAGCATTGCCCTGATAGTAAAACCAGATAAAGACTCCACTAAAAAAGAGAACTACAGGCCAATATCCTTGATGAACATATATGCACAAATCCTCAAAAAATACTAGCAAACCAAATCCAACAATAAATTAAAAAATCATTTACCAGAAGGAATATGGTTGGGGGAATGGGTTAAATAGGTAATGGGGATTGAGGAATGCACTTGTGATGAGCACAAGGTGTTGTAAGGAAGTGTTGAATTGTTATATTGTACACCTGAAACTAACACTACACCGTATGTTGTGTAACTAGAATTTAGAGCCAAGATGCCCTTCAACAGATGAATGGATAAAGAAGATGTGGTCCATATATACAATGGAATATTAGCCATCAGAAAAGATGAATACCCAACTTTTACATCAACATGGATGGGACTGGAGGAGATTATGGTAAGTGAAATAAGTCAAGCAGAGAAAGTCAATTATCATATGGTTTCACTTATTTGTGGAACATAAGGAATAGCATGGAGGACATTAGGAGAAGGAAGGGAAAAATGGGGGGGCGGAATTGGAGGGAGAGAGGAACCATGAGAGACTATGGACCTGAGAAACAAACAGGCTTTTAGAGGGGAGGGGGGAGGGGGGATTGGTTAGCCCAGTGATGGGTATTAAGGAGGGCATGTACTGCATGGAGCACTGGGTGTTATACGAAAACAATGGATGGTGGATCACTACATCAAAAACTAATGATGTAATGTATGGTGACTAACATAGCATAATAAAATTAAAATAAATAAATAAATAAATAAATAAATAAATAAATAAATAAATAAAAATACAGGAACCCCAGGGTGGCTCAGTCAATTAAGCATGTGCCTTTGGCTTAGGTTATGGTCCCAGGGTCTTGGGATTGTGCCCTGCATCAGGCTCCCTGCTCAGCGGGGAGTCTGCTTCTCCCTCTCCCTGTGCATCTCCCCCTGGCCTAGGCTCTTTCTCGCTCACTCTCTCTCTCTCAAATAAATAAATAAAAATTAATTAATTAAAGTATTTATTAGAAAATAACAGCAGACAATATATACAAAAAAAAAAGAAAACACATTCACCATGATCAAGTGGGATTTGTTCCCATGTTGGAACAGTGGTCCAATATTCACAAATTAATCAACATGATACATCACATTAGTAAGAGAAAGGATAAAAACCATATGATCATTTCAATAGACTCTGAAAAAGCATATGACAAAGTACAACATCCATTCATGATAAAAGCCCCAAACAAAGTAGGTTTAGAGGAAACACAACTCAGCAAAATAAAGACCATATATGAAAAACTAACACCAAACATCATCCTCAATGGGGAAAAATTGAGATCATTTCCCCTAAGGTCAGGAACAATACAGGATGTACATTCTCACCACTTTTAGTCAACATAGCACTGGAAGTACTAGCCACAGAAATCAGAGAACACAAAGAAATAAAAGTCTTCCAAACTGGTAAGGAAGAATAAAACTTTCACTATTTACAGATGACATGATACTATATATAGGAAACCCAAAAGACTCCATCAAAAAAAAAAAATTCTAGAACTGAAAAATTAATTCAGTAAAGTTAAAGGATAAAAAAATCAATATACAGAAATCTGTTGCATATCTATACACCAATAAGGAAGCAGAGAAAAATAAATCAGAAAACAATCCCACTTAAAATTGCACCAAAAATAATTAGATACATAGAAATAAAGTTAACCAAAGAGATAAAAGACCAGTACTCTGAAAACTATAAAATATTGATTTTAGAAGACACAAAGAAATGGAAAGACATACCAATCTCATGGACTGGAAAAAATATTGTTAGAATGTCTATACTACCTAAAGCAATCTATAGATTTAATGTAATCCTTATCAAAATGCTGAGTATTTTTCACAGAACTAGAACAAATAATCCTAAAATGTATATGAAACCACAAAAGACCCTGATAGCCATAGCAATCCTGAAAAAGAAAAGCAAAGCTTGAGGCATCAAGTTATATTACAAAATGGTTGTAATCAAAACAGCATGGTACTGGCACAAAAATAGACACATAGTTCAATATAGGAAAATAAAAAACTCAGAAATGAACCTGCAAAGAAATGGTCAATAAATCTTTAACAGAGCAAGAAAGAATATCCAACAGAAAAAGACAGTCTTTTCAACAAATGATGTTGGGAAAACTGGACAGCAACGTGCAATAAAATAAATTTTAAAAAGTTTCAAAAAGAAAAAAAAAAATGAGGGGTGCCTGGGTGGCTCAGTCGGTTAAGCGTCTGCCTTCAGCTCAGATCATGATCCAGGGTCCTGGGATCGAGCCCCGCGTTGGGCTCCCTGCTCCATGGGAAGCCTGCTTCTCCCTCTCCCACTCCCCCTGCTTGTGTTCCCTCTCTCGCTGTGTCTCTCTCTGTCAAATAAATAAAATCTTTAAAAAAAATAGAAAAAATGAAACTCTACCACTTTCTCTACAATGTACACAAAAATAAATTCAAAATGGATTAAAGACCTAAATATGAGACCTGAAATCATATCTTGCCATTAGCAATGATATGGATGGGACTAGAGAGTATTACACTAAGTGAAAAAGTCAGTCAGAGAAAAATAAATGCCCTATGATTTCACAAATATGTGGAATTTAAGAAACAAAACAAATGAGCAAAGAAAGAAAGTGAAACCAAGAAACAAACTCAACTATAGAGAAAAAACTGATGGTTACCAGAAAGGAGGTTACCGTTGGAGGCATCAGTTAAAAAGGTGATGTGGATTAAGGAGTGCACTTATGATGAGCACCATGTATTGTATGGAAGTGTTCAATCACTCTATTATACACCTGCAATATTACACTGTACGTCAACTAACTGAAGTTTTTAATCAAAACTTAAAAAAATAGTGTTATAATAAAAGAACATATTAGTTTTAATTATTTCACTTGGTTTGGGCAAATTGAGTATTTCCAGTTATGAGCACTATTTGTTAATAAGGATTTTGAAGGGTGTTTTGTCAGGAGCAGCATAAAACGGGTTTTCAAAACATGTCAAGCAGGTATTAAAACTTTTTTTTTTTTTTTTTTTTTTTACCATGGAGAACATTTTATTTGGGGTAGGGATGGGTTTGGGAGATACAATTACTACTTACAAGGACTTGACAGCCTTTCTTTTCTTTTTTTTCTAAGATTTTATTTATTTGACAGAGAGAGACACAGCGAGAGAGGGAACACAAGCAGGGGGAGTGGGAGAGGGAGAAGCAGGCCTCCCCCTGGGATCATGACCTGAGCTGAAGGCAGACACTTAAGGACTGAGCCACTCAGGTGCCCCTTGACAGCCTTTCAAATGAAGATGTATTCCATAATATTCTGCAGTACTGCAGAGGGCATATTAATAATATACAAAAATTGTGGAGGCTGGCAATTCCAGACTCTGCAAATTTGATATCTTAGTTCAAGTCCAAAGTCTAAAAGTTGTTGTAGCATAAAGAGCTTATGTTTCAGTTGAAAGTCATTAGCAGAAAAATTTTCTCTATCCCATGGGAGAGCCAGTTTTTTTTTTTTTCCAAGCCTTCAACTGATTGAATAAAGCCCATCAACATGATGGAGATTAATCTGCTTTACTAAATCTAGTGATTTAAATGTTAATCTGCTCCGAAATTGCTCTCACAGAAACACCCAGACTATGCATATGATCAAATATCTGGGCATGCCTGTGGCCCAGTCGAGTTTACATATAATTAACCATCACAGGAGGCAAGTTACTTAACTCCTCTGTTCCTTTGTTTTCTCATCCATAAAATAGAGCTAATAATAGTACTTACCTCACTGGGTCATTGTGGGAATCGAATGATAAAAATATCTAAAATGGTACTTCAAATAGTCCTTAGGACATAGTAATTCTCAGTAAATATTAGGTAGTATTGTTTTTAAAGCTCAATATATGAAGCTCTGAAATAATTTTAATAATTTGATATAATATGATAAAAGACCATAAGTCAAAAAGCAGCTGTACTTCGACTAATCTCCAAAGTCTTAGAGCAAAACATTAAAATTTATCTTGACCTTTTACAATATCTAGCATGTAGCAACCTAGGAATTTTTTAAAAAATGATTGATAATTGGTATGACTACCTTTTAACAATTTTTGGTGCTTTATTAAATTATATTTTACATAGTTTCAGAAAGACTCAATTTTTCATTTTATTACATAGCAAACATAATCAGGTTATTGCACTGGGAATTATAGAAAATTTTGTTTAAACAAAGTTAATGACATTTTAAATCAATGAAGCTGGATTTCAGAATAATTTAAGATAAATGTTTTTTTATCATAATGAAATGTAGAGAATAATGCTAATAACAAAACTATCATCAAATAAGGGTTGTCACTTTTTCTTGAATGAAGACTAAAGGCCATTTGTAATTATCAATAGAATTTTGTTATAAATAATTAAGATTCTAAATTCTCAGAAAATCAGTTAATTCTCTTCACTAATTAAAATTTTCCCTTTATATTTTCTCAAATTTGCTCAGCAAACTCATCTTCATAACAAGTACAAAGACACAATTAATGCTGGTGAAGAATGGGTATAGTATTTTTAATCATTAACCTTCATCAATGATAGTTTAATGTATAAAAGAACAAAGCATAGCTAAATATGGGATTTTAAAGAAACAATTTTTTTTTGTATTCAAAGAGTGACCTTCTAAGTATAAGACCCAGAGTTAGAATTTCCAACATGTTTACTTCACTTAGTTATTTTTTTCTTTTAGTTAAAATATCTACTTTTGTGTTAAATTTTTATTGCATTGATTGTGATATTTTAATGCTATACTTTATGAATATCATCTCGGGAAATACTAACACTGAATGAATTAGATGTAGAGGAAGGCCTTACTGTCTAAATTGGGGCATATCACAAGTTGTGAAACCTAATTTACTATAGATTTGTATCAGAATGTCACCTGATACCTGATATCAAACACTTTCTTTAGAAATTCAAAGCAACACAGCTACATGCCACTTGGAGAATATTTCCTGACTTACAACTAATAAATAAATGTAAATTTGAGATTTTCTCCCTTTGTAAAGCAAAAATAGAAAGCTATGCACACCTACTTGTTTATAATTGCCTCCTCTCAAGAGAAAGCAGGCTGGAAAGGAATATGAGACCTTTAATAACCAATGTAGAATCTGCAAGATTTTGTCTTGTTTCTTTTCTGCTATCATATTATGTATCACACATATGTAAGAGGGCAACAGTCCTAGTTGTCCCTGAAAGTTTGGACCTCTGAAATTAGTCACAGTACCTACCATATTGCTATGAAGTCATGATTATATGAAAAGTATTGTAACAGACCTGTCAAACACTTTTGTTTATATCTTATTACCTTCAGGAAAACTTTAGTGTTTACAACCTACAAAGACTACCACAGAGTACTGAGGGGTTTTTTGTTTGTTTATTTGCTTGATTTTTGTTTGTTTGTTTTGAGCTATCTTAATTGCTTCTATGGAGGAAAAGAGAGGGTTTTCTTCCCTTTTTCCTACTCTTAGCCTAACTTTATTCATATTTATTTTGTTTTTTCCCCATGTTTATATATCATGCTTCAGGGTGAGACTTTATTTGAAGCAATAACAGTAAGCAAAGGAAGATGTGGAAAATCAAACCAGTTAGGAAAAGGAAACTGCCCATTGCCACTGGGGTACATGTAGGGTTTGGGGAAGTAAGAGGCACTTTTGTGAAGGCAATCCATTAGGCTTTCAAAATAAACATTAGCACACTTTAATAGCATTTACCTCTCTTTTTGACTGTGCAACAAATGACTCAGGGATGAAGAATAGAAACATTTGAGGTCTGAAATAAAATAGCCAATCTTGCTTCCCCTCTTGAATACTACACTTTCCAGATACATAGTTTTTTTATAATCTGCATATGTTTTAAAATAATACCAATATATTACTTAAAATCCAGTATCTTAAGTATTTTTTAAATAATAGTGACTGAGAAAAAGCATAAACAAACAAACAAACAAATAAATAAATAATAAAAGCTACCAAATTGTAGATAATAGATTTACGAAGACACTTTTGAAACCATGATAATGTAGTTAATTTAAGATGAGAAACCAAGGCAGAGGGAAGCTGATTTGTGCAGGTTTACAAGGTTTTCTGGCTCCCAGTCAGTACTTTTTCCATTATGTCACTCTGCCACCAAATTCTAAACTTTTAGATGTTTTTAAACATATACATTCTGAGTACCTCAAATAAGAAAAAAAAAAATGGAACTAATTTCCTTCAAAAGAATTCCAACATTTGAAATCTGTGTATAAAGTGCAAATCAGATATGTGTGTATGTGTGTGCATGTGTGCATATGTAAGTGTATGCTTCATTCTGTTTGGATAAACTTTACTTTGAATGTATTTCTGAAAAAAATGTATTTCTGCTCACCACTATTTAAAGATTTATTTATTTATTTTACAGAGAAAGTGAGTGGGAGGAGGGACAGAGTGAGAGGGAGTGAGAGAATCTCAAGCAGACTCCCTGCTGAGCATGGAGCCCCAATGTGGGGCTGGATTCTCTGACGCTGAGATCATGAGCTGAGCCAAAATCAAGAGTGAGATGATTAACTGACTGAGCCATCCATTTGCCCCATCTGCCCATCACTTTTGTTTGTCCTTTCAGGAAATTAGACAGATGAAATAATGGTAAGAAACCATCATTTTGAGTTTAATTTATGAGATTAACCACATCACTCCAAATCAGGCATTTATATGGTCAAAGTAGATGGAATCTACCTTTAGGAATGATTTCAGAAAAGTTATGATTAAGACAGGAAAACAAGAAATAGGATTCTTTTGATATTCCTACTGTTAAAGGGCAGCAATTTTATGTAAGTCATATTGCTTAGAGAGTTTTAACCAGCATTAGAATTATTGTATAATAAAAGTTTGAAAACAGCCATTGATCATCAGATATTCTTAATCTGACCACAGGTAGTGTCAATTCCAGAGCTGAGAAGGAGGCAATGATTAGAAAATTGCCTGCAGGGTGCCTGGGTGGCTCAGTCGTTAAGCGTCTGCCTTCGGCTCAGGTCATGATCCCAGGGTCCTGGGATCAAGTCCCACATCAGGCTCCCTGCTCGGCAGGAAGCCTGCTTCTTGCTCTCCCACTCCCCCTGCTTGTGTTCCTGCTCTTGCTATCTCTCTGTCAAATAAATAAATAAAATCTTTAAAAAAAAAAAAAAAGAAAGAAAGAAAATTGCCTGCATATGTCGCCATGAGTAGGGTCAAATATGCAGAAGAACCAAAAAAAAAAAGGAAATTTTCTTTCCCAAGAAGTAATTAGTTTCTGTGAATAATAGATCCCATACTTTCTAAATGGCTTCAACCAACCAACTCTAACTTTGCTTACAGGCTATTATTGTTCTAGTACAACTAGAATGTCTAGGATTGTAATTGTAACATTACTGAAGAATGAGAATGAATCTTTGAGTTGTATAGTTGCTAAATGACATCAGCTATTAAAAAAATTACAGTGTTCCAAAAAAGGTCCTTTTGGGAAACATGGAAAAGCTTGTTTCATTTTAGGAATGTGTTACTGATCAAACCTAAAACTCTGTTTAGAAATTCTAATGTTTATTGTCAGCATTATTTTCAGCAAAATTGTTTGATACATGTCAATTTTAGTGCTGTCTCTATTGGGTTGAAAGTTATAGGAATTCTAGGTTTGATCTATTATTTTTGTCACTGTAAACTTTGGTCTTGCAGGGTTTCCATTTTGTGTTTGAAATGTTATGTGCAAACTGGATTATAACATATTAAAGAAGATGGTTTGGGAAATATAACAGCAGGTTGCTGGATAAAGCTCAGCCACTAGAAAATCTATTTTTGGAAAGGAAAATGAAGAACATCATATTTTACTATGAAATAAAAAATTCATAATTGTATTTTACTCATATATCTGGGACAAATTATATAATTACTTTGCTTTTTTACTTGAAATTTCACTGTTTAAAGTTTACAGTGCTAACATTCAATTTGATAATATTCTTTTATTTTTTTTTTTTTTTTTTTTTTTTTTTTTTTTTAAGATTTTATTTATTTATTTGAGAGAGAGAGAATGAGAGACAGAGAGCATGAGAGGGAGGAGGGTCAGAGGGAGAAGCAGACTCCCTGCCAAACAGGGAGCCCGATGCGGGACTCGATCCTGGGACCCCAGGATCATGACCTGAGCCGAAGGCAGTCGCCCAACCAGCTGAGCCACCCAGGCGCCCTGATAATATTCTTTTAATGTTGAGAAAAATTCTTAGCACTTTTAAAACACTGAAAATAAAATGATTGTTGAAGTGTTTAAAATGTTTCCTAGGAATCAAATGTGGGAGTTTGAAATCATTCTCTTAAATATAACTGAATGCTACTATTTCTAAAATTGAAATATTTTAATATATAAATAATAAATTTAATTATAGCTCTTTTATTTTGGTTTATAATTATGGTATTGAAATATTTTAGGGCATTTCAACACTTCTTCAGAATCAGAATTCAAATATGTATACATTTATCCCATAAAACGCTTCTCCAGGTAAAGCTATACTCTAAACTTAACTCTACATTCAGTTTAGATTAGCTTAGGATCTTTTGTCTTATGTATCCTTTATCTCAATTATACTGATAAAATGCAATTTTAAAATTAAAACAGTATAAATTAGGAAATGAAAATAAACATTACTTATAAGACAGAACCTAGCATTGTTGAAGGACTGATTTTATGATATTATTGAGGGTCACTAAAATCCTCAGGTCTATTTCTCACAAAAACCTGCCAAAACACCCCAAATTCCCACTCTTGAAAAGTTCCTAATTTTAGGGAATCAAATTTAAATTAATATGTCAATATTTTTGATATATTTTAAAGTAAATTAGTTTTTTTGATTGGATTTCCAAAAATAGGTCATAAGTGAAAGCTCTTAGTGAGTACCTATAGTTGGGACCCAGAGTCTGCCAATACTAAGAGGCTAGTAGGCATCTATCTGTGGTTGTCAGTCAATATAGAAGATCAACAAGAAATTAAGATCCTACTTCCATTCATTTTTCATATTGATAGAAGATGGGCATTTGCCTATCAGGATGAAGCAGGATAGTGCTGAAATCCTGCTGCTGCTGAGGTTTCAGGCCTTTTGTTGCCTTGGACTCTCCCAATGCCCCCACATTGGGTGCCCTGCCCTCTCTTGCCTTAATCCTAGAACTTTTACTATTCTTGATCTTCAGGTATACTTAGGTGAATGAGAAAGATAGAGAGGAAAAAAAAAATAATGTGTTTTCAAGGTTGTTATCTAAGGAAATAAAAAGATTTTGTAATAGGGGCGCCTGGGTGGCTCAGCCATTAAGCGTCTGCCTTCAGCTCAGGTCATGATCCTGGGGTCCTGGGATTGAGCCCCGCATCGGGCTCCCTGCTCAGTGGGGAGTCTGCTTCTCCCTCTCCCACTCCCCCTGCTTGTGTTCCCTCTCTTGTGGTCTCTCTCTCTGTCAAATAAATGAATTAAAAAATTTTTTTTTAAATTTTGTAACAGTTACCATAAATTTAGTAGTACTTTAAAATTATATTGTCAGTTATAGCATTTCTATGATTTAGAACAAAAGAGCAAATCTGACTCCCTTGTGGGTTCACAGCTGATATATTGTGGTCCCCTGTAGATCCACTGCTTTAGGGTATATTTGGCATATTTGGGAAGTTAAGTTTACAGATTCAGGGTGTGTCTAGATGACATAGGAACAAAAAACAAAACAAAACATTTTTAATGCAACAAAACCACACTGGTCATTGAGATCAGGTATCTTAATATACTAAATAATGTGTTTTAAATGATCATGAGAACAATATAGCAAACACTTTCTAATGTCAGTTCTTGAAGAAGGTGGAACACACACACACACACACACACACACAAGTTCAATAAATTTTGTGGCAACATGGCAGCACAGGTCTCATTCCTACAGCATATATTTATCTAAAAATAGATAAATACACACACACAAAGACAAATACACATATATACCAAATAACAATTTCTTAAAATTAATCTTCATATGAATGAGGACTAAATTTGTTTTCCTGTGTGTCTTAAGGCCTCAAATCATCTACTGTTTTCTCAACAGAAAGGAAATATATTTATAGTTATTGGAAAATAATACAATCTGATTAATGTATTTCAGTAAGAATTCTCATTTGTCTAAAAACAATAGCAGAAAGACTAAAGGGAAATTCAGTAGAAACTGATGACTCTTCCACTTATGTAATTAGATGATGTGAATACATTTGCAAAATGACTCTTAAAGGTAGACAGATATTCTTTGGAATCCATGCGATGTTAACTTACCATCATATGGGTAATCTTAATTTATAACAACTGTGAAATGATTTGGGGTCACTGATTACTGAAATACATGAAATCACCTCTGTTCTTGTTTTTTTTAATTAAAATCTGAAGGAAAGATAAATAATATTAGATTTCCTAGAAAACAATTTAATTTTTTAGAACTATAAAAAGCCTTAATCATTAAAATATTGCTTAAATCATAATGTATATTACATATATTAAAATGCAATTTCTGTAGTATGTTAAAATGCATGACAGAGAGAAAAGATTTCTTTCTGGAGATTACAGTGCATTGATTGATTGATTGATTGATTACAGTGCATTTAAAACTTCCCTTGCATAGTTGTTCTGGAATATATATTCAAACAGAAAGATAATCAGATAGTATAATATTGTGTAAAGGATCTTTGAACTGTGTCATAAATGTCTTATACTTTAACAACCTTGGTGATGACTTTGGACATTATGAAAAAAATTATTAACATCATATATATATATATAACATTAGGGCACTGTTATTTGGACTTAAAACATCAGAGACAACTTTCCTACTATACAACTTTTATGATAGTTAATTAAAGATTGTTTACTAAGGTATAGAATTTCAAATTACAAAACAGATGCCAGAATTTTAAAATGTATATATTTTTAAAAATCAGCAATGACAAAAGTTATATTACCACAAACACTGGATATTCACATATTATGTGAAAATAAAACCCACACCAATTGGTGAATTGATTAGAAAAATTTGAGGAGGGTGCCTGGGTGGCTCAGTTGTTAAGTGTCTGCCTTCGGCTCAGGTCATGATCCCAGGGTCCTGGGATCGAGGCCCGCATTGGGCTCTCTGCTCCGCGGGAAGCCTGCGTCTCCTTCTCCAACTTCCCCTGCTTGTGTTCCCTCTCTTACTGTATCTCTCTCTGTCAAATAAATAAATAATAAAAAGAAAAAGAAAAATTTGAGGAAATGGAAGAAATTTATAGAAAAGATTAATGATAAAATTTTACCAAAGAAAAGATAGAAAACATGAATGAATCAATAGCCAAGACAGAAATAGGAAAATTTATCAAATAATTACTTCATTGAATGTGCCAAGACTAAGAAATTTTATATGTAAGTTCTTTTTTTGTTTTGTTTTGTTTTATTTACTTTGGTATGTGGCAGGATTTTTTAAAAAGCTTTTATTTAAATTCCAGTTGGTTTCAGGTGTAAAATTAGTGATTCAACTCTTCTGTACAATACACAATGCTCATCACTACAAGTGAACTCCTTAATCCACATTACCTATTTATCCCATTCTTCCACATGCTTCTCTTCTGGTAACCATCACTGTGCTCTCTATAGTTGAGTCTGGTTCTTGGTTTGCCTCTCTTTCTCTTTTTTTGCCCCTATAATCATTTGTTTTGTTTCTTAAATTCCACATATAAGTGAAATCATATGGTACTTTCTCTCACTGACTTATTTTCCTTAGCATAATACACTCTAGCTTCATCCACGTTGTTTCAAATGGCAAGATTTTGTTCCTTTTTAAGGCTGAATAATAGTCCATTGTATACATATGCCACTTCTTTATCCATTCATCAGTTAATGGAAAATTAGGTTGTTTCCATAATTTTTCTATTGTAGATAATGCTGCTATTAACATCAGATTACATATATCATTTTCAATTAGTATTTTTGTATGTTTTGGGTTAATACCTAGTAGTGCATTTGCTGAATTAGAGGGTACTTATATCTTTAAGTTTTTGAGGAACCTACATACTGATTTTTGGAGTGGCTGCACCAATTTGCATTCCCACCAACAGTGCATGAGGGTTCACCTTTCTCATCCTCACTAACATCTGCTGTTTCTTGAATTGTTGCTTTTAGACATTCTGACAGGTGTGAGTTGATATCTCAATGTAGTATTGATTTGTATTTCCCTGATGATGAATAACATTGAATATCTTTTCATGTGTCTGTTGCCCATCTCTATAGCTTCTTTGCAAAAATGTCTATTCATGGTTTTTGCCGGTTTTGTAAATAGAGTATTCATTTTTGGAGTGTTGAGTTTGATAAGTTCCTTATATTTTTAGATATTAATGCTTTAGCAGATATGTCATTTGCAAATATCTTCTCCCATTCTGTAGGTTTCTTTTTAGTTTTGTTTATTGTATCCTTTGCTGTGCAGATTTATTTTTTATTTTTTGAGAGAGAGACAGAGAGAGAGAGTGAACAGGAGGGAAGGGCAGAGGGACAGAGAGAATCCCAAGCAGGCTCCATGCCCAACACAGAGCCAAATGTGGGGCTCAATCTCACGACCCTGAGATCATGACCTGAGCAAAAATCAAGAGTCAGACATTTAAACTACTGAGCCACCCAGGCACCCCAGAAGCTTTTTATTTTGACAAAGTCCCAATAGTTTACTTTTGCTTTAGTTTCCCTTGCCTCAGGAGATATATCTACAAAGAAGTTGGTATGGCTGATATTCAAGAGGTTCCTCCCTGTGTTCTCCTCTAGAGTTTTAATGGCTTTATGTTGCAGATTTATGTCTTTAATCCATTTTGAAATTATTTTTCTTGTTGGTGTAATAAACTGGTCAAATTTCATTCTTTGGCATAATGTTGTCTCGTTTTCACAGCACCATTTTTTAATTTTTTTTTAAAATTTTATTATGTTATGCTAATCACCATACATTACATCATTAGTTTTTGATGTAGTGGTCCATGATTCATTTTTGTGCATAACACCCAGGGCTCCATTCAGTACCAAACAAATAATACATTATATGTTAAAAAAAAAAAAGCACCATTTGTTAAAGGGAATTTTTCCAATTGGATATTCTTTCCTGCTTAGTCGAAGATTAATTGACCATATAGTTGTGGGTTCATTTCTGGGTTTTCTAGTCTGTTCCATTAATCTATGTGTCTATTAATCTGCCAGTACCATACCATTTTGATCACTACACTTTGTAATATAAATTGAAGTCTGGGATTGTGATGCCTCCAGCTTTGCTTTTCTTTTTCAAGAATGCTTTGGCTATTCATGCATGGTCTTTTGAGGTTCCATATTAATTTTAATATTGTTTGTTCTAGTTCTGTGAAAAATGCTGTTGGTATTTTGATAAGGATTGCATGAAATGTGTAAATTGTTTTGGTTAGTATAAACATTTTAACAACATTTGTTCTTCCAATCCATGAGCATGGGCTATCTTTCCATTTCTTTGTGTCATCTTCAATTTCTTTCATTAGTGTTTTAATAGTTTTCAGAGTAAAGGTCTTTCACTTCTTTGGATAGGTTTATATCTAGGTATCTTATTGTATTTAGTGCAATTATAAATAGGATTGTTTCCTTAATTTATATTTCTGCTACTTCCTTATTGGTATATAGAAATACAACAGATTTCTGTACATTGATATTATATCCTGCAACTTTACTGAGTCCATTTATCAGTTCTAGAAATCTTTTCATGGAGTCTTTTGGATTTTCTATATTGAATATCATGTCATCTGCAAATAGTGAAAGTTTTGCTTCTTCCTAGCTGATTCGGATGTCTTTTATTTCATTTTGTTATCTGATTTCTGTGGCTAGGACTTCCAGTACTATGTTAAATAAGAGTGTTGAGAATGCACATCCCTGTATTGTTCCTGACTGCAGAGGAGAAACTCTCAGTTTGTCCTCACTGAGGATTATATTAGCTTTGGGTGTTTTATATATGGCTTTCATTATGTTGAAGTATGTTCACCCTAAACCTACTTTGTTGTTAGTTTTTATCATGAATGGATGTTGTACATTGATGAAGTCTGTTTCTGCATCTATTGCAATAATTATGATTCTTATCTTTTCCTTTATGAAAGTGGTGTATCACATTTGATTGATTTGTGAATATTAAACCAACCTTGCATAACAGGAATAAATCCCACTTGATTATGGTGAATGATTCCTTTAATGCATTCTTGGATTTGGTTTCCTGGTATTTTTATTGGGAATTTTTGGATCCATGTTCATCAGGGATATTGGCCTGTAGTTCTCTTTTTTATAGGAGTGTTTATCTAGTTTGGTATCAGAGTAATGCTGGCATCATAGAATGAATTTGGAAGTTTTCCTTCCTTTTCTACTTTTTGGAATCATTTAAGAAGAATAGGTATTAACTTTTCTTTAAATGTTTGCTTTAAATGTTTGCCTGTGAAGCCATCTATCCCTGGACTTTTGTTTGTTGGGAGTTTTTTGGTTACTGACTGAATTTCTTTGCTGATTATTGGTCTGATCAAGTTTTCTATGTCTTCCTGTTTCCATTTGCTACTTCATATGTTTCTAGGAGTTTATCTCTTTCTCCTAGGCTGTCCCATTTGTTGACACATAGTTTTTCATAATATTGTCTTATAATTGTAAATACTTCTGTGGTGTTAGTTTTTTTTTTTCTTCTTTGTTTGTTTATTTATTTATTTATTTTTTGCATACATAAATTTTTTTATTCTTATGTTAATCCCCATACATTACATCATTAGTTTTAGATGAAGTGTTCCATGATTCATTGTTTGTGCATAACACCCAGTGCTCCATGCAGAATGTGCCCTCCTCAATACCCACCACCAGGCTAACCCATCCTCCCACCCCCCTCCCCTCTAGAACCCTCAGTTTGTTTTTCAGAGTCCATCATCTCTCATGGTTCGTCTACCCCTTGTGGTTAGTTTTAATTTTCCTCTCTCATTTGTGATTTTATTTACTTAAGTCCTTTCTCTTTTATTTTTGATAAGTCTTGATAGAGGTTTATAAAACTTATTAATTTTTTTCAAAGAACCAACTCCTGGTCTCATTGATCTGTTCTATTGTTTTTGTTTGTTTGTTGTTTGTTTGTTTTTAGTTTCTATATCATTTATTTCTGCTCTCATCTTTATTATTTCCTTCCTTATGCTGTTTTTCAGTTTTATTTGTTGTTTCTTCCTTAGTTCCTGTAGGTGTAAAGTTAGATATTTTGTTTGAGTTTTTCTTGTTTCTTAAAGTAGGCCTATATTGTTATATACTTCCTCTTAAGTATTTTTTTTTTTCTTTGCTGCATCACCAAGTTTTAGGACCATTGTGTTTTCATTTTCATTTGTTTTCGCATATTTTTTAAAATTTTTTTCCTTTGATTTCCTGGTTGGTCCATTCATTTGAGTCACAGTACGTTGTTTAATCTCTATCTATTTGTGGTCTTTCCAATTTATTGCTGTGGTCGAGTTCTAGTTTCATAAAGTTGGATTCAGAAAAGATGTATAGTATGACTTCAATCTTTTTGTATTTGTTGAGGCCTGATTTGTGACCTATTATGTAATCTATTCTGGATAATGTCCAATAGCACTTGAAAAAAATGTGAATTCTGCTGTTTTAGGATGGAAAGCTCTGAATATATCTGTAAAGTCCATCTGCTCCAGTGTGTCATTCAAAGCCATTGTTTCCTGGTTTACTTTCTATTTAGATGATGTGTCCATTGATGGAAGTGGAGAGTTAAGGTCTCCTACCATTACTGTATTTTATCATTTAGGTACTTCATGTTTGTTATTAACTGTTTTACATATTTGGGTACTCACATAGTTGGTTTGTAAATATTTATAATTACTGTATCTTTTTGATAGATTGTCCCATTTATTATGATACAGTGCTCTTCTTTATTTCTTATTGTTGTCTTTTTTTTTTTTAAGTCTAGTTTGCCTGATATAAGTATTGCCATTCCGGCTTTCTTTTGTCATCAATTTAAATGAAAAATAATTCTCCATCTTCTCACTTTCTATCCACAGGTGTGTTTAGTCTAAAATGAGTCCCTTGTAGGTAGCATGTGTATGGGTCTTTTTTAATGCATTCTGTCACCCTATGTCTTTTGATTGGAGTAGTTAGTCCATCTACATTTAAGGGAATTATTGATAGACATGTATTTATTGCCATTTCATTACTTGTTTTGTCATTGTTTCTGGAGCTTTCATCTGATCCTTTCTTGTCTTTGTTCCTTTTGGCCTCTCCTTTGCTTTCAAAGAGTCCCCTTTAATATTTCTTGCAGGGCTGGTTTGGTGGTCACGAACTCCTTTAGTTTGTGTTTGTCTGTGAAACTTTTTATCTCTCCTTCTATTCTGAATGATAGCCTGTCTGTATAGATTATCCTTGGCTCCAGATTTTTCCCATTCAGCACTTTGAGTATATCATGCCACTGCCGTCTGACTTCCCAAGTTTCTGTTGAGATAGCTGCAGCTAGCCTTATGAGACTTCCTCTGTATGTTAAGGACTTCTTTGTCTTGTTGCTTTTAATTTTCTTTCTTTATGTCTATATTTTTCAAATTTAATTACATTTTATCTTGGTGTTGGCCTGCTTTTTTTTTTTTTTTTTTTTGAATTTTTTTTTCTTTTTTTTTTGTTTTTGGCTTTTTTTTTTTTTTTTTTATTTTGATGGGAGTTCTCTGTGCTTCCTGGATCTGGATGTTTATTTCCTTACCCAGATTAAGGAATTGTTCTGCTAACACAAGGTATCTAAAACCTGGAGTTTTAATGGTCAGCAGGCTTGGCTGTGATAGAGCCCTGAGGGCACTGCTTTGCTCCTGCAGAGAAGGCAGGCAAAAAACCCAGGGGACAGACAACATGGAAACAGTGATCTGAAGAACACCTGAGGCACAGAGGGGGAGATTATTCACTCTGCTAGCAGAACTCTATGCTGGGAGGCAGTGTTCACAGAGATGCCTTTCTGGGAACAAAGGAGCTGACTGGGGCCATTTCCCTACCCCACACCTCAGCATAAACACCGAGCCACTTGTAGGAAGCAGTACAGCACCTACACTGGCTGCCTAACTTGCTTACAACAAGCCCCACCCCAATGTGCTCTGTAGCGACTACCCTTGTCAGTCAAGCACACCCTTAAACTAGAAAGGTGAGTCCCTTCCCCAGAATATGAGCACAAACTCCTGCCCACACCACATGTCCCAATCAGAGAATTCTGCAGGGCCTCAGTTCTTGTGGAAGTAATATCAGGTCTCATTTCAGAAGAAAACAAGGGCACACTTAGTTAAAACTCACCACATGGAGGCCATGGACCAAAAACTTCCCATGACAGGCAAGGAGAGCCTCTGCAGAAGACTGGCCTGAAGGATGGAGGAATAAAAACACAATAGCAGAGCACATGCAGCATACAACAGAGACACTCACTGAAGTGCTAGGCCCTGGATATTACATGACATCTTCCTGAGGACATTACTTTCAGGGGCAAGAAACATAACTGGAACTTCTAACAGAAGAAGGCAGAGGCTTAGACAAATTCCAAGATGGGGGAATTTATTTTTAATGAGAGAAGGGATGCCTGGGTTCCTCAGTCCGTTAAGCATCTGCCTTCAGCACAGGTCATGATCCCAAGGTCCTGGGATTGAGTTCCTCATTGAGCTCCTTGCTCAGCGGGGAGCATGCTTCTCCCTCTGCTAGTACTTCCCCTGCTTGTGCTCTCTCTCTCTTTGACCAATAAATAACAACAACAACAAAAATCTTTAAAAAAAAGAACAAACGATATAAGCCCACGATCAGAGATCTAAGCAAAACAGATATAGGTAAGAAGCCTGATGCAGAATTTAAAGCAACAGTCAAAAAGATATTCACTGTGTCATTGTGCACTTAAATAACGTTCTCAGACACCAATCTGAGCAGCCATGCAGGGCTGCCTCTGCAAGGGAGAGCAGCAGCAGCTGAATCCCGCACATAGCTTTTATTTATTTTTATTTTATTTTATTTTATTTTTTTATCAGAAAAGCAAGGACAGATGCCTCAAAGCATGGGAAAGGAGTACAAAGGGATAGCAGATGCTTGAAGCCATAAAGCAAGCTTGCACTCTCACCTTTGCATGGGCACACAGTGAGTCAGTCATGGGATAAAGGAGAAGTGGGATGTTTGTGCTAGCAATCACCAAGTGCAGAAAGGGAGTACTGAGGGTTACATTGTTTCATAGCTCTTAACTTATGCCCTGCCCCTGGGGATCATGGGATCCTGCTCCTATTGGGCCATTGCATTCAATAACCTAACAAGAATGCTGCTGATGTTTCAGTTGCTTCCACAGTCATTCCTTAGGGCTTACAATATACTTTCTAGAACTAACCCAGGAGATCATGGGATCCTGCTCCTACCAGGCCATTGCATTCAATAGCCCAAGAACAGGAACACTGCTGACATTTCAGTTGCTTCCACAATCACTCCATAGGGCTTACAATATATTTTCCAAGAATAACTCCACACACTGGACTTGAGAAGAAAATAGAATACATCAGGGAGACCCTTAACACAGAGATAGAGATTTAAAAAGGAATCAATAAATTAATCAGAGATGAAGAGTGTAATAAACAAGATTAGAAACTAGCTTAATGCAATAAACAACAGACAGGAAGATGCAAAGGAATGAATTAATGACTTAGAAGACAAAGAAGTGGAAAACAATGAAGTTGAACAGAAGAAAGAAGAATTATGCAATATGAGAATACCCTTAGTGACCTCAGGGATTCAATCAAATATAGTAAAATTTGTATTATAGGAGTCCCAGAAAAAGAAGAGAGAGAAAAAGGGGCAAAAATTTATTTCAAGAAATAATAGCTGAAAACTTCCCTAATCTGGGGAAGGAAACAAACATCAAGATCCAGGAAGCACAGTGAACTCCCATCAAAATCAAAAATAGGAGGTGATCACAAGACACACTTTAATTAAATCTGCAAAACATAGTGATACAGAAGAAATATTAAAAGCAGCAAGACAAAGAAGTCCTTAATATACAAGGGAAGACCAATAAGGCTAGCATGAGATTTCTCAACAGAAACCGGGGAAGCCAGAGTGGAGTGGCATGATATATTTAAAGAGCTGAATGAGAAAAAAAACTGCAGCCAAGAATGTTCTATACAGCAAGACCATTATTCAGAATAGAAGGAGAGATGGTGTGCCAGACAAACACAGACTAAAGGAGTTTGTCATTACTAAACCAGCCTTGCAAAAGTATTAAAGGGAATTCTTTGAGTCCAAGGAGAGACCAAAAATGACAAAGCCAAGAAAGGATCAGAGAAAATCTGCAGAAACAATGACAAAACAAATAATGGAATGGCAATAAATATATATCTATCAATAATTTCCTTAAATGTAAATCGAAAAATGCTCCAATCAAAAGACATAGGGATTATATTGGTCAGTTTGTTAGAAGAAACTACATCTCAAAATTGTAGAGAAATAAAAAACTTATATATATATATGCAAAAATAAAATTAAATTTGTTGAAAGGATAGAATGTAAATGTGAAGATGAATAGTAAAAAAGACTAACAAAACAAAACAAAACAGAAGAAGAAGAAAAAAGAAATTATGATCAAACAAGTGAAGAAAACAGAGCCATACACTAAATTCTAGGTGTATTTTAGTCTGTTAGAAGAAATCGCAATGCAAAATTGTAAAGAGAAAAAAAATGTGTATATATATAATTAAATACAAATCCCACCTAGGATTCTACACCACTTCACCACCTGAGCACCTTCCAGGTAGGGATGTCCCTCACAGAAGCAGACTTCTAAAAGTTCTGATTTTGTGCTCTGCTGCTATATCACTTTCTGGTAGCTGGCTTCTGGAGGCTCCCTCCCCATATGGTTTATCTTTTCATATAGCGCCTCGGATTCATTTCTCTGCACTTCCTACCTTGCAGAAAGTGGTCACTTTTCTATTTGTAGAGTTGCAGCTATTATTTTCTTAGATCTCTGGTTGAGCTTGCAGGTGTTCAGGATGATTTGATAGCTATCTAGCTGAGTTCCTGGGACCAGAGGAAACTAAGGTCTCCTATTCCTCCACCATCTTGGAGTCTCTCCTAGAGAATACATTGAAAGTATGTATTTGTTGTTCTTACTCCATGTTGTATGGTGATATAATTACCTTTTTTCCCAAGATTTTATTTTTAAGTAATCTCTACACCTGATGTGG
Source organism: Neomonachus schauinslandi (assembly GCF_002201575.2). Lineage (NCBI taxonomy): Eukaryota > Metazoa > Chordata > Mammalia > Carnivora > Phocidae > Neomonachus > Neomonachus schauinslandi. The sequence goes on from NC_058419.1 coordinate 54,299,419, forward strand.
AGTTTGAATACATGACCCTGAGATCAAGAGTCACATGTTCTACCAACTGAGCCAGCCAGGTGCCCTGATATAATTACCTTTTAAGAAAAAGAATTTTGAAATACTGTTAGCAGTACAACTATAGTTTCACATTTATATACATTGCATGCACTTTATGCTATTGATGCAATGATATTTTAAATTATAACACCTTTATTGAGAAATGAATATTGGTTACAATAAAACATTCTGAATAACTGTCTAAAAGGATATACTTCCCAATACTTAGTAAAGACAAAAATACCATGCAGTATGAAAGATATTAGCATAATATTTCAAACTTTGGTATTAATTTTGAAACTCTGATTTTCTCTACTCTATTAATTAGGCTTCCTTTTTAAAAGATTTTATTCACTTATTTGACAGAGAGAGACAGCGAGAGAGGGAACACAAGCAGGGGGAGTGGGATTAGGAGAAGCAAGCTTCCTGCCCAGCAGGGAGCCTGATGTGGGGCTCAATTCCAGGACCCTGGGATCATGACCTGAGCTGAAGACAGACACTTAATGACTGAGCCACCTAGGTGCCTCTATTAATTAGGTTTCTTATTAAATAATACAAATCTCTTCCTTGCTCTGTTTTTGTTATTGTTCTTATTCTGACTGCCAGATACCTCTAGAAATTACTAAGAAAGTTTGTGTATAGTCGTCAGACTATCCAGATAAAAATAATGTTTTCTAATATTTAATTTAGTGAGGGCTGTCATATTTATATTCTATAAGCATAGATTTATAAGTAGTAACAGATATATAACTTATTTCATTCATAGAAGTAGTTTCTGGTGAAGATTAGAATGGTAAATTCCTAAATTATCCCAATGCTTCTTTCATTAAGCTGTGTTTATTCACACACTCATACAAACAGTTTATTCCAGTTAATGTTAAGCTTTCAACAAAGTTGTGCTTTGATTCTACTGAATAAATAAAAGTTGTCACTTAGTTAAAAAATAGCAAAATTTGGTTAGCAAGGACTTTATTCACCCAGTTTTCTGTCACATATCAAGAACTGTTTATTTTATCCTGCTTCAAAGCTATAAGGTTAGCCAACCACATTTTCATCGATACTGACAAAAGACACAAGACTCCTGGGTCAGAGACAAAGCACTATTAGTTATATCAGAGCAGGCAGAATAAGCTTTATATTTGCACTGTATCCCCTTGTCTCCCAAGTCACATAGGGGTGATACCAGGTAGCACAGATAGATATTGTGCACACAGTGAGTTTACGTCATAAGTGAGAAACTTCAAGTTAGGAAACTCCCAAACTCAAAGGAGGATTGCTTGCAAATTTATCCATCCTTTGATTTTGAGGGAGACATTATGTTTATCACCCTGGATAGGAAAGAAATCTAATCTATCCTCTGCTCTGGAGGGAGATGCTATTTCTAACTTCCAACGTTGTTCGCTATATACCTATGTGTGAAAAATTATGAAGAAAAGCCATAAATGCCTCTTCACAAGACATAGACATAGAGCCTATGTTCTCTAAACAAACAAATAATAATAATAATAATTTTAAAAAAACACCCATTAGCTACCATAAGCTAAGTGAACCCAGAAAAGTTTGTGATTTACACATTTAAACCATGAGCCAAAAAGCCCTATTTGTTCAGCCCAGATAACCAGAATATAGTAAGAACCAAAGAGTTAATTATTCTTTATCAAATATATAGATAATTCTAACTATTATTTTATTGTACAATAAATACCTTATTTTTCTTAGCTGGTTATTAGATGCAATAAATTATAGATAATTATTACCCAAGTTTTCTGTTTATAAAATTGTTTAAGAAGAGTTAGCATCATAATAGTCAAACTTTATCAAATTTGTAAGCTGATTTTAATATAATGATTTAATGAATAAAATGAAAGATTTTTATTTCAAATTGACAATTGAACAAATAACTGCTGTCCACATTTTATTTTAATATATGATTTATTGCATACATGAAAATTGAATAATAAAAGTCTGCTTAACATTGAAATCAGTGTAATTAAATATGAATGACTTCAGTGCTGGATTCTTAGTGTATAAATCTACAGTTTGGGGGCTTTCATCTCCAAACTATGATGCAAGAACAAATCCCAAATCAGACATCTGGAAAACCTATACTTTCAGCCTATTTATTTCTACTGTGTGAGTCATCTCAGATTCTAGGGCAAAAAAAGTGGTATTACACACTAAATATGCCCACTGAAAGGTGAATAAAATAAAATATTATTTGAGAATTCACTTTTGTTATAATTTTAGAAGATTCTTTAGAATATTTTTCATGCTTTCAATTTAACTTTTAAAATGTCTTGCATAAATTAAAATTATTCCCATACATTTGATTCACTTTGATTCTTTCAAAGTCCTAGGATTGTTATATTTAATATGTCTAAAACATAACTTACAAGAAAATATCCAACACATTGATAAAAGATAAATAATAAGGGGCAAATAGAAAACTTTGTTTTAAGACACACTTTTGAAATACAATATGAGAATATAATCTTTAAAAAATTTAAGAACTTTCAAATAATAAAAGGCTGTTATCTTCAGAGTTCTATAAGCTTATTTATTCTAAAATTGTATTCTACTCTGTGTTGACTATATAATTTGCTGGTCTTGGTGATGTTAATGTAATCTATTATTATAGATGCTAGTTACTTTGTATATATGAAGTAAAGGTATTATCCTATACATATATTTTAAAATACAATGTTTTGTAAAGGAATTCAAAAATTACTAATATAATCGTTGTTGTCACACACTGAAATAAAATTCTCAGACACCAATCTGAGTGGCTGTGCAGGGCTGCCTCTGCAAGGGAGAGTAGCAGCAGCTGAATCCTGCACATAGCTTTTATTTTGTTTTTTTATCAGAAAAGCAAGGACAGATGTATCAAAGCATGGGGAAGGAATACAAAGAGATGGCAATTATCTTGAAGGCGGAAAGCAGGCCTGCACCTTCCCCTGAGAGTGGGCATGCAGAGAGGCAGTCATGGGATAAGGGGGGAACAGGATGTTTGTGCTAGCAATCACTGGAGGCAGGAAGGGGAGTTGAGGGTTACTTTCTTTCATAGCTCCTAAATCTATGCCCTGCCCCAGGAGATGATGGGATCATGTTTGTACCAGGCTATAGCTTTCAATAACCTGAGAACAGGAATGCTGCTGATGTTTCAGCTGCTTCCACAGTAACCCCTTAGGGTTTACAATACATTTTCTAAGAATAACTCTGCAATCATAAAGGAAGAAAATGCATGTTTGGCCTTGTATCTTTGAGGAAAGTCAAGTACACCTGTGAGATATTGAATGAGTTTATACGTTTTAAAAATAGAAAACTCAATCTTTATAAACATTAAACTGTATTCCTTTATCTTTTTCTAGGTAAAAGTTTGCCTTCCCTCTCTACAGAAATTGAGAATATCTTTCAAGTGTCTGTTAGAAAAGGATGTATCTAGGATTTTTTACATTCTTCTGATTTTACTACTCTGACTTAATTTGATTTTCATTTGTCATTTCTAAAATTTTAGCTCAATATATACCTTTGTATTTATGACAAAATATAAGTAATATCCAATTTGACTACTCTGTTCTGCACTTAAATCATATTTTCAAAATTTATGGAGGTTTACCAGCTAAAATGTGAATTCTATAGATTATAACAATGACAGTGATAAAAGCTGCTTTTCTGACTAAAATTATTTTTAATCCAACTGCTATTTTTACTTTACTCTCAGAAAAAAAGAAAATTTTTTTCTATTTTATTTTTATTGATATCTACCTGATGGCTTATATCTTTTTTTTTAAAAAGACTTTATATATTTGTCAGAGAGAGCATAAGCAGGGAGAGGGGCAGGCAGAGAGAAAAGCAGGCTCTCCGCTTAGTGGGGAGTCCAACACTGGGCTCAGTGGGATCATGACCTGAGCCAAAGGCAGGTATTTAACCAACTGAGCCACCCAGGTGTCCCCTGATGGCTTATATCTTTGTAAAACTATATTTTGTATCTCATTTACTTAAATGAGATAAAAAATAAATAAAATGTTATTTTAAAAATGGAAAAATATTTGATTTAGTTGCCTGAATTTTCTTAATTAGTTTAATTGTCCACATTAATTCATTGCTGACATTGAGTAACTGTAACTGGAAGTAGCAAATTTACCTGCAGATGAAAATATTTGATGAGTCTTAGATATAGGCTAAATACCCTCTGCTTTATGAGAGTTTAGAATTTCTGTAATATAGTATATCTATGGATTAAATAAATTCTATATATTATTTCATACATATATACTTATTAAATAAGATGTAATATACAACAAGCCTCTAAGTAAATTAAATTCCAGCTATATTATCTTATTATAGAATAATAACAATATGCACTTACTAAATAGGAAAGTAATTTAATTTCCTAGAAACTCTTTATATTGGGGCACCTGGGTGGCTCAGTCGTTAAGCGTCTGCCTTCAGTTCAGGTCGTGATCCCGGGGTCCTGGGATTGAGCCCCGCATCGGGCTTCCTGCTCAGCAGGAAGCCTGCTTCTCCCTCTCCCACTCCCCCTGCTGGTGTCCCCTCTCTCGCTGTGTCTCTCTCTGTCAAATAAATAAATAAAATCTTTAAAAAAAGAAAAAAAAGAAACTCTATGCATTTAATTTTACCATAAAAATTCACACATGTAAAATTATTGTGAAGATTAATACATGCAAAGCTCCTAGCATAGTCACACATAATGGGTGAACAATAACTATAAGTTGGATTAGAGCTCTAGTTATGGTGTCTATATTTAATCCTTATGACTATACAGATCAAAGGAAATAAGAGGTAGAGAAGTTTGAGCTGCAAATAGCAAAATAGTAAACTCCTTAAATATGTGTGGGCATTTGTCCATGTACATATAAGGTGAATGTTAAATTTGGGTGGTGATAGTAGGCAATGGTGAAGAAGCTCTCTGAGAAAACAATAATTACAGTTGTATGCTACCATTTTAATATTTGCTCAGTTCTATCTCAAATTATTTTACTTTTATTATATTACTTCCTTTTCATGAGTTTAATTTTTATTTTGAATTTAAACATAGCATATTTATAATAGTTGAAACTTTTTTTTAGGCACAGGAATTTTTATCCAGTTGTAAGCATACAATGCAACTTGCAATGTCTTTAAAATGATTTTTATTCAATTATGAAAAACATTTCAGATATTAAATTGAGCAAAGTCTCTAGAAACTGCTGGTAGGACTTTGTGTAGCCTGCCAATATATGTTTGTTATCATTGTCAGGATCCTGTGAACTTGGAATCTGATCATAGTAACAATATTCTTATCTACAAAGATGGATGTTAAAAAAGTGCAAAAAAGTGCAAGCATTGTCTTTTTTCAATTGCTGACTCAATACAGATCAGGGCCTTGATATTTTAATGATCTGTTTGTAATAGCACAGTGTAACGGAGGTTTTCTTATGAGTTGTTCCTCTTTCTCTAAGATGTTTCTTTCTGATATATCCTATTATCTTTCTGATATATCCATTCTGCAACTCCATCTAACACTATAAATTATATTCATGATTTTTTTTCAATTTGGTAGTCAAGTTATGAATATTTAAAAGTTAAATTTTAAAATGAATTCATCCCAATTGGACTTAATTCCCATGAAAGCTGCAGGAATGTTGTCTAAATTCAACAAAATTGTTGAAACTACTCCCACAAATGGGACATAAATATTTCCAACCATCATCGGTGCTTATGATCACAACCCTCATGCTATGGTGAGATCTCAAATGATCCTCAAAAGCTTTTCTATTAAGTGTGTTTTGAATTTGGGACCATGGGATATAGAACACAGGCCTCACAAAAATATGGAAGCCATCTTTCCCTTTAGCACAGGTTGATTTGTGAAATTTTCCTGATGCCATTCTTTCAATGAGGTGATGGTAGTAGTATACCCTTAAAGGTCTTCCAAATATTATGGCTCTCTCCCCATGGGTTAGGACATTTGGACAAGGAAGAAATGCTGTATATTTTAGCTTTACCCACATGGTATTTTGACAACCTGCAGCCTGAGAGAAATGTCTCCCACACAGCAGGCGGAGAATCATTCTCTTTACTTCATGATTGTTAATGAATGGGATTCTCCACAAAATTGAGAGTTGGAGAGGAATTTTGTAATTTATGGTGCTATTATAGAAATCACTTGTTTTCACCCCCACTTTCCCTGAGTGGAATCTTGTTCTGTTAGTTAAAGGATTGTTGTTATTGCTTTTTCTAGTGAGATACTCAGATAGGTAATTCTCTCTAGCCCTGACATGAGAAAGATCCATTTTCTAGGAATAAGGATCTGAATTAGAAGGGATTCTTCTTTTAAATGCTCTTGTTGAAGATCTTTTTGGGTCTTCTCAACTTCAAACTCATTGTCCTCTACTGCTTGACAAACAACATGCCCCTGGGAGGTCGGTATGTCTAGCTCCCTGTTCACTGGGTTGCTTTCCACATGAGTGATAATATTAGAATCAGCAAATGAAGGCTTGATATCTGTACTACATTCATGTGGAACTTCATTTTCTAAATTTTTGAGATCATTTTCAGCGGCATCACTTCCTTCTTTAGTAGGAGAAGTCATCCTGGGTTCTATTTATGAGAAAAAAAAAAACAAAGATCCATTAAACTGAAAAATGTTCCATTTCATAAAAAGACAGTTCTTTAGTCCTGAAAATAGCATGGATGTGTTATTCCTAAACTTTCTCAGCTTTATATATAGTTTATCACATCTTTAATATCAAAGTCACAGATCCACAAAATAAAATAGAGAAAAATAAAAACTGAGAGTAAATATGACTCCTATTAAATAAGTGTTCTCATTACTTAGCTTTAGAACGTGTATAAACCTGGGGTAACATAAAATTTCATCTGGCTAATATAAGAATACATTCTATGCACTAGAGCACATATAGTTCCCAATGGGAGGTGCAGTTGTTCTCTTTTGGATGATAAATAAAATAAAATTTTCATTTAATAAGATAGATATGAATTACTGACCTGAGATTTTAAGATGAGGCTAAAGTAGGAGGCAGTTTTTTTTTAATGAGTATATACGTGTAAAAGAGAATTAAAACCTATGTGAAAATGAAATGGTTAAATTTCTATGAAGAGCAAGCTATTCTTCCCTTGGAATTTTTCTTCGTCTTATTATTTTATCTGTTCATTTTAAGCAATATCTATACAAAGGGCAACAACTATGAATTATGTAAGAGGGGAAGGCAGAGAAAGTAAGAGAGTAGGAAGCTGAATAGTGAAGTCTAACCCAAGTAATTTATTAAAATATGACTTAAATTTACTATTTCCTGCTCATTCCCATTGTCTCAGGACTAATCAAGCTGATAATTAGATCATGTTTGCTTTACTGCTGATATCTGGTTTCCCTGATTCAAACTCTTGGCTCATACCTCTACTCTTAACTTTTTCTTTAATATATGTCACCTACCTGCTCAAACACCTTTAGCACATACTAATTATCACAGCCTATTCTCAATATATTATATATTAAATATGTTTCATTCTTCTGTATGAGGAGACTTGGGACAATGTAAGTTGGAAAATTTCTTTTTCTTAAAATTTTATTTATTTAATTTATTTGAGAGAGAGAAAGTGAGTGTGACCCAGTGGGGGGGGGGGGGGGCAAAGGGGATGGAGACTGACAAGCAGACTCCGTGCTGAGTATTCATACCCATCCATGCCCATCCTGTGGCAGGGCTTGATCTCCCTACCTGGAGATCATGACCTGAAGCAAAATCAAGAGTCAGAGGTGTAACCAACTGAGCCACCCAGGAGCCCCTGGAAATTTTCTTTAGAATAGGAAGATAGGGATGTCTGGGTGGCTTAGTCAGTTAAGCATCAGACTCTTGGTTTGGGCTGAGGTCATGATCTCAGGGTCATGGGATTGAGGTCTGCATTGGGTTCCACATTCAGTGGGGGTTTGTTTGGGATTCTCTATATCCTTCTCCCTCTGCCCCTCCCCATGCCCAGGCTCCTCTTTCTCTCTCTAAAGTAAATAAATAAATATTCTTTTTTTCTTTTTTTATTTAAATTCAATTAGCCAACATATAGTGCATCATTAGTTTCAGATGTAGTGTTCAATAATCCATCAGTTTTATATAACACCCAGTACTCATCACATCATGTGCCCTCCTTAAAATAAATAAATATTTTTAAAAAGAATAGAAAAATAGGTAAGAGCATTTTCATTGAAGGTAGTGGTAGGGAAAAGCAAATACAAGTGGATTGAAAACAAATCTGGAGGAAATTAAGAATTAAAAAACATGGCTTCCATTCATTTTAATGTCTAGCTTTTAATTTGCTCTGTCTAGCTACCTTAAGGATAATTTAGGAATAGGTCAGCTGAATTTAAAGATGTAAAGTTGTGTGTGAGGTGTTTATGCTGGTCTTATGGGGGTGGGGCTGACTGCTGATTCTCAAGAGGACTTGCTTTAGTGGAGATACACCTGCAGGGCACAGAGGCTTGGCATAAGTGGGCCCAGCCTCCACTGGGTAGTACTTTTTTGCTCACACAAGTCTACTGATCATAGAGTGCTGCAAAGCTTCAGCTTCTTAATATACCCAGTACTATCATGAACAGGAATACAACAGGCTTTCCTAACAATCACACAAAAAATCAGTGACTCAGACAAAATGACAAGAGAGAGGAATTCATCCCAAAAGAAAGAAGAAGTTGTGGCCAAGGATTTAATCAATATAGATACAAGTAAGATGTCTGAACCAGATTTTAAAACAATAATCATAAGGATACTATTTGGGTGTGAGAAAAGCAAAGAAGACTGTAGAGAATCCGTAAATGCAGAGATAAAATAACTAAAAACTAATCAGACTGAAATGAAAGTTTATAACTAGGAGGCAAAATCAAATGGATGAAATGGCAATGAAGATGGATGGAGCAGAGGAGCAAATAAGTGATATAGAAGATAAAATTATGGAAAATAGTGAAGTTGAAAAAAAGATAGGAAAAAGGTACTGTGTAATGAATGTAGACTTAAGGAACTCAGTGACTCTTTAAAGTGTAATAATGATTGTATCATAGGAATCTCAGAAGAGGAAGAGAAAGAAAAAGGAGCAAAAGGTTTATTTGAGCAAATTATAGCTGAAAACTTCCCAAATCTGGGGAAGGAAACAGACATCGAAATTCAAGAAGCATAGAGAACTCCCATTAAATTCAAACAAAAGCTGGCCATCAGAAGACATATCATAGTCAAATTCACAAAATAAAAGGACAAGGAAAGAATCCTGAAAGCAGAAAGGGGAAAAATAAAGCCCTTAACCTACAAGGGAAGTCAGGTCCAGCTCACAGCAGATCTGTGCACAGAAACTTGACAGGAAGAATAAAGTGGCATGATATATTCAACATCCTGAATGGAAAAAATATGCAGCCAAAAATAATTCATTCAACAAGGCTGTCATTCACAATAGAAGGAGAGATAAAGAGTTTCCCAGACAAACAAACTAAAAGAGTTCATGACCACTAAACAAGCTCAGCAAGAAATTTTAAGGGGGACTCTTACATTGGCAATAAATTCATAACTTTCAATAATCACTCTGAATGTAAATGGACTAAATGCTCCAATCAAAAGACATAGAGTATCAGGATAGATTTAAAAAAAAAAAAAGATCCATTTATATGCTGTCTACAAGAGACTCATTTTAGACCTAAAGACACCTGCAGATTGAAAGTGAGTGGATGGAGGGTCATCTATCATGCTAATGGACATGAAAAGAAAGCCAGAGTAGACATACTTATATCAGACAAAATATATTTTAAAACAAAGACTGTAACAAGTGCTGAAGAAGAGCACTGCGTTATAATTAAGGGTCTATCCATCAAGAAGATCTAATAATTATAAATATTTTTGTTCCCAACTTGGGAGCACACAAAGACATAGGTGAAATATTACCAAACATAAACTCATTGATAATAATACAATAATAGTAGGGGACTTTAACACCCCACTTACAGCAATGGACAGATCATCTAAACAGAAAATCAACAAGGAAACAATGGCTTTGAATGATACACTGGATTAGATGGACATAACATATATATTCAAAACATTTAATCATAAAGCAGTAGAATACACATTCTTTTCAAGTGCACATGTAACATTTTCCAGAAAAGATCACATACTAGGTCACAAATCAGGCCTCAATTGGTACAAAAAGATTGAAATCATACCATGCATATTTTCAGACCACAATGCTATGAAATTTGAAGTTAACCAAAAGAAAAAATTGAAAAACCCCCAAATACGTGGAGGTTGAAGAACATCCTACTAAAGAATGAATGGGTTACTTCCGATTCAGGGAAGAAATCAGAAAGGGAGACAAACCATGAGAGACTCTTGACTTTGGGAAACAAACAGGGTTGCAGAAGGGAGGAAGTTGGGGGTATGGGCTAACTAGGTGAGGACCATCAAAGAAGGCACGTAATCTGATGAGCACTGAGTGTTACGCAACTAATGAATCATTGAACACTACATCAAATCTATTGATGTATTATATGTTGGCTAATTGAACTTAATAAAAAAAGAATGAATGGGTTAACTAGGAAGTTAAAAAAGGAAAAAAAAATACATGGAAGCAAATGAAAAAGAAAACACGACAGTCCAAAACCCTTGGGATGCAGCAAAGGCTGTCATAAGAAGGAAGTATGTAGCAATACAAGATTACCTAAGAAGCAAGAAAGGTCTCAAATACACAGCCTAACTTCACACCTAAAGGAGCTAGAGAGGGAAAAGCAAATAAAGCCTAAAACCAGCAGCAGAAGGGAAATAATAAAGATTTAAGCAGAAATGAATGATAGACACACATAAAAACAGTGGAACAGGTCAAAAAAACAAAGATCTGGTTCTTTGAAAGACTGAATACAGTTGAAAAACCCTAGCCAGACTTATCAAAAAGTAAAGAGAGGACCAAAAGAAGTAAAATCACAAATGAAAGAGGAGAAATCACAACTAATACCACAGAAATACAAAAAATTAAAAGTAATGTTGTAATGTATGGCGATTAACATAACATAATAAAATAAAATTAAAAAAGAATATTATGAAAAATTATATATCAACAGACTGGAAAATCTGGAAGAAATGGACAAATTCCTAGAAACTTACAAACTACCAAAACTGAAACATGGAATAATAATCATTTGAACAGACCCAAAGCCAGCAGTGAAATTGAATCGGTAATCAAAAATCTCCAAACAAGCAAAAGTCCAGGGCCAGAGGGCTTCCCAGGAGAATTCTATGAAACATTTAAAGAAGAGATAATACCTATCCTTCTCAAATGTCCAAAAAATAGAAATGGAAGGAAAACTTCCAAATTCATTCTTCGAAGCCATCATTATCTTGATTCCAAAGCCAGACAAAGACCCCACTAAAAAGGAGAATTACAGGCCAATATCCCTGATGAACATGGATACAAAACTTCTCAACAAGATACTAACAAATCAAAACCAACAGTACTTTAAAAGATTTATTCACCATGGTTAAGTGGGATTTATTCCTTGCCTGCAGGGGTGGTTCAAATTTACACATCAAACAACATGTACACCACATTAATAAAAGGAAGGATAAGAACCATATGATCAGCTCAATAGATGCATAAAAAGCATTTGACAAAATACAGCATCCATTCTTAATAAAAACCCTCAACAAAGTTGGTATACGTGGAACATACATCAACATCATAAAAGCCATATAGGAAAGACCCACAGCTAATATCATTCTCAATGGCAAAAAACTGAAAGCCTTTCCCCTATGGTCAGGAACAAGAGAGGGATGTACTCACACCATTAATATTTAATATAGTACCAAAATTCTTAACCTGTGGCTATCAGACAACAAAAATAAATAAAAGGCATCCAAATCTGCAAGGACAAAGTTGAACTTTCACTATTTGTAGAAGATATGATACTCTATGTAGAAAACCCAAAAACTCCACCAAAAAATTGCTAGAACCAACACATGAATTTAGCAAAGTCACAGGATACAAAATCAATGTAAAAATCTGTTGCATTTCTATACACCAATAATAAAGCAGCAGAAAGAGAAATCAAGGTATTGATCCCATTTACAATTGCACCCAAAACAGTAAGATACCTAGGAATAAACATAAACAAAGATGTAAAAAATCTGTACTCTGAAAACTATAGAATACCGATTAAAGAAATGGAAGAGGACACAAAGAAATGGGGAAAATAATTCCATGCTCATGGATTGGAAGAACAAACATTGTTAAAATGACTATATTACCCAAAGCAATCTACACATTTAATGCAATCCCTATCAAAATACCACCAGCACTTTTCACAGAACTAGAACAAACAATCCTAAAATTTGTATGGAAACACAAAAGATCCCAAATAGCCAAAGCAACCCTGAAAAGGAAAGCAAAGCTGGAAGCATCACAATTCTGGACTTCAAACTATATTACAAAGTTGCAGTCATCAAGACAGTATGGCACTGGCACAAAAACAGACACATAGATTAATGGAACAAAGAATAAAGAACCCAGAAATGGACTCACAACTATATGATCAACTAATCTTTAACAAAGCAGGAAAGAATTTCCAATGGAAAAAAGACATTCTCTTCAACAAATGGTGTTGAGAAAACTGGACAGCAACATGCAGAAGAATGAAACGGGACCACTTCCTTACACCATATACAAAACTAAATTCAAAGTGGATGAAAGACCTAAGTGTGAGATAAGAAACCATCAAAATTCTGAAGGAGAACACATGCAGCAAGGTTTTTGACCTTGGCCTTGGCAACTTCTTACTATACACATCGTCAGAGGCAAGGGAAATGAAACAAAAACAAAAATGAACTGTTAGGACTTCATCAGGATAAAAATCTTTTTCATAGTGAAGGAAACAACCCTCCTGTGCTGTTGGTGGGAATACAAACTGGTGGAGCCACTCTGCTAAACAGTATGGAGGTTCCTCAAAAAGTTAAAAGAAGAACTACCCTAAGATCAAGCAATTGCACCACTAAGTATTTAGCAAATGGATACAAAAATACTGATTTGAAGGGATATGTGCACCCTGATGTTTATAGTAGCATTATCAACAACAGCTAAATTATGGAGATGGCCTAAATGTCCGGCAACAAAGAGTGGATAACTTAGTTGTTGTATATATATATAATGGACTATTACTCAGCCATAAAAAGAATGAAATCTTGCCATTTGGATGGAGCTAAAGAGTATTATGCTAAGCGAAATAAATCAGTCAGAAAAAGACAAATACAATATAATTTCACTCATAAGTGGAATTTAAGAAACAAAACAGATGAACATAGGGGAAAAAAAGAGAGGCAAACCATAAAACAGACTCTGAACTGTAGAGAACAACCTGAGAGTTGCTGGAGGAGAGGTGGGAGGGATCATTTAAATGGATGATGGTTATTAAGGAGGGCACTTGATGTGATGAGCACTGCCTGTTGTATGTAGTGATGAATCACTAAATCCCATACCTGAAACTAATATTCCACTGTGTGCTAACTACCTGAAAGTTAAATAAAAGATTGGAAGAAAATAGTAACATTGTTTTAAGATTTACTTTTTAAGTCTTCCTAACATTTAAATTTAGACATTACTCAAGACTTATTTCTCCATCTTCTAGTCTATTTTTCTTATTCTCCTCTTCAGTGTCAATACATCCCCCAAATTTCAAGGAGCATGTCCCTGCTGAGCTTAACAATTTGATTTGTTCAATTTTGTCAGAGAAGCCCTTTATCAATATATGTCACCATGAGCAGAGTTATAATCACGGTAAGGCAATAAAGTCTAGATTTTAAAGGATGTCTAAAATAACCAATTTGAAGTTACCAAATTTGAGGTTAATATGGCCACTTCTCAGTAAGACTGAGAACCAATAATTTGATGGGGACTGAAGTTACTGGTGGTCTTGATTTTGTCAGATGCACCCTGAAAAAAAATCAAGATAGTTTCATAAAACAGAGGGAAGCTATCGAGCTCCTATACTTATCTCCATGTAAAGTACATTTTCTGCTTTATTTCTTGGTAGGGTCTTCCACTTTTATATCCCAGGCTAAATATGAGATTCATTGTTTCCTTCCACATTTTGCACTGGCATTTTATATAAGATACATCCAGTGCATATACTCATATCTATCACAGATATTTATCCTATTAGACAATATTAAAATGGGTTTGTCAATAGAATATAAATTATATCTGAAGGCTTGTTGTCCTCTGCAAAGGAGTCACATCAGAAATTTATGTATTTAGGGCCACTATTGTTTATTTCAAAAAATAAATCCTCATTGAGATTGCACATGAAACACATGGGGTATTCTATTCAACATCTTAATCTTTATTTTTTAATGTCTGTATTTATGTGTGGATATAGCCAAGAGTCATATGTCTTCTTGTTTTATCATTTACTAATAATTTAGCCAAATATGTATTCCTTTAAGCAATATGATAATATAGCCTTCTAATCTCTATTCCTGTTCTCTGTTCTTTGAATTTTTTTTACTCATCTAGAGCATTTATATATAATACATGGTAATAGATATATATTTACTGAAAGCAAAATTTCAGTTTATTAGAACACCAAATTTTTTATATTTTACAAAGATAAAGGTAGGGGCATATGGGTGGCTTAGTTGGTTAAGTGTCTGCCTTCAGCTCAGGTCATGATCTCAGCGTCCTAAGATTGAGCCCTGAGTAGAGCTCCCTGATCAGTAGGGAGTCTGCTTTTCCCTCTGCCCCTCCCCCATCATGTTCTCTCTCAAATAAATAAATAAAATCTCCATTTATTTTTTAAAGATTTTATTTATTTATTTATTTGACAGAAAGAGAGAGAGAGCACAAGCAGGCAGAGCTGTGGGCAGAGGGAGAGGGAGAAGCAGGCTCCCTGCTGAGCAGAGAGCAATGTAGGGCTTGATCCCAGGACCCTGGGATCATGACCTGAGCTGAAGGCAGATGCTTAACCCACTGAGCCACCCAGGTGTCTCAATAAATAAAATCTTAAAAAAAAAATAAATGTAAATGTGCCTGATAGCTTTTAGAACTGTTAAAATTCTTAAAATAAAACACATTTGGAATTGGTCATTGAGTACTTGAGGAACTACAATATTATGTTTATATCTTTATAAATTTTAATTTTGTAAAAAGTGATAAAAAAGAAAAACTACAACTAAATACCAGGTTGGGTGTTTCCAAATATTCTTTCTTCTGCTTCACATTTTGACATGCAAAGCTGTTGAAATTAAAAATACACATATATGGAATTTGAAATGAACCTGGCTATTTTGAACCTTTCTAAATAAGATTTAATTAGCCTTCAATCTGAGGGGTATGTGTTTATATTCTAGTCAAACTGTGTCCTCTAATGCCCACATGCTCTGGAAAGGATGTTTTTTTTTTCTCCTACCAATATTTAAAAAAATTTACACCAAATTGCATGAATGATTCATCAGCTAAGTCAAAACTTCTTTACACAAATTGGATGTCTCACCTTTCCCTTTTGACAAAATCTCCAAAATATATTTTCACATTATCTTAGATAAAAGGTCCTCAATTAACATGATTTCTTTATATGCCCCATGCACTTATGAGTGTCAGGAAATCCCTCACTGTGTCCCAATTACTTCATTTGAGGGGCTTTAACTTTTTTGTCCCCCAAAATCATTAATTTTACTTTCAAAATATATTTTTTAATATTTTATTTTTAAGTAATCTCTACACCCACCATGGTGCTTGAACTCACAACCCCAAGAAGAAGAGTAACACACTCTACCAACTGTGCCAAGCAGGCACCCCACACTTTACTTTTAAAATATTTTTGTAACTCAGAAAGTTAGTGAAAAATAAGGTAGTTTTCTCCATTTGAGGTATATTCACAGAATCATATGTGAACATATTGAAAACGTGACCCAAGGAACAAGTCTCAGAGTAGCATCTTTATCAAAGAATTACAAATCAAGTAACAAAAGCTATTTTCAAAATAATTGTTAAACATTATAAAAAGAATATATAGACTAAGAAGTACTTATTAAGATCCCTTATGTTTTTATTTTCACTTTCAACACATCCTTTATCTCCACTCTCAGTAGTACAAATCCCTCCAAATAATGTGCACTCCATTAAGCCAGACTGCTTTTCTTTTCTTCTGCCCTCTACCTCTCCATTTATGCAATTTTCACAGTTCCTTTGACTCTGCATCACAGTATCTACAGAACTTGGCAACCTAGCAATCAAACAGAACCCTCTGCAGAAGGTAGAAGGAGGAAATAACTGAAATGGTAAACCTAGAATTGTTTTTAGATAGCAGGAACAGAGTAAAGGCTGGAAAGATTCTTAAGTTTATCATTCTACCTCATCACAGATAAAACTCTAATTATATCTATTCCCAAAACTGAAA
Source organism: Neomonachus schauinslandi (assembly GCF_002201575.2). NCBI lineage: Eukaryota > Metazoa > Chordata > Mammalia > Carnivora > Phocidae > Neomonachus > Neomonachus schauinslandi. The sequence continues at coordinate 54,315,887 of NC_058419.1, forward strand.
TATTGTGAAGATAGGATTGCCAGATAAAGTGTAGGACAGTCAGTAAACTTGAATTTCTGATAAACAATAAATGTGTTTTTAGTATAATTATGTACCAAATATAGCCAAATGTTTTGAGACATACTTTTACTAAAAATATTTCATTGTTCCTCCCAAATTAAAATTTTATTGAGCATCCTGTATTTTTGTTTACAGAATCTGGTATTCTTACATGAAGATAATACATGACTAGCTGTTACATTTTATTAATTTGGCTTACAAAAGTTTCACTGTCTTTATATCTTTTGCCTGGTCTTCCTTTGTGGTAGTTTAAGTGAATATTTTATTTTCACAAGCTAACTGATTTCCTTTCATTTTGTCAGCTTCCAATCATCAAACAGTAGAGAGCCTGATTTTTTTTTTAGTAACTTTGTAACTCATCAATGTACTTTTATTTTGATCATTTCTCCAGAACACTTACAAACCACATCTGTCTTTGGTTTGGGTGAAGATGAGATATTTCCTGATACAAGTGAGCCTATAATGCTCAGAGGGGATTTGAAAATTGGCTGTCTCTCATCTAAGGTAAAGCCTATCCTAAAGGAAATATGTTAAAACCAAAGGGTCAATATAGGCCTTGTATCAGGACTAGAAGTCAAATTGTGGCACCAAAATTGAACTGCTAACCAGGAAAAAGGAATAGTACAACCAACAAATGAAAATTAGGTGTATTATCAGGGTTCTCCAGAGAAACAGAATGGATTTCATATAAATGTGTATATATATATATATAAAGATAGATACAGATGTAGATATATAGATATGGATACGGATATGAATATAGATGTAGATATAGATAGGTAGATAGATAAATATAGATATAGATGATATAGGTATAGATATATGGAAATAAATTTATTATAAGTTTTAGCTTATGAGATTATGGAGGCTAAGAAATCTTACTATCTGCCTCCTGCAAGCTGAAGGCCCAGGAAAGCCTGTGTTGTCATTCCAGGTCAATCCTCAAAGACTGAGAAATAGAGGAGTCAATACATAAGTTCCAGTGTGAGTCTGTAAGTCCAAGAATGAAGAGCTCACATGTCTGAGAGTATGGGAATGTAGATATCTCAGCTCAGCAAGGGAGCACATTTACCTTTCTTCTGCCTTTTTGCACTATCCAGGAACTGGATAATACTTACCTGCTTTGGTAAGAGTTATCTTCTTTACTCAGTCTACAACTTCAAATATTAATCTCTTCCAGAAAACCCTCACAGACATCCACAGAAATAATGTTTTCCAACTATCTGGGCATCACTTAGCCCAATCAAGTTGACACATAAAATTAAACATCACAAGTCCACCTCTAATCAAATTGACACTATATGTATCTCCTTAAACCACACTTAATCTCCAAATGAAGGTAATAATAGGTCATAATTCTACATAACATGATACAACTATCTTGCATACCATTAAAAATGCACTAATCTCTTAACCCAGAATAGATGGTAAAGATCTTGAATGATGTTCAGTCTTCTGAGATCCCATAACTTTAATACTATGATAAAATATTAACAGTACATAAATCCTTATATAAGGTCAACCCGTTTTGTGTTACATGATAAGGGGATAAAAGAGGAAAGAAGACAGAGAGAGGCTGGGAATATGGCAGAGTAGGAGGACCCAAAGCCCAACTCATCCTGTAGATACAACTAGATAATACTCATATCAACATAAATAACCTAGAAAATGACCCAAAGATTGGCAGAACAAATTTCACAACTAAAAGTAGAGAAGAGGCCACATCAAAGAAAGTAGGAAGGGCAGAGATGCAGTTTGGGAACAAAACAGACCATAGCCGTCTGTGGTCAGGAGGAAGCCTAGGGTGCAAGAAGGGCAAAAAACAGACTATCACACTGTAAGCCTACATCAAGAAGATTAATCCCCATAGCATTTGACTTTGAAAGTGATAGGGTCAAATTTTGTGATATCTTACAACAAGTGGGGCTTAAAGCCTGGAATTTTAGAAATCAGACAGCTCAGCCCTGGAAGAAATGAGGGGACTTTAGGAAGCTAAGTCACCACCCTTAAAGACAAAGCAGGACAAACAGCCCATGGAGATACAGCTTAGAAGCAGCAGTTGGAAAATATCTAGGGCACATGAAAGGGAAAGTTATTTATTCATCTGAGAGTGTGGCCCAGAGAGGCAGGGATTACAAGGAGACCTCTATAGGAACAAAGGGTCTTTAAGGTACCATTGCCTTTCCCTGCCTCTTGGCATAAACACATGACCACCTGCTGGAGGCTGCACAGTACCTACATTCCATACCTAACTTGCTTATACCAAGCTCTGCTCACCCGCATGCTTCAATAGATCTGCCTTTTTTTGTCACACTTATCTCAGTCCCATGGCTGTAGGTATATTTTTCCAGAAGACTGGTGCAAACCCCACCAACACCACATCTCTGACTTGCATGTTTTGGGGGCTTCAGTTCTGGCAACAGCAGTACCAGGTCTCATTTCACAAGCAGACCAATGTATACCTTGTTAAAATGCACCCCACCCTAGCTGGGACAAAACACAGCCCACAACAGGCAAAGATAGCCTCTGCAGATGAATGGACTGAAGGAAAAAATGACAAGGACACAATAATAGAGCATAGACAACACACATAGGAGATGCTCCATTAAGCACCAGGTCCTAGGGAACAGAGGATGGTGCACTGCAGGAATTAAGAATTTCTTCTTTATGGAAGGGGGAAAGATGGCAGAGGAGTAGGGGACCCCATTTCAGCTGGTCCCCAGAATTGAGCTGGATATCTACCAGACCACTCTGAGCACCCACGAAACCAGCCTGAGATGTAAGAAGATCTGGATCTCTACAAACAGAATATTGCAGGCAGTTGGTTTTGAGGTATGAAGTGGGGAGCCGTGATTCTGTGGGCAGATATCGGAGGATAAACGGCAGCGGGAGGGTGCCTGGCCATGGGGAATCCTACACCACCGGTGAGTGACAGCCTTGCGCGCTGCAGAAGGGCACAGACTCACAGACCAGTAGCGTCGGGGAAAGGACTTTAGGGCAGTCCCCAGGCCAGAAAACCAGAGCTGCGGGGTTGCGCACACGCAAACTGCAGCCCCCCCCCCAGATGGAAACCTGGGGCGCCGGGGGCACACCAGTGAACTGCAGCCCCTGGGATGGACACCTGGAGTGACAGAGTTGCGTGCACGCAAACTGCAGCCCCCGGGTCGGAAACCAAAGTGGTGGAGTTGGGCGCCAGTGAACTGGGAGTGGCTGGCAGTTTTAGAAGCACAAAGGGCAGAAACGTGCCCCAACCTGGAGGCAGGACTGGGAGCACTGAGGAGGGGGGCACAAGCCAGGATGCCACAGTTTATAGCAGCACAGACAGAAACGGAGACGGTGTGGCCTGGAGAGCTCACTGAAGAACAGACTGCAATCTCTCTGCTCTGAGGCAGAGGGTTGGAAATGGTCTCTTCTGCTCTGACTGGCGGAAGAGACGCGGAAAGCTGCCAGGGAAAAGTGCCAGAGAACAAAAGCCCCAAAGACTGATTCCCACTGAGCCCATCCCCCCCCACAGGGGTGCAGGAAAACTCCACCCAAACAGGGTTGCCTGAGTAACAGCGCATCAGGCCCCTCCCGCAGAAGACAGGCTGGGAAAACAAGAGGCCTGCAATCATAAGGTTCCAAGAAAACAGGTTCATCTTGCTTGGATTCTGGTCAATAATTTGGACTCTATAAATTCCCTCAACCATCCATCAACAGAATGACTAGGAGGAGGAGCCCCCAAAACAGAAAAGACTCAGAGATTATGACTTATGCTGCAGATTTACAAATGGATGCAGCTATAACCAAGATGTCGGAGATGGAATTCAGGCTAGCAATTGTGAAGACAATGGCTAGAATGGAGAAATCAATTAATGGCGACATAGAGTCTCTAAGGGAAGAAATAAAAGGGGAATTGGCAGAACTTAAAAATGCTATCAATGAGATCCAATCCAATCTAGATAATCTAACAGCTAGGGTAACTGAGACAGAAGAGAGAATAAGTGACCTGGAAGACAATATAATAGATAAAAAGGGAAAAGAGGAGGCCAGGGCAAAACAACACAGAATCCATGAAAATAGAATCAGAGAAATAAGTGACACCATGAAGCATTCCAATGTCAGAATAATTGGAATCCCGGAGGGAGTGGAGAGAGAGAGAGGACTAGAAGATGTATTTGAGCAAATCGTAGTTGAGAACTTCCCTAATCTAGGGAATGAAACAAACATTTGTGTCCTAGAGGCAGAGAGGACCCCTCCTAAGATCAAGGAAAACAAGCCAACACCCCGGCATGTAATAGTAAAACTTGCAAATCTTAGAACCAAGGAAACCATCTTAAGGGCAGTTAGGGGGAAAAGATTCCTTACGTACAGAGGGAGAAACATCTGAATAACGTCAGACCTATCCACAGAGACCTGGCAAGCCAGAAACTCCTGGCAAGACATATTCAGGGTACTAAATGAGAAGAACATGCAGCCAAGAATACTTTATCCGGCAATGCTGTCATTGAGAATGAATGGAGAGATGCAGAGCTTCCACGACCGGCAGAAGCTGAAAGAATATGTGACCACTAAGCCGGCCCTGCAAGAAATATCAAGGGGGGTTCTATAAAAGGAGAAAGACCCCAAGAGTGATATACAACAGAAATTTACAGGGACAATCTATAAAAACAACGTCTTCACAGGCAACATGATGAAAATTCATATCTTTCAATAATCACTGTCAACGTGAATGGCCTAAACGCTCCCATAAAACGGCGCAGGGTTGCAGACTGGATAAAAAGAAAGGACCCATCCATATGCTGTCTACAAGAGACTCATTTGGAACCTAGAGATACATCCAGAGTGAAAGTGAAGGGATGGACATCCATCTTCCATGCCAGCGGACTTCAAAAGAAAGCTGGGGTAGCAATTATTATATCAGACAAATTGGATTTTAAACTAAAGTCTGTAATAAGAGACACAGAAGGACATCATTCTTAAAGGGTCTATCCAACAAGAAGATCTAACAATTGTAAATATCTATGCCCCCAACATGGGAGCAGCCATCTACATAAGCCAACTGTTAACCAAAATAAAGAGTCATATTGATAACAATATGTTAATTTTAGGAGAACTCAATACTCCACTCTCAGCAATGGACAGACCATCTAAGCAGAAAATCAACAAGGAAACAAGAGCTTTGAATGATACATTGGACCAGATGGACCTCATAGATATTTACACAACATTCCACCCTAAAACAAGAGAATACTGATTCTTCTCGAGCGCACATGGAACTTTCTCCAGAATAGACCACATACTGTGTCACAAATCAGGTCTCAATCGATACCAAAAGATTGAGATTATTCCCTGCATATTCTCAGACCACAATGCTCTAAAACTGGAACTCAATGACACGAAAATTTTAGCAGAAATTCAAACACTTGGAAGCTAAAGACCACTCTGCTCAAGAATGTTTGGGTCAATGAAGAAATCAAAGAAGAATTTAAACAATTCAGGAAAATCAATGAGAACAAAAACACATCGGTCCAAAACCTATGGGATACTGCAAAGGCAGTCCTAAGGGGGAAATACATAGCCATCCAAGCCTCACTCAAAAAAAGAGAAAAATCCCGAATTCACCAACTAACTCTACACCTTAAAGAACTAGAGAAAAAGCAACAAAATATGCCTAAGACAAGCATTAGAAGAGAAATAATTAAAATTAGAGCAGAAATCAATGAATTAGAAACCAGAAACACAGTAGATCAGATCAACGAAACTAGAAGTTGGTTCTTTGAAAGAATTAATAAGATTGATAAACAACTGGCCAGACTTATCCAAAAGAAAAGAGAAAGGACCCAAAATAATAAATTTATGAATGAAAGGGGAGAGATCACGACTAACACAAGGAAATAGAAACAATTATTATAAATTATTATCAACAGGGTGCCTGGGTGGCTCAGTCGTTAAGCGTCTGCCTTCGGCTCAGGTCATGGTCCCAGGGTCCTGGGATCGAGTCCCACATCGGGCTCCCTGCTCGGCAGGAAGCCTGCTTCTCCCTCTCCCACTCCCCCTGCTTGTGTTCCTGCTCTCGCTACCTCTCTCTCTGTCAAATAAATAAATAAAATCTTTAAAAAAAAAAAGAAATTATTATCAACAACTATATGCCAATAAACTGAGCAATCTGGATGAAATGGATGTCTTCCTGGAAACCTATAAGCGGCCAAGACTGAAGCAGGAAGAAATTGACAACCTGAATAGGCCAATAACCAGTAACGAGATTGAAGCAGGGATCCAAAACCTCCCAAAAAACAAGAGTCCAGGGCCTGATGGATTCCCTGGGGAATTCTACCAAACATTGAAAGAAGAAATAAAACCTATTCTACTGAAGCTGTTTCAAAAACTAGAAACAGAAGGAAAACTTCCAAACTCATTCTGTGTGGCCAGCATTACCTTAATCCCCAAACCAGGCAAAGGCCCCATCAAAAAGGAGAATTTCAGACTGATATCCCTGATGAATATGGATTCCAAAATCCTCAACAAATTCCTAGCTAATAGGATCCAAAAATACATTAAAAGGATCATCGACCACGACCAAGTGGGATTTTCCCCTGGGATGCAAGGGTGGTTCAACATTCGCTAATCAATCAATGTGAAAGAACACATTAATAAGAGGAGAGGGAAGAGCCATATGGTCCTCTCAATTGATGCAGAAAAAGCATTTGACAAAATACAACATCCTTTCCTGATTAAAACTCTCCAGAGTATAGGGATAGAGGGAACATTCCTCAAGCTCCTAAAATCCATCTAGGAAAAACCCACAGCGAATATCATCCTCACTGGGGAAAAGCTGAGAGCCTTTCCCTTAAGATCAGGAACACGTCAAGGGTTCCCACTCTCACCACTGTTGTTCAACATAGTACTAGAAGTCCTAGCAACAGCAATCAGACAAGAAAAAGAAATAAAAGGGGCGCCTGGGTGGCTCAGTTGGTTAAGCGACTGCCTTTGGCTCAGGTCATGATCCTGGAGTCCCGGGATCGAGTCCCACATTGGGCTCCCTGCTCGGCGGGGAGTCTGCTTCTCCCTCTGACCCTCTTCCCTCTCGTGCTCTCTGTCTCTCATTCTCTCTCAAATAAATAAATAAAATCTTAAAAAAAAAAGAAAAAGAAAAAGAAATAAAAGGTATTCAAATTGGCAAAGAAGAAGTCAACTCTCTCTTTTCGCAGACGACATGATACTTTATGTGGAAAACCCAAAAGACTCCACCCCCAAATTACTAGAAGTCATCCAGCAATTCAGTAAGGTGGCAGGATACAAAATCAATGCACAGAAATCAGTTGCTTTCTTATACATTAACAACGCAACTGTAGAAAGAGAAATTAAAGAAACGATTCCATTTACAATAGCACCAAAAACCAAAAGATACCTTGGAATAAACCTAACCAAAGAGGTAAAGGATCTATACTCTAGGAACTACAAAACACTCATGAAAGAAATAGAAGAAGACACAAAAAGATGGAAAATATTCCATGCTTATGGATCTGAAGAATAAACATTGTTGAAATGTCTATGCTCCCCAGAGCAATCTATAACTTCAATGCCATCCCAATCAAAATTCCAATGACATTTTTCAAAATACTGGAACAAACAATCCTAAAATTTGTATGGAATCAGAAAAGACCCCGAATCGCCAAGGAGATGTTGAAAAAGAAAAACAAAGCTGGGGGCATCACGTTGCCTGATTTCAATCTATACTGCAAAGCTGTGATCACCAAGAGAGCATGGTACTGGCACAAAAACAGACATATAGACCAATGGAACAGAATAGAGAGCCCAGATATGGACCCTCAACTCTATGGTCAAATAATCTTCGACAAAGCAGGAAAAATATGCAATGGAAAAAAGACAGTCTCTCTAATAAATGGTGCTGGGAAAATTGGACAGCCACATGCTAAAGAATGAAACTCGACCATTCTCTAACACCATACACAAAGATAAACTCAAAATGGATGAAAGACCTCAATGGGAGACAGGAATCCATCAAAATCCTAGCGGAGAACATAGGCAGGAACCTCTTTGACATTGGCCACAGCAACTTCTTTCAAGATACATCTCCAAAAGCTAGTGAAACAAAAGCAAAAATGAACTTTTGGGACTTCATCAAGATGAAAAGCTTCTGCACAGCAAAGGAAACAGTCAACAAAACAAAGAGGCAACCCACAGAATGGGAGAAGATATTTGCAAATGACACTACAGAGAAAGGGCTGACCATTGCTGAGAGTGGAGTATTGAGGTCTCCTACAATTAACGTGTTGTTATCAATATGACTCTTTATTTTGGTTAACAGTTGGCTTATGTAGATGACTGCTCCCATGTTGGGGGCATAGATATTTACAATTGTTAGATCTTCTTGTTGGATAGACCCTTTAAGAATGATGTCCTTCTGTGTCTCTTATTACAGACTTTAGTTTAAAATCTAATTTGTCTGATATAAGAATTGCTACCCCAGCTTTCTTTTGAGGTCCGTTGGCATGGAAGATGGATAATCAAGTCAAAAAGTGGGCAGAAGACATGAAAAGTCACTTCTCTGAAGAAGACATACAAATGGCTAACAGACACATGAAAAAATGTTCATCATCATTAGCCATCAGGGAAATTCAAATCAAAACCACATTGAGATACCACCTTACACCAGTTAGAATGGCAAAAACGGACAGGGGACAAAACACCAAATGTTGGAGAGGTTGTGGAGAAAGGGGAACCCTCTTACACTGTTGGTGGGAAAGCAAGTTGGTACAGCCACTTTGGAAAATAGTGTGGAGGTTCCTCAAAAATTTAAAAATAGAGCTACCCTATGACCCAGCAATTGCACTCCTGGCTATTTACCCCAAAGACACAGATGTAGTGAAAAGAAGGGCCATATGCACCCCAATGTTCATAGCAGCAATGTCCACAATAGCCAAAATGTGGAAAGAGCTGAGATGCCCTTCAACAGATGAATGCATTAAGAAGATGTGGTCCATATATACAATGGAATATTACTCAGCCATCAGAAAAGATGAATACCCAACTTTTACATCAACATGGATGGGACTGGAGGTGATTATGCTAAGGGAAATAAGTCAAGCAGTGAAAGTCAATTATCATATGATTTCACTTATTTGTGGAACATAAGGAGTAACATGGAGGACATTAGGAGAAGGAAGGGAAAAATGGCCGGGGGGGGGGGAATTGGAGGGAGAGATGAACCATGAGAGACTATGGACCTGAGAAACAAACAGGCTTTTAGAGGGGAGGGGGTAGGGAGGATTGGTTGTCTCTGTAATGGGTATTAAGGAGGGCACTTACTGCATGGAGCACTGGGTGTTATACAAAAACAATGGATCCTGGATCACTACATCAAAAACTAATGATGTATTGTATGGTGACTAACATAACATAATAAAATTTTAAAAAAAAAGAATTTCTTCTTTATAAAGCCATTATCTTCAAGAGCAGGAGATGTGTCTGACTTTCCTAACACACAGAAACAGACACAGAGAATTAGACAAAATGAGGAGACAGAAGAATATTTTGCAAATGAAAGAACAAGACCAAACCACAGTAAGAGACCTAAGCCAAACAGATACAAGTAAAATACCTGATAGACAATTTAAAGTAACTATCATAAAGATACTGGACTTGAGAAAAGAGTGGAGGGCACGAGTGATACCCTTAATGAAAAGATAAAAAAAGAAACAGATTAATAACACAATAAATGAAATTAAAAATACACTTGATGGAATAAATAGCAGACTACAGAAAGCAGAAGAATGAATTAATGACCTGGAAGACACAATAATGGAAAGCAATCAAGCTGAACAGATGAGAAGAAAAAAAAAGATTATGCAAATTGACAGTAGACTTAGGGAATTCAGTGACTCCATCAATCACAATAGCATTCTCATTAAAGGAATCCCAGAGAAGAGAGAGAAAAGGGGGCAGAAAATTTACTTGAAGAAATAAAAGGTGAAAACTTCCCTAATCTGGGGGAAGGCAACAGATACTCAGATCCAGTAGGTACAGAGATCCCACAACAAAATCATTCTAAGGAAGTCCATAACAAGACACATAGTAATTAAAATGGCAAAAAGGAAATGCAAACAATTGTCATGGAATATTATGAAAATCTATATGCCAAAAAAATTGCACAAAGAAAAGAAATGGATAAGTTCCTAGAAACATAACACCTGCCAAAACTAAAGCAGGAAGAAAGAGAAAATTTGAACAGACCAATTACCAGCAATGAAATTTAACTAGTAATCAAAAACCTCCCAAAAAACCAAAATTCCAAGACCAGATGGCTTCACAGGCAAATTGCAACAAACTTTTAAGGAGAAGTTAATGACTATTCTTTCCAAATTATTCCAAAAAATACAAGGGGAAGGAAAACTTCTAAATCCATTCTATGAGGCCAGTACCACCCTGATACCAAAAACAGATAAAGACACCACACACACACACACAAAGAGAGAACTAAGCACCAATATCTCTGATGAACGTAGATGTGGAAATCCTCAACAAAACCAAATCCAATAATACATTAAAAAAATCATTCATGGTGATCAAGTAGATTTATTCCTATGAAGCGAGGCTGGTTCAATATTCACAAAACAATCAATCTGATAAGTCACATCAATAAGGGAAAGGATAAAACAATATCATCATTTAAATAAAAGCAGAAAAAGCATTTGACAAAGTACAACATCCATTCATGATAAAAAAAAAAAAAATCAAGAAAATAGGTCCAGAGAGTCTACCTCAACATAATAAATGCCATATATGAAAAACTCACCACCACCATCATACTCAATGTTGAAAAACTGAGAGCTTTTCCCCTAAGGTCAGGAACAAGACAAGGATGTTCACTCTAGCCACTTTTATTCAATAGAGTACTGGAAGTCCAAGCCACAGCAATCAGATAACATAAAGAAATAAAAGGCATCAATATGAGTAAGGAAGTTGTAAAACTCTCACTATTTGCAAATGACATGATACTATATATAGAAAACCCTAAAGACCACCATGAAACTACCAGAAATAAATTCAGTAAAGTCACAGGATACAAAATTAATGTACAGAAATCTGTTGCATACCTGTACCCTAATAATGAAGCAGCATAGTATGAAATTAAGAAACAATACAATTTACAACTGCACCAAAAACTATATATATATAAATTTATTCTGGATTATATATATGGATAAACTTAAGCAAGGAAGTAAAAGACCTGTACTCTGAAAACTATAAAATACTGATTAAAGAAATTCAAGATGACACAAAGTAATGGATAAACATTTCATGTTCATTTGTTGGAAGAACAAATATTGTTAAAATATTGTTTAGTACTACCTAAAGCAATCTACAGTTTTAATGTAATGCCTATCAAAATAGCAGCAGTATTTTTCACAGAACTAGAACAAACAATCCTAAAATTTCTACAGAACCACAAAAGACCTTGAACAGCCAAAGCGATCTTGAAAAAGAAAAAGAAAACTGGAAGTATCACAATTCCAGATTTTAAATTTGTTACAAAGTGCTAATAACTAAAACAGTAGACACATAGATCGATGGAATAAAACAGAAAATCCAGAAATAAACCCATGATTATATGGTCAACTAATCTCTGACAAAGGAGGAATGAATATTGAATGGAAAAAAGACAGTCTCTTCAACAAATGAGGTTGGAAAAACTGGACAGCCACATGCAAAAAAAAAAAAAAAAAAAAGACACTGGACCACTTTGTTTCATCATACATGAAAATAAACTCAAAATGGTTTAAAGACCTAAATGTGAGACCTGAAAACATAAAAATCCTAGAAGACAACACAGGCAGTAATTTCTTTGACATTGACCATAGCAAATTTTTTTCTAGATATGCCACCAGAGGAGAAATAAATATACTCTTTCTACTACTTCAAAATAAAAAATCTTCTGCACAGGAAAGGAAACAATCAACAAAACTAAAAGACAACCTACTGAATAGGAGAAGATATTTGCAAATGACATATCCAATAAAGGGTTAATATCCAAAATATATAAAGAACTAATACAGCTCAACACCCAAAGAACAAATAATCCAATTTTAAAATGGGCAGAAGAAATGAACAGACTTGGGCGCCTGGGTGGCTCAGTTGGTTAAGCGACTGCCTTCGGCTCAGGTCATGAACCTGGAGTCCCAGGATCGAGTCCCGCATCGGGCTCCCTGCTCGGCAGGGAACCTGCTTCTCCCTCTGACCCTCCTCCCTCTCATGCTCTCTGTCTCTCATTCTCTCTGTCTCAAATAAATAAATAAAATCTTTAAAAAAAAAAAAAAGAAATGAACAGACTTTTCTCCAAAGAAGGCATCCAGATGGCCAAAAGACACATGAAATGATTCTCAGTATCACTCACTGTTAGGGAAATACAAATCAAAACTACAATGAGATATCACCTCACATCTGTCAGAATGGCTAAAACCAACAACACAAGAAACAACAGGTGTTGGGGAGGATGTGGAGAAAGGGGAAGTCTCTTGCACTGTTGGTGGGAATACAAACTGGTGCAGCTACTGTGGAAAACAGTTTGGAGGTTCCTCAAAATGTTGAAAATAGAACTACCCTGTTATTCAGTAATCACACTACTGTATATTTACCCACAAAATACAAAAACAGTAATTCAGAAGGATACATGCACACCTATGTTTATTGCAACAGCCAAATTATGGAAGCAGCCCAAGTATCAATTAATAGATGTATAGATAAAGAAGATGTGGTGTATGTATACAATGGAATATTATTCAGAGATAAAAAATAATAAAATCTTGGCATTTGAAATAAGATGGATGGAGCTAGAGAGTATAATGCTGAGTAAAATAAGTCAGAGAAAGACAAATACCATATGATTTCATTTCTATGTAGAATACAATAAATGAAACAGAAGATTAAAGGAAAAAGAGAGAGAAATCAAGAGACAGCCTCAACTATAGAGAACAAACTGACGGTTACTAGAGAAGAGGTGGAGTGGAGGGATGTTTATCATGATAAGCACTGATTAATGTATAGTATTGTTGAATCACTATATTGTACACCTGAAACTTCTATAACACTGTATGTTAACTATACTGAAATTAAATAAAACCTTAATTAAAAAATAAGGGAGGAAAATTCAAAGATATTTGATTGATGTATGTATTCATAATAAAATAAGGAGGAAATACTCATGGCAATTACAGTACTCTTTCTGTAAGTAGTCATATGGCTCTAACTGGTATTTATAACTAAAATATATAACTTCTCTGTCCTACTTCCCATTCTGAATTCTGTTTATATTGTAGGAATTTCTCATCTACTTGTGGTTATTTACCTTATGCATTGGTCCAAACTTTCATTTCCAAATGGTCGAGGTCATTCATAGTCCTGCCTGGATTGGATTGTAGTTTTTTATTGACCTTAATCACAGAGCATTGTAATACTCAAAGAAGCCCTAAGAGATCACCTGTACTCCAAACAATCTCTTTCTCACCTCCATTGTGGAGTATTAGTCCAATTTCCCCTTGGCATTCACAATCAATAACCCTAGTGAGCACGATAAATCCCTTAGTCGCTTCTTGTTTCAGAGAAATTAGGAACTCTAAGTGGCTGAGTGGCATTATTGACTTCTAGTTAAATTGATTCATTATTGTGTCTCCTGATGGAAGCATCCCTCCCTTTAGAATGAAGACCTCTAGACCAGCAGAGTATAATACCATGAGGACAGGAAGCAAAGATTTTGCTAGTGGGCAACTAGGTCTAATAGTGAATGGTACCACTTCCATTTTCACCCCTTGATTTCTGGACCTGTGAATCTTGACTATTGAAGAGACAGCACCATATATTGGCCACTGATTCAGAGCATGTAGAACTTCCTGGAGAACCTTGTCCCAGCCTTGCAAGGTATTGCCACATAGCTGGCTCTGTAACTGAGTCTTCAAAAGATCATCCTACCATTCAATCAAGTCAACTGCTTCATGATGATAGGGAATATAGTATGATCAGTGAATTTTATGAGCATAGGCCCATTACCATATCTACTTTTCTGTGAAGTGAGTTCCTTGATCAAAAGCAATGCTGTATGGATTAACAGAGTGGTGGATAAAGCATTCTATAAGTACATGGATGACAGTTTTGGCAGAAGTATTGCCTGCAGGAGAGGCAAATCCATGTACAGAGTATCTATTTCAGTAAGGACACAACACTGCCCTTTCCATGACAGAAACATTCCAATGTAATCAAGCTGGGAACATGTAGCTGGCTGATTAGTCCAGGGAAAGATCCCATATATGGGGCTCAGTGTTGGTCTCTGCTGTCAAACTGAGTACTCATTAGTAGCTGTAGCCAGGTCAGTCTTCCTAAATGGAAGTGTATGTTGTTTTTGTGTTTTTTTTTTTTTTTTTTTAATGGAAGTACATGTTACTGAGCATATGCACAAGGTTCACCTCTCCCACCATGACCACTTGGTTTATAAGTCCATTGGTCAATGACAGTAGTGGCTGTGGGGAGAGAATGACTGGTATCAACAGAATGTGTTTTCTTATCTACTTGATTATTAAATTTCTCCTCTGCTGAAGCAACCCTTTGATAGGCATTTACATGGGTCAGATACATCTTCATGTCTTTGCCCATTCTGAGAGGTCTGCTCACATAACTCTTCTCCAAATTTCTTTCTCACCAGTTTTCCAATCATATTCCTTTCAAGTTCCTGAATGTCTAGATGAATCATTATCCACAGACCATGGATCAGTACGTTTGCATTTCTGGCCATATCTCCTTCCAATAAAAGTACATAACCATGTGCACTGCCTAAGTATCTGCCAAATGGGATGATTTTACTTCAGCACTGTTCTTCAGGGATGTCCCAGAGAGGGTCTATAGTGCTACAGCTGCTCACTTTCAGGAGGTGCAGGCATATCATGCAGAACCATTATTAAACCAGGTTTGAGTCTTCTCTTCCTCTGTTAACTGACCATAGGGACTAACCCATAGGTAGAATCTGGGATAGAGAAGGCAGTGTAGCAGGAGTAGGCCCCTTCTTTATGTAACTTACTTGTACCCTACGTGGGCCCTATCATCTATATATCATTTCCATTTGATAAAAGAATGTTGTTGTTCATGTTCAACTTTATAGCTTGGGAGGGTGGGGTCAGATAACAACCAGTTTATGATAGACAGCTCAGGTCTCATGGTAATTTGGTGGCTCCTAAAGAGAGCGTTTAGTCTCTACTAAAACCCAGTAGCAAGCCAAGTGCTATATCTCAAGACTAAAACCCAGTAGCAGGCCAAGAGCTATATCTCAAGAAAGAAGTTATCTGCAGATGATAGCAGGGCTTTCTTCCAAAATCCTAAAGGCCTGCAATTCACCTATAGGAACATTCTTAAAGTTCCAAACATCATCTTTACCTGCTACTTACGCTTTAAGCACCATAGGTTCTACTGGATTATATGCCCCAGGTGGCTGAGCAGTTTATGCAACAGCCTGGTCCTATTCCAGAGCCTTCTTTTGTTCTGGGCCCCACTCAAAACTAGGAGCTTTTTGGTGTTACTAAATAGATGTGCAAAATTTTCACACTCAAATGTGGAATATGTTGCCTCCAAAATCCAAAGAGACTTACTGGGCATTGTGTCTCTGTCTTGCTTGCAAAACTGTCCAGATGCAAAAACTTATCCTTTACCAAAGAAGAGATATCTCAGTATGTCCCCAAACCACTGGACCCCCACACATTTCATGAAATTAGAAAGCTATTGAATTTTAATTGGATTTATTTCCCAGCCTCTGACATACAAATGTCTTACCAGTATGTCTAGAGTAGTTACTACTTCTCACTCATAGTTCCAATCAACCATGTCATAAATGTAATAGAGTAACATAGTAGCTTGTGGATAGGAAAGGTGATCAAGGTCCCTGCAAACTAAATTTTGACATACAGCTTCAGAGTTGATATATCCCTTGGGTAGGACAGTAAGTGTGTATTACTGGTTTTGCCAACTGAAAACAAACTTCTTCTGGTAGGCCTTATGATGGTCACATGGCCAATGGAGTTTTAGTTCAGTTGTATCTCACAGTGGGTTCCCAAACCCATCTTGCGATTATTTCCCCAGATCCAAAATACATATTTGGGATAGACATACTTAGCAACTGGAAAACCCCCCACATTGGTTCCCTGGCATATGTAGTAATGGTTATTACAGTGGTAAAGACCGAGTGGAAACCATTAAAACTAAAAAGCAATACTACATCCTTGGAGGGATGGCAAATATTAGTGTCATTATCAAGGAAAGATGAAAAGGGTTGTGAAATGTGAAGGGGTGGTGATTCCCACCACATTCTCATTCAGCTGTCCTATATGGCCTATACAGAAGACAAAGACTAAAGAATGACAGTGAATTATTATAAGCTTAACCAGGTGGTTACTCCAAATGCAGCTATTGTAGCAGCTGTAGTTTCATTGCTTGAGCAAATTAACACACTGTCAGATACCTCGTATGCAGCTATTGATTTGGCAAACGCCTCTCTGCATGAACAAAGATACGATCTTCTTTTGTCCTCAGACATTGGAATTCATTGTTTTTAGACATTTGAATTTAGACCAAAGCTTAAACCATTTTCACTTCTAGAAATACCATTATTAACTACTCAACACCATAGGTCTGCAGAAGTCAGACTATTCTGATTTATAATTTGGCTCTGCTACCCATTACAATAATCATGCTCACATTGTCTTTGGCAGTTGAGTGTCACCACTTGGCTCCTGCCACACTGAGATCCAATTATTCTTACTGCATTTAGTTCCTCAGTTCAGTGACTGCATTCCAACACTGAGGTCTAGCCTACAGAGATGAACAATCGTAGAGCTATTCAAAGGTGCAGGGACTCCTTTTACAAATTTATTTTTCACAGTATTCATGAAAGGTGTGTCTTCTGGACCCTCCTAATGTGGGTGAGCAAGTTTTAAATGACAAGCCCATTCTAACATCTGTTCTAACATTTTAATCACCCCAAATCTCTGAATCTCTTCTTTTACATTAAACCAAGGCATGCCTATCATTTCCAATTTAAACACATTGGGTTGTCTTCTGTTCCACGTTTTATCCAACCAAACAAGCAAACTGGTAGAGCCCTTTCTAACTCCTGTGAGCTGCAACATTAAATAAACTCTGTTTAGTGGGCCATGACAATAACTTTGGCTTAGTCCAACTTTGTGTTTCTTCCACAATTATCCCACACCTTTAGCATCCATTCCCACAGATGTTACTTGGATTTCTGTCTGTATAAATTAGAACACTTAGCCAGATCTTTGGAGATAGCACATTTCATCATGGGTCATACTTTGTACCTCATATTCAGTTGGTCCTACCGGGACTTGAATCTAGTTATAAATACAGAAGCAGATAGTGGTGGTGGAGGTTGGTCCTCAGGAGAATCAGCATTGTGTTGCATAACTACTACCTCAGGTAAGGCCATCATAATGTTTCAGGCAATGCAGAGTGAATCCCCTCAGAGGGAGGTGACAAGGCCAATAATGCTGTGGGTAAATAGGCCAATATCACTGGGGGTGAGGAGCCCACTGACATTGCGGTTGAGAAACCACTTGTGCTGGAGGTGTGGAAGCCAATTCTTCTGGTCTCAATGTCCCCAGCTTCATCAGGATCTTCCTACACAACCCCATCCTAATTCATAGGATCCCCCCCCATTTTTTTCCAAATCAATGCCCTCACTTTAACAGTAAACACCCTTTGAGGCCAGAAGTTCAACTTGTATTGTAATTCATCCAGTCACAGGGTGAAACTCTGCATTTGATTTTTCAGCCTTGTGGTTACAGGAAATATGAGACTCAGGGAACACAAAGAAGTTCTTGGGTCACACAGCACTTTAGTTGGGAATCTGAACTTTTACATTTATCCTTTTTTCTTACTACTCTGCCCACTAATATCAGGAGCAATCAACCAAAATCATTATATTAATTAGTTTAAAAAAATATTTGGAAGTGTCAAATACAGAGTCACCTACCTCCTTGCTTCTTATTAAGTGGTTAATTAGGAGTATCCAGTTAAGATATTTTGCTTTTCCCTCTACACAGTTTATACAATCAACTATCGGTGCTCTCTTTAATACTTGACATACAGTCATTAGCATTTTAAATATGATCAGATTAGAGAGTAAATTCCAAAAAAAATCCAGAGATAATTCAGAAAACTCATGTTTAAAATTCTGTTTCTCTAGGATATTCTTGGTACCAAAATCTGTATTAGTTAAGGTTCTTCTGAGAAAGTGAACCAATAAAATATATATAGATACATAGAAATATATTTATTATGAGAGATTGGCTTACATGATTATGGAAGCTAAGGAGTCCCATGATCTGTTGTCTGGAAGCTAAGAAAAACGGGTGGTATATTTCCAATTCAAATCTGAAGGTCTGAGAAACAGGAACACCAATGTCTGAGGATAGGAGATGTATGTTCCAGCTCAAGCACAGAGCAAATTTGTCCTTCTCTGCCTTATTGTTCTACCCAGAACCTGAAGGGATTGGATAATGCCCATCTGCATTGGTGAAAGCAAACATTTTTACTTAGTCTACTGATTCAAATGCTAATCTCTTATGTAGAAACCCTCATAAACACACCAACAATAATTTTGCCAGCTCTCTGGGCATTCTTCATCTGTCATGTTGACAAATAAAATTAACTATCAAAGAAGTCCTGCAGAAATTCCTAGATAAGGACAGGTAACCACATTTGTTCTTGTCTTTCAGATTTGAGATTCTGTGTACATGCTAAATACTTTAAAAGAGGCTTAAGCAATGTATGTTATTGTTTAAATTTCCTTACCATTTGCTGTAGATTGAACGTTTATGTCCCTCCCAAATTCATATGTTGAAAATTAGTCCTGGACCACTGTGGTAGTATTAGGAGGCAGCACTTTAGGGAAGTAAAAAGGTCATAAGAGCAGAAAATATCAAGTATTGGTAAGAACATGAAAAAGTTGAAATAACTTATACATTGTGAATGGAAATGTAAAATAGTCAAGTCACTTTGGATAACATTTAGAAGTTTATCAAGTTTGGGGCCCCTGGGTGGTTCAGTTGGTTAAGTATCTGCCTTCAGCTTGGGTCATGATTCCAGGGTCCTGGGATCAAGTCCTGCTGAGCAGGGAGCCTGCTTCTCTCTGTCCAGCTTCCCTGCTTGGGCTCCCTCTCTGTCAAATAAATAAATAAATAAAATCTTAAAAAAAACCGAAGTTTATCAAAGTTAAACATGTAGAATTGTCATGTGACCAAGCAATTCCACTTCTAGGTATATATTCAAAGAATTTAAAATAGGTCTTTAAACAAATACTTGTTTGGAAATGAAAAACAAAAACAAAACAACACACTACATTAAATTTTAGACTGCTATGTCAAAAAGGTCTCTTTGTAGAAATTAAATTCATGCTGAAATATGAATGATGAGAAGGAGCTAGCCTAAAATATTAACAAAAATAGTGTTCTAGAAAGTTGGAACAACAGCCAAATTATATGCAAGTCTTGAAAGAGAAAGAATCTTGGTCTTTTTAAGGAACATAAAGAAGGCTGAGATGGCTAGAATATAGCACTCTGTAGTAATTTATTTATATTAATAATATGCATCATTATCACTCTTGTAAAAGATAAAATAAAACACTAATGTTTTATTAATTAATTAAAATCCCCTTTGAACAGCATCCAATGATGTTACATCTTTCTCATAAAATTGACTCCTTGTTACTCTTTGATCTGAATCTTTCTGATTTTTCACCTAAGATATATAAACATACGGAAACATAGGTTTTAATATCTTGAACAAAGGATATCATGTCATTGCTTTCTCTGGGGGGAAGGGAATGGGGAATGTTTACAAGTGAATGGATATTAAGCATTGTCCTTTTTCTAGTGATATAAAAACATTACCAAAATAAAGAACCAATCTATATATTGAAATTATCATAAAGGACTCATGAGTTTCACAAAGCAATAATAAAAAAGTTGATATTTTAAGACCAGCAAATCAGTTTCGGTGGAAAAGCTAGAACCAATTTGTATGTATTGCTAATATAATTTTGATACTACAGTTTTGTGTCCCTGAAATTATTAATGGATTTGGACATTAATCATCAATGAATGCTAATTTCACAAAAAAGCAACCAGACTTTATGTGTCCAATGATTAAAGAATGAAACAACACTTACAATGTAATCTTTAGTTTAAAACTAACTCTGAATGTGATCATTCATCTAGGATATAAATTTACTGGAAATACACAAGATAAGGGATTATATAATAACATTATTTTGCTATGATCACAAAAATCCAGATATTGGGATACTGTACAGGAAAGAAAAAGGAAAGGAAGAGAAAAAAAAGGCAAGAAGAAGGAGGAGGCATCCACAAATTCAGAGACTTAAGAGATAACTCAGTCAGTTGCAATGCATGCACCTGATTTATTTACACATACTGTGGCTGGGTGGACTGCAGAGACCTTGAATCTTGAGGCCTCTACTTAGTGCATCCAAAAGATGTCATTGGAAGCTCCTGGCCTCATCATGAGAAAGAATTCAAGGACAGATACAACACAGCAGATGAGCAGTACAAACCGGAAAGTTTTTTGTTTTTTGTTTTTAATTTTATTATGCTATGTTAGTCACCATACAATACATCGTTAGTTTTTGATGTGGTGATCCACAATCCATTGTTTTCATATAACATACAGTGCTCCATGCAGTACGTGCCCTCCGTAACACCCATCACCGGGCTAACATATCCCCCTGCCCTCCTCCCCGCTAAAACGCTGTTTGTTTCTCAGAGTCCATAGTCTCTCATGGTTCATCTCTCCCTCCGATTCCCCCCTCCTTCATTGTTCCCTTCCTTCTCCTAATGTCCTCCATGCTATTCCTTATGTTCCACAAATAAGTGAAACCATATGATAATTGATTTTCTCTGCTTGACTTCTTTCACTTAGCATAATCTCCTCCAGTCCCATCCATGTTGATGTAAAAGTTGGGTATTCATCCTTTCTGATGGCTGAGTAATATATCATTATATAAATGGACCACATCGTCTTTATCCATTCATCTGTTGAAAGGCATCTCAGCTCTTTCCACAGTTTGGCTATTGCGGACATTGCTGCTAGGAACATTGGGGTGCATATGGCCCTTCTTTTCACTACATCTGTGTCTTTAGGGTAAATAACCAGGAGTGCAATTGCTGGGTCATAGGGTAGCTCTATTTTTAAATTTTTGAGGAACTTCCTCACTGTTTTTCCAAAGAGGCTGTACCAACTTGCATTCCCACCAACAGTGTAAGAGGGTTCCCCTTTCTCCACAATCTCTCCAACATTTGGTGTTTCTTTCCCTGTCCATTTTTCCCATTCTAACTGGTGTAGAGTGGTATCTCAATGTGGTTTTGATTTGGATTTCCCTGATGGCTAATGATGATGAACATTTTTTCATGTGTCTGTTAGCCATTTGTATGTCTTCTTCAGAGAAGTGGCTTTTCATATCTTCTACCCACTTTTTGACTTGATTATTTGTTTTTTGGGTGTTGAGTTTGAGAAATTCTTTATAGATCTTGGATACCAGCCCTTTATCTATAGTGTCATTTGCAAATATCTTCTCCCATTCTGTGGGTTGCCTCTTTGTTTTGTTGACTGTTTCCTTTGCTGTGCGGAAGCTTTTTATCTTGATGAAGTCCCAAAAGTTCATTTTTGCTTTTGTTTCACTAGCTTTTGGAGATGTATCTTGAAAGAGGTTGCTGTGGCCAATGTCAAAGAGGTTCCTGCCTATGTTCTCCGCTAGGATTTTGATGGATTCCTGTCTCACATTGAGGTCTTTCATCCACTTTGAGTTTATCTTTGTGAATGGTGTAAGAGAATGGTCAAGTTTCATTCTTTGGCATGTGGCTGTCCAATTTTCCCAGCACCATTTATTGAAGAGACTGTCTTTTTCCATTGCATGTTTTTTCCTGCTTTATTGAAGAGTTTTTGACCATAGAGTTGAGGGTCCATATCTGGGCTCTCTATTCTGTTCCATTGGTCTATATGTCTGTTTTTGTGCCAGTACCATGCTGCCTTGGTGATCACAGCTTTGCAGTATAGCTTGAAATCAGGCAACGTGATGCCCCCAGCTTTGTTTTTCTTTTTCAACATCTCCTTGGTGATTCGGGGTCTTTTCTGATTCCATACAAATTTTAGGATTGTTTGTTCCAGCACTTTGAAAAATGTCATTGGAATTTTGATCGGGATGGCATTGAAGGTATAGATTGCTCTGGGTATCATAGACATTTTAACAATGTTTATTCTTCCAATCCACGAGCATGGAATATTTTTCCATCTTTTTGTGTCTTCTTCAATTTCTTTCATGAGTGTTCTGTAGTTTCTAGAGTATAGATCCTTTACCTCTTTGGTTAGGTTTATTCCGAGGTATCTTATGGGTTTTGGTGCTATTGACAATGGAATCATTTCTCTAATTTCTCTTTCTACAGTTGCATGGTTAGTGTATAAGAAAACAACTGATGGGTGCCTGAGTGGCTCTGTTGGTTAAGCGACTGCCTTTGGCTCAGGTCATGATCCTGGAGTCCCAGGTTCAAGTCCCACATCAGGCTCCCTGCTCAGCAGGGAGTCTGCTTCTCCCTCTGACCCTCTTCCCTCTTGTGCTGTCTGTCTCTCATTCTCTCTTTCTCAAATAAATAAATAAAATCTTAAAAAAAACTGATTTCTGTGCATTGATTTTGTATCCTGCCTCATTACTGAATTGCTGTATGAGTTCTAGTAATTTGGGGGAGGAGTCTTTTGGGTTTTCCACATAAAGTATCATGTCATCTGTGAAAAGAGAGAGTTTGACTTCTTCTTTGCCAATTCAAATACATTTCATTTCATTTTGTTGTCTGATTGCTGTTGCTAGAACTTCTAGTACTATGTTGAACAATAGTGGTGAGAGTGGGCATCCTGGACGTGTTCCTAATCTTAAGGGAAAAGTTCTCAGTTTTTCCCCATTGAGGATGATATTCGCTGTGGGTTTTTCCTAGATGGATTTTATGAACTTGAGGAATGTTCCCTCTATCCCTATACTCTGAAGAGTTTTAATCAGGAATGGATGCTGTATTTTGTCAAATGCTTTTTCTGCATCAATTGAGAGGACCATATGGTTCTTCTCCCTCCTCTTATTAATGTGTTCTATCACATGGATTGAATCGCGTATGTTCAACCACCCTTGGATCCCAGGGATAAATCCCACTTGGTCATGGTGGATGATCCTTTTAATGTATTGTTGGATCCTATTAGCTAGGATTTTGTTGAGGATTTTGGAATCCATATTCATCAGGGATATTGGTCTGAAATTCTCCTTTTTGAAGGGGCCTTTGCCTGGTTTGGGGATCAAGGTAAAGCTGGCCTTTTAGAAAAATTTTGGATGTTTTCCTTCTGTTTCTACTTTTTGAAACAGCTTCAGTAGAATAGGTATTATTTCTTGTTTGAATGTTCGGTAGAATTCCCCAGGGAATCCATCAGGCCCTGGACTCTTGTTTTTTGGAGGCTTATGATCACGGCTTCAATCTTGTTACTGGTTATTGGCCTATTCAGGTTGTCAATGTCTTCCTGTTTCAGTCTTGGCAGCTTATAGGTTTCCAGGAAGGTATCTATTTCATCCAGATTGCTCAGTTTATTGGCATATAGTTGTTGATAATAATTTCTAATAATTGTTTCTTTTTTTTTTCTTTTTTCTTTTTTTTTTTAAGATTTTATTTATTTATTCATGAGAGAGAGAGAGAGAGAGAGAAGCAGGCTCCCAAGGAGCAGGGAGCCCGATGAGGGACTCGACCCCAGGACCCTAGGATCATGACCTGAGCCGAAGGCAGACGCCCAACCATCTAAACCACCCAGGCGCCCTCTAATAATTGTTTCTATTTCCTTGGTGTTAGTCGTGATCTCTCCCCTTTCATTCATAATTTTATTAATTTGGGTCCTTTCTTTTTCTTTTGGATAAGTCTGGCCAGTTGTTTATCGATCTTATTAATTCTTTCGAAGAACAAGCTTCTAGTTTTTTTGATCTGATCTACTGTGTTTCTTCTTTCTAATTCATTAATCTCTGCTCTAATCTTAATTATTTCTCTTCTAATGCTTGTCTTAGGCATCGTTTGTTGCTTTTTCTCTAGTTCTTTAAGTTGTAGTGTTAGTTGGTGAATTCAGGATTTTTCTATTTTTTTTAATGAGGCTTGGATGGCTATGTATTTCCCCCTTAGGACTACCTTTGCAGTATCCCACAGGTCTCAGACTGCTGTGTTTTCATTCTCATTGATTTCCATTAATTGTTTGAGTTCTTCTTTGATTTCCTGGTTGACCCAAACTTTCTTGAGCAGAGTGGTCTTTAGCTTCCAAGTGTTTGAATTTCTGCCAATTTTTTTCTTGTGTTTGAGTTCCAGTTTTAAAGCACTGTGGTCTGAGAATATGCAGGGAATAATCTCAGTCTTTTGGTATCAGTTGACACATGATTTGTGACCCAGTATGTGGTCTATTCTGGAGAAAGTTCCATGTGCACTTGAGAAGAATGAGTATTTTGTTGTTTTAGGGTAGAATATTCTGTATATATGTATGAGGTCCGTCTGGTCCAGTGTATCATTCAAAGCTCTTGTTTCCTTGTTGATTTTCTGCTTAGATGATCTGTCCATTGCTGAGAGTGGAGTATTGAAGTATCCTACAATTAACATATTGTTATCAATATGACTCTTTATTTTGGTTAACAGTTTGCTTATGTGTATGGCTGCTCCCATGTTGGGGGCATAAACATTTACAATTGTTAGATCTTCTTGTTGGATAGACCCTTTAAGAATGATATACTGTCCTTCTCTGTCTCTAACTACAGACTGTAGTTTGAAATCTAATTTGTCTGATATAAGAATTGCTATCCCAGCTTTCTTTTGAGGTCCGCTGACATGGAAGATGGATCTCCATCCCTTCACTTTCAGTCTGGATGTATCTTTAGGTTCCAAATGAGTCTCTTGTAGACAGCATATGGATGGGTCCTGTCTTTTTATCCAATCTGCAACCCTGTGCCGTTTTATGGGAGCATTTAGGCCATTCATGTTGAGAGTGATTATTGAAAGGTATGAATTAATTGTCATCATGTTGCCTGTGAAGACGTTGTTTTTATAGATTGTCCCTGTAAATTTCTGTTGTATATCACTCTTGGGGTCTTTCTCCTTTTATAGAACCCCCCTTATATTTCTTGCAGGACTAGCTTAGTGGTCACATATTCTTTCAGTTTCTGCCGGTCTTGGAAGCTCTGCATCTCTCCATCCATTCTCAATGACAGCCTTGCCAGATAAAGTATTCTTGGCTGCATGTTCTTCTTGTTTAGTACTCTGAATATTTCTTGCCAGGCCATTCTGTCTTGCCAGGTCTCTGTGGATAGGTCTGACAGTATTCAGATGTTCCTCCCTCTGTACGTAAGGAATCTCTTCCCCCTAACTGCCCTTAAGATGGTTTCCTTTGTTCTAAGATTTGCGAGTTTTAATATTACATGCTGGGGTGTTGACCTGTTTTCCTTGATCTTGGGAGGGGTCCTCTCTGCCTCTAGGACATGAATGTTTGTTTCATTCCCCAGATTAGGGAAGTTCTCAGCTATGATTTGCTTAAATATATCTTCTAGTCCTCTCTCTCCACCTCCTCAGGGATCCCAATAATTCTGACATTGGAATGTTTCATGGTGTCACTTATTTCTCTGATTCTATTTTCATGGATTCTGTGTTGTTTTGCCCTGGCCTCCTCTTTTCCCTTTTTATCTATTAAATTTTCTTCCAGGTCACTAATTCATTCTTCTGTCTCACTTACCCTAGCTGTTAGATTATCTAGATTAGATTGGATCTCATTGATAGCATTTTTAATTTCTGCCAATTCAGCTTTCATTTCTGCCCTTAGAGACTCTATGTTGCCATTAATTGATTTCTCCATTCTAGCTAATGTCTTCTCAATTGCGAGCCTGAATTCCATCTCCAACATCTTGTTTATATCTGCATCCATTTGTAAATCTGCTGCATAAATCATAATCTCTGAGTCTTTTTATTTTGGGGGTTCCTCCTCCTAGTCATTCTGTTGATGGGTGCTTGAGGGAATGTATAGAGTCCAAATTATTAACCAGAACCCAAACAAGATGCACCTGTTTTCTTGGGACCTTAAGGTTTCTTGCCTCTTGTTTTCCCAGCCTGTCTTGTGGGGGAGGGGGCCTGCCATGCTGTTACTCAGGCAACCCTGTCTGGGCAGAGTTGCCCTGCCCCCCTGTGGCAGGGGATGGGCTCAATGGGATCCAGTTTTGGGGGTCTTTTGTTCTCTGGTGGCTTTCCCTGGTGGCTTTCTGCATCTCTTCTGAGATTCACAGCAGAAGAGACTGTTTCCAACCCTCTGCCTCAGAGCAGAGAGATCACAGTCTGTTCTTCAGTGAGCTCTCCAGGCCACACTATCTCTGTTTCTGTCTGTGTTGCTATAAACTGCAGTGTCCTGGGTTGTGCTCACCTCCACATTGCCCCCAGTCCTACCTCCAGGTCGGGGCACGTCTGTGCCATTTGTGCTTCTAAAATCACCAGCTGCTCCTAGTTCACACACGTGACCCCGCCTCACCAGGTTTCCATCCCGGGGGCTGCCCTAAATTCCTTTCCCTGCCGCTACCGGTATGCGAGTCTGTGCCCCATCCCCGGCACGTGAGGCTGTCGCTCACTGGTGGTGTAGGATCCCCACAGCCAGGTTCCCTCCCGCTGCTGTTTATCCTCTGATATCTGCCCGCAGAATCACGGTTCCCTACTTCATACCTTGAAACCAACCACCGGCGATATTCTGTTTGTAGAGATCCAGATCTATTTTCTTACATCTCAGGCTGATTTCATGGGTGCTCAGAGTGGTCTGGTAGATATCCAGCTCTATTCTGGGGACCAGTTGGAATAGGGTCCCCTACTCCTCTGCTATCTTTTCTGTCTCTGAGCTGTTGATATTTAGATGAAATTTTGGATTTAGAGTTAATGTCAAAATGGATTAAGACTGTCAAGATGAAGTGAATATATTTTCCACATTGGACAGATGTAAATTTGTGGAGGCAGAGAGCAGACTACAAGGGATGAACAGTATCCTTCCAAAATTCATATGTACCTGGAACCTCAGAATGTGACCTTGCTTGGAAACAGTTTTATAATATAATCAAGTCAAGATAAGATCATATTGAATTTGGGTGGGCATTAAATCCAAAGACTAGCATTCTAATAAGAAGAGGGAGATTTGGACAAACACAGAAAAACACATAGGGAAGAAATCCATGTGAAGGCTGAGTCAGAGATTGGAGTAATGTCACACAAACCAAGGGACCACAAAGATTATCGGGAAACACCAATGCTAGGTGGAGGCACGGATGGAGCCTTGAAGAGAAAAGGGGCTGCTGCTGACACCTTGACTTCAGACTTCTTGCTTCCAGAACTGTGAGAAAATAAATTCTATTGTTTAAGCCACTCAGTTTCACCCCCTTCCTTCATGGCAGGAAGTTGGTTTCACCCCCTTAACCTCCCTTGCCTTCTCACCCCTCTACTATAAAACCCCCACCCTGAGACCCCTTGGAAGAGCACCTTGGTGACACTGTACTGCATCATCATTGTGGCCTCTGGACCTCACAGGGTGCAATCTTGCCTGTCACTGGGACCCCCAATGTGGGTGGCAGTGATGAAAGTTCAAGTCATGTGGCCTCAGGTGGGACCAGTGGTGTCTCAGTGCTGAGGACCCAGTGTCTCAGGGTGGCAAGGCCTCCAGGTGGCAAAGTCTCCAGCTCTGGATAATAGGGAGGTGGCAGCAGTGGTGCAAGCCAGGGGTGTCCAGTAGCCCCTCAAGTCAGACCAAGTGTCTGACTCATCCGCTCTTTAGTCCCACTCTCTGCCACCATCTTCCTCCCCGGATGCCCCCTTCTACCCCGTAGCTGTCCCTCAGTCCACTCATCTGCCAGTGTGGTCAGTCTCCATTCCTTCTACCTGCCATCAGGCCCTGCATGTGGATTGGCCACGTGTTGCTATCCTTCAACCCCTTTTCCCAGTGCTCAGCAGAGGCTGTGGGAGAGAGCATGTTCCACTGGCAGGCAACCATAATGTGGCCCAATGACAGCCTCTACCAGGGAGGTGTCTATTTCCTAATGATCCAATTTCCATCTGATTACCTCTTCAAACTACCAAAGACCTCA
The DNA here is from genome assembly GCF_002201575.2 of Neomonachus schauinslandi. Lineage (NCBI taxonomy): Eukaryota > Metazoa > Chordata > Mammalia > Carnivora > Phocidae > Neomonachus > Neomonachus schauinslandi. The sequence continues at coordinate 54,344,178 of NC_058419.1, forward strand.
TTCACCACCCAAATTTACCATTTGAACATTAACAGAAACAAAAACAACTTTCTGGACATTCTTATATCCAAGCAATTTTCAGCACTGACCATTTCCAAAGTGTTGTTATCCATCTGTTCCATGTTGCGCAACCCCAACCCCAATGGTACTTTGATTCCTGAAAGTGTGAAGATTTACACAAAGGATAGGTGGAAATATGACAGAATAACCCAAATATAGACTCAGAAATACAGTCATGTAATTTTTAAATAAATGATAATCCCATCAGAGACAAAACCATATGATTTCACTCTTATGTGGAATTAAAGAAACAAAACAAATGAACAAAGGAAAAATAAAAAGAGAGAGACAAACCAAAAAATCAGACTCTTAACTATAGAGAACAAACAAATGGTTATCAGAGGGGAAGGTGGGTGGGGGGATGGGTGAAATATATGATGGGGATTAAGAGAACACTTATCTTGATGAAAGCTGAGTAATATATGGAACTGTTGAATCACTGTATTATACACCTGAAACTAATATAACACTGTATGTTAACTACATTGGAATTATTATTTTTTAATAATAATAAAGAAGAAAAAAGAAATAAAAATACAAGAAAAAAAGACATAGCTGGTTTTATGCAAGTCAATCTTTTTCATGATAAAACTAGTACAATTAAAAAACAAACACAGTGGGGGTGCCTGAATGATGCAGTCGGTTGAGCAACCGACTTTGGTTTCCACTCAGGTCATGATCTCACAGTTGTGAGATTGAACCTGACATCAGGCTCCACTCTCAGCATGGAGTCTGCTTAAGACCCTCTCCCTCTCTCTCTGCCCCTCCCCCCATGCTCTCTGTCTCAAATAAATAAAATAAATCTTTTTAGAAATAAAAAAAATAGAGAAGGGGCAAGATGGTGGAAGAGTAGGGAACCCCATTTAAACTGGTCCCCTGAATTTAGCTGGATATCTATCAAACCATTTTGAACACCCATGAAATCAGCCTGAGATATAAGAATATATATATCTGGATCTCTACAAGCAGAAAAGCACAGCTTTTTGTGAGGTAGGAAGGGTGGAGTTGTGAATCTACAGGGAGTTATTGGAAGATTAACAGAAGGGGGAGGGAGGTGCCTTAAGCTGACACTTTGAGAGTGATATAACACCAGAGTACAAAATCAGAATCTTTGGAAATCTGTTCTAGTGAGAGACATCGTACTCTGAAAGGGGCTCTGGAAATGAAAAGGCAGAATTCTAGGTAAGGCATTGTGGTCTCAGGATACAGGGGACCACATGATAAGGGATATCTGTGTCCTAAGATGGCCAACAGAGCCAGCAAGGGTGTCCCAGCCCCTGCCCTGGGGCTTTTCCCCATTCTTCTCTCTGCTCTGCTTCCCATGTGCACCAATCTGGGTTCCTCTCCCTGCCCTGCTTCATGCTCACACCAAGAGTGTCCAGTATGCAGAAACAGAAGTGTATAAATTACCCCCTTTGTGCTTGGGGCTCAGACCTCTGGAGATCACTTTCCTCTGAGCTTGCCGGCTCCTATCATCCAAGATTTCCAGGTGCTGCTTTGTTCTTCCATTGGGTGATCCAGTCCAGGTTCATAACAGAGCAAAAGGAGATTCCTTAAATGGTAGAGGGCCTGAGCTTTGGAGCCAGGAAGCAGGTCTTGGTCAGTGAGACCAGGAAGGGACTTGAAACTAGGATCACCAGAAACCCCAAACTGGGTGGGTTGATAGGCGTTCTTTCCTTAAACAGCTTGAAAAAAATCTGGAAATAGCGCCCACAGAAGGGTAAAAACTTGCAGAGCAGTAGTGACTGAGAAGGGGCATTAGGGCAGAACCCGACCAGATTCAGCAGCCACGGGTAAACGTGCAAGCCCACAGCCACTTAGGGTTTTAAAAGCACAAAGGGCAGAGACAAACCCAGGCCCCTGAAAACACTTCTGAGAGTAGCTGTGGGCACGCAACTCAGGAAGCTGCAGTTCTCAGTGGTGCAAGCAGAAGCTGAGACTCTCAGTCCTGCAGAGTTTATTAAAGAGGGCAAACTGTGAACTTTCTGCTCTGGGCTAGAGCAGTGGCCATTTTTGCTCTGATCCCCTGAAGAGGCTTGGAAAGGCTCGAGGGTATAAAAGCCACCTAGAAGTCTGATTTTCACTGAGCCCACCCCCCAGACTGGGGGTGGGATGACCCCACCCAGACAGGATTACCTGAGAAACAGAGAGACAGGCCCTTCCCCCAAAAGACAGGCTAGAAGAACAGGTGGATGACAACCCTTTGGACCTTATAAGACTGTAAAATCCCAACACAAGGGAAAAACTGTATATTGAGCTCCAGGTGTGGCCTCATGACTTGTTTACTTTTCATATATAATTTTCCTTTCCTTTTGTTTCTTTCTTTTTCTTTTTTTCTTTTTTTTTTCCTTTTCTCATGCCATTTTCCCCTGCTGAATTCTTCCTTATACCTTCTCCTCATTTCAACTAGATATCTATTATACCTACTAATTTTTGCATAGGCACTTTTTAACTTGTATTTTTGCACACCTATATTTTTTTATAGATATATGTTTTATTTTAGCCCATTTTTGACTCTACTCGGTTTTACCTTTTTATATTTATAAGTTTTATTTTCCTAGTGATTTTAGGACATAGTGTCCTCTAACACACAGAACAAAATACACCCAGGAACAACTGAAACTCCCTGTTTTGTCCACACTGAGAGATAATAGCCCCCCATCCTTCTGTCTCTGTTTTTCCCTTCATTTTCTTATATATATATATATATATATATATATATATATTTTCCTTTTTTTTCAATTTTTTTAAATTTAATTCTTATGTTTCATTTTGGCTTTGTTTTTTCAGTGGTGACATCTCACCATCCGGATACTGCTAGGGTACATCTGGCTTGGGTTGTGGTTGGTATTTTGGACTCTGTCTAGTTGTTCAACCATCCATTGACATAATGACTAGGAGGAGGAACTCCAAACAAAAAAAAGAACCAGGGGCATCTGGGTGGCTCAGATAGTTAAATGTCTGCCTTCAGCTCAGGTCATGATCCCAGGGTCCTGGAATTGAGCCCTGCATTGGGCTCCTGGCTCAGCAGGGAGCCTGCTTCTTCCTCTCCCCCTGCTCATGCTCTCTTTCTCTGTATCTCTCTGTCTCAAATAAATAAATAAAATCTTTAGAAAAAAAGAACCAGAGACAATGTCCTCTGCCACAGAACTAATGTATATGAATATAAGCAAGATGTCAGAGACAGATTTTAGGATAGCAATCATGAAGTCAATAGCTAGGTTGGAAAAAAGCCTTAGTGACAATATAGAATTTCTAAGGGCAGAAATGAGATCTAATCAGGCTGAACCAAAAAATGCTATGAATGAAATGCAGTCTAAACTGGATTCTCTAACAGCCAGGGTAAATGAGGCAGAAGAATGGATTAGTGACCTAGAAGATAAGTTGATAAAAAAGAAGGAAAATGAAGATGAAAGGGATAAAAACAGCTAGTGGAACATGAGATTGGAATTAGAGAGATCAACGACTCCATGAAACACTCCAGTGTCAGAAGTATTGGGATTCCTGAGGGGGTGGAGAGAAAGAGAAGACTAGAGAGTATATTTGAGCAATTCATAGCTGAGAACTTCCCTATCCTGGAGAAGGAAACAAGCATTCGAGTCCAAGAAGAAGAGAGGGCTCCCCCCCAAGTCAATAAAAATAGAGCAACACCTCCAACATGTAATAAGGAAGCTCACAAATCTTAGAGGAAAGGAAGCTATCCATAGAGCAGCTAGGGAGAAAAGATCTCTTACATACAGAGGGAGGAACATCAGAATAGCAGCTGACATGTCCACAGAGACCTGGCAAGACAGCAAGGGGTAGCAGGACATATTAAGGGCACTAAATGAAAGGAACATGCAGCCAGAATACTTTACCCAGCAAGACCATCATTCAGAATGGATGGAGAGAAAAAGAGCTTTCAAGAGAGGCAGAAACTGAAAGAATATGTGACAACCAAGCCAGCCCTACAAGAAATATTGAAGGGGATTCCGTAAACAAAGAGAAACCCCAAGAGTCACATAGACCAGAAAGAAACAGAAAATCTATAGAAACAAGGACCTTACAGGCAATACAATGGCATTAAATTCATATATTTCAATAGTTACTCTCCATGGGAATAGGATGAATGCTTCCACCAAGAGACAAAGGGTATCAGATTGGATTAAAATGTAGGACCCATGCATATGCTGTCTACAAGAGACTCATTTTGGAACTAAAGACACCACTAGATTGAAGGTAAGGGGTAGAAATTTTCATATCAGACAAATTAGATTTTAAACCAAAAACTGTAGTAAGAGATGCAGAGGGACACTATATAATACTTAAAGGGTCCATCCAACAAGAGGAGCTAAGAATTGTAAATATCTAAGCCCCCAACATGGGAGCAGCCAATTATATAAACCAGTTAATAACCAAAATTAAAAAAAATTGGATAATAATACATTAATAATAGGAGGCCTCAACACTTTACTCACAGCAATGGACAGATCATGTAAGCAGAAGATCGACAAAGAAACAAGAGCTTTGAATAACACATTGGACCAGATGGACTTCGTAGATATATACAGACCATTCTCTCCTAAAACAACAGTATATTCATTCTTCTCGAGTGCGTATGGAACTTTCTCCAGAATAGACAAGATACTGGGTCATAAATCAGGTCTGAGCAGATACCAAAAGACTGAGATTATCCCCTGCATATTTTCAGACCACAATGCTGTGAAACTGGAACTCAACCACAAAAAGAAATTTGGAAGGAACTCAAACATGTGGAAGTTAAAGAGCATCTTGCTAAAGAATGATTGGGTCAACCAGGAAATTAAAGAAGAACTTAATTCATGGAAAATAATGAGAATGAAAACATGTTGAACCAAAACCTATGGGATACTGCAAAGGCAGTCCTAAGGGGGAAATACAGAGCCATCCAAGCCTCTTCCAAAAAATTAGAAAAATCCCAAATATAGAAGCTTACCTTACACCTGAACAACCTGGAGAAAGAACAGCAAATAAAACCTAATCCAAGTAAGAGAAGAGAAATAATAAAGATTAGGGCAGAAATAAATGAAATAGAAACCAGAAAAACAGTAGAACAGATCAAAACCAGAAGCTGGTTCTTCGAAAGACTTGATAAGATTGATAAACTGCTGGCCAGACTTATTGAAAAGAAAAGGGAAAGGACCCAAATTAATAAAAGCATGAATGAAAGGGGAGAGATTACGACTAACACCAAGGAAATAGAGATAATTATTAGAAATTATTACCAGCAACTATGTGCTAACAAATTAAACAATCTAGAAGAAATGGACGCATTCCTGGAAACTTACAAACTACGAAGACTGAAACAGGAAGAAATAGACGATCTGAACAGACCAGGAAACAGCAAGGAAATTGAAGCAGTAATCAAAAACCTCCCCAAAAACAAGAGTCTAGGGCTGGATGGCTTCCCAGGGGAATTCTACCAAACATTTAAGGAAGAAATCATACCTATTCTACTGAAGCTGTTTCAAAAAGTAGAAATAGAAGGAAAACTTCCAAACTCCTTCTATGAGGCCAGCATTACCCTGATCCCAAAACCAGGCAAAGACCCCATGAAAAAGGAGAATTACAGACCAATATCTGTGATGAACATGGATGCCAAAATACTCAACAAGATTCTAGCCAATAGGATCCAACAGTACATAAAAATGATTGTTAACCAGGTCCAGGTGGGATTTATTCCTGGGATGAAAAGGTGGTTCAACATTCACAAATCAATCAACCTGATAGAGCACATCAATAAAAGAAAAGACAAAAACCATATGATCCTCTCAATCGATGAAGAGAAAACATTTGACAAAATACAGCATCCTTACTTGATTAAAACTCTTCAAGTACAGGGATAGAGAGAACATACCTCAATAACATAAAAGCCATCTATGAAAAGCTCACAGTGAGTATCATTCTCAATGGGGAAAAGTTGGTTTTCCCTTAGGGTCGGGAACATGACAAAGATGCCCATTTTCAGCATTATTGTTCAACATAGTACTAGAAGTCCTAGCAACAGCAATCAGACAACAAAAAGAAATAAAAGGCATTCAAACTGGTAAAGAGGAAGTCAAACTCTCTCTTTTCACAGATGACACGATACTTTATGTGGAAAGCCCCCCCAAAACTCCACTGCAAACTTATTAGAACTCATAGAGAAATTCAACAATGTGGCAGGATACAAAATCAAATGCACAGAAATCAGTTGCATTTCTATACACTAACAATGTCAATGAAGAAAGAGAAATTAAGGAATCAGTTCCATTTACCACAGCTCCAAAAACCATAAGATACCTAGGAATAAACCTAACCAAAGAGATAAAGGAAATATACTCTAGAAACTACAGAACACTTAGGAAAGAAATTGACGGAAGGGGGGAGGAGCAAGGTGGTGGAAGAGTAGGAGACCTAAATTTCATGTGGTCTGAGGAATTCAGCTAGATAGTTATCAAACCATTCAGAACACCTACAAACTCAACAGGAAATCAAAGAAAAGAATAGCAGAAATTCTATGAGCAGAAAAGTGACCACTTTCTGGAAGTTTCCAGTCTCTTCTGATTTGTTTAGTGTTTATTTTTCTGGGGTCGTTGTTACCCTGTTAGCATTTTGTTCTCTCATTCATCTATTCTCCTCTGGACAAAATGACAAAACGGAAAAACTCACCTCAAAAAAAAAAAAAAAAAAGAACAAGAGCCAGTACCAACTGCCAGGGACCTAATCAATATAGAAATTAGTAAGATGTCAGAACTAGAGTTCAGAATGACGATTATAAAGATACTGGTTGGGCTTGAAAAAAGCATAGAAGATACTAGAGAATCCCTTTCTGGAGAAATAAAAGGACTAAAATCTAACCAAGTCGAAATCAAAAAGTCTATTAATGAGGTGCAATCAAAAATGGAGGCTCTAACTGCTAGGATAAATGAGGCAGAAGAGAGAATTAGTGATATAGAAGACCAAATGATGGAGAAAAAAGAAGCTGAGAAAAAGAGAGACAAACAACTACTGGATCAAAGGGGAAAATTTGAGAGATAAGTGATACCATGAAGCAAAACATTAGAATAATTGGGATCCCAGAAGGAGAAGAAAAACAGAAAGGGGCAGAAGGTGTATTGGAGCAAATTTTAGCAGAGAACTTCCCTCATTTGGGGAAGGAAAGAGGCATCAAAATCCAGGAGGCACAGAGAAGCCCCCTCAAAATCAATAAAAATAGGTCAACATCCCGACATCTAATAGTAAAAGTCACAAGTTTCAGAGACAAATAGGAAATCCTGAAAGCAACTTGGGACAAGAGGTCTGTAACCTACAATGGTAGAAATATTAGATTGGCAGCAGACGTATCCACAGAGACCCAGCAGGCCAGAAAGGACTGGCATGATATATTCAGAGCACTAAATGAGAAAAAATATGCAGCCAAGAATACTATACCCATCTAGGCTGTCATTGAAAATAGAAGGAAAGATAAAAGCTTCCAAGACAAACAAAAACTAAAACAATTTGTGAACATGAAACCAGCCCTACAAGAAATATTGAAAGGTGTCCTCTAAGCAAAGAAAGAGCCTAAAGGTAACATAGACCAGAAAGGAACAGAGACAATATACGGTAACAGTCACCTTACATGCAATACAATGGCACTAAATTCATATCTTTCATAGTTGCCCTGAATGTAAATGGGCTAACTGCCCCAATCAAAAGACACATGGTATCAGATTGGATAAAAAAAACAAGACCCATCGATATGCTGTCTGCAATAGACTCATTTTAGATGCAAAGACACTGTCAGATTTAAAGTGAGGGGGTGGAAAAACTTTTACCACGCTAATGGACATCAAAAGAAAGCTGGAGTGGCAATCCTTATATCAGACAAATCAGATTTTAAACCAAAGACTATAACTAGAGATGAGGAAGAACACTATATCATTCTTAAAGGGTCTATCCAAGAAGATGATCTAACAATTTTAAATATCTATGCCCCTAACATGGGAGCAGCCAATTAATAACAAAATCAAAGAAACACATCAACAATAATACAATTATAGTAGGGGACATTAACACCCAACTCATTGAAATGGACAGATCATCAAAGCAAAAGGTCAACAAGGAAATAAAGGCTTTAAATGACACACGGGACCAGATGGACTTCACAGATATATTCAGAACATTCCATTCCAAAACAACAGAACACATTCTTCTCTAGTGCCCATGGAACATTCTCCAGAATAGATCACATCCTGGGTGACAAATCAGGTCTCAACTGGTACCAAAAGATTGGGATCATTTCCTGCATATTTTCAGACCACAATGCTTTGAAACTAGAACTCAATCATAGGAGGAAAGTTGGAAAGAACTCAAATACATGGAGGTTAAAGAGCATCCTACTAAACAATGAATGGGTCAACCAGGAAATTAAAGAAGACTTTAAAAACTTCATGTAAACAAAGGAAAATTAAAATACACCTGTTAAAAATCTTTGGGATGCAGCAAAGGCAATCCTAAGAAGAAAGTATATAGCAATACAAGCCTTTCTCAAGAAACAAGAAAGGTCTCAAGTACACAACCTAACCCTACACCTAAAGGTGCTGGAGAAGAACAGCAAATGAAGCCTAAACCCAGAAGACAAATAATAAAGATCAGAACAGAAATCAATGAAATAGAAACCAAAAGAACAGTAGAACATTTCAACAAAATTAGGAGCTGGTTCTTTGAAAGAATTAATAAGATCGATAAACCTCTGGGCAGACCTATCAAAAAGAAAAGAGAAATGACTCAAATAAATAAAATCATGAATGAAAGAGGAGAGATCACAACCAACACCAAAGAAATACAAACAATTATAAGAACATATTATGAGCAACTCTATGCCAGTAAATTAGATAATCTGGAAGAAATGAATGCACTCCTAGAGATGTATAAACTACCAAAACTGAACCAGGAAGAAATAGAAAACCTGAACAAACCCATAACCACTAAGGAAATTGAAGCAGTAATCAAAAATCTCCCAACAAACAGGAGCCCAGGGCCAGATGGCTGCCCAGGGGAATTCTACCAAACATTTAAAGAATAATTAATACCTATTTTTCTGAAGCTGTTCCAAAAAATAGAAATGGAAGGAAAACATCCAAACTCAATTTATAAGGTCAGGATTACCTTGATCCCCAAACCAGACAAAGACCCCATCAGAAAGGAGAATTACAGACCAATATCCCTGATGAACATGGATGCAAAAATTCTCACCAAAATACTAGCCAGTAGGATCCAACAGTACATTAAAAGGATTATTCACCACGACCAAGTGGGATTTACTCCAGGGCTGCAAGGTTGGTTCAACATCTGCAAATCAATCACTGTGATACAATTCATTAATAAAAGAAAGAACAAGAGCCGTATGACCCTCTCAATAAATGCAGAAAAGGCATTTGACAAAGTACAGCTCCTTTCTTGATTAAAACTCTTCACTGTGTAGGGATAGAGGGTACACACCTCAATATCATAAAAGCCATTTATGAAAAACCCACAGAGAATATCATTCTCAGCGGGGAAAAACTGAGAACTTTTCCCGTAAGATCAGGAACATGGCAGGGATGTCCACTATCACCACTGCTGTTCAACATAGTACTAGAAGTCCTAGCCCCAGCAATCAGGCAACAAAAAGAAATAAAAGGCATCCGAATTAGCAAAGAAGTGAAACTCTAACTCTTTGCAGATGATATGATACTTTATGTGAAAAACCCATAAAACTCCACCCCCAAAATGCTAGAACTCATACAAGAATTCAGTAAAGTGGCAGGATATAAAATCAATGCACAGAAATCAGTTGCAATTCTATACACAAACAACAAGACAGAAGAAAGAGAAATTAAGCTATCAATCCCATTTACAATTGCACCCAAAACCATAAGATACCTAGGAATAAATCTAACCAAAGAGGCAAAGGATCTGTACTCAGAAAACTATAGAATACTCATGATAGAAATTGAGGAAGACACAAAGAAATGGAAAAACGTTCCATGCTCATGGATTGGACGAATAAATATTGTGAAAACGTCTATGCTACATAGAGCAATAACACAGTTAATGAAATCCCTATCAAAATACCATCCACTTTTACGTAATATAATAAAATTAAAAAAAAAAATACCATCCACTTTTTTCAAAGAAATAGAACAAATAATCCTAAAATTCGTATGGAACCAGTAAAGAACCCAAATAGACAGAGGAATGTTGAAAAAGAAAACCAAAGCTGGTGCCATGACAATTCTGGACTTCAAGCTCTATTACAAAGCTGTCATCATCAAGACAGTATGGTACCGGTAAAAAAACAGACACATAGATCAATGGAAGAGAATAGAGAGCCCAGAATTGGACCCTCAACTCTCTGGTCAGCTAATCTTTGAAAAAGCCGGGAAGAATATCCAATGGATAAAAGACAGTCTCTTCAACAAATGGTGTTGGGAAATTGGACAGCCACATGCAGAAGAATGAAACTGGACAATTTCCTTACACCGCACACAAAAATAGACTCAAAATGGTTGAAAGACCTAAATGTGAGACAGGAATCCTTCAAAATCCTAAAGGAGAACACAGGCAGCAACCTCTTTGACCTCAGCCGCATCAACTTCTTACTAGAAATATCACCAAAGGCAAGGGAAGCAAGGGCAAAAATGAATGATTGGGACTTCATCAAGATAAAAAGCTTTTGCACAGCAAAGGAAACTGTCAACAAAACTAAAAGACAACCGACAGAATGGGAGAAGATATTTGCAAATGACATATCAGATAAAGGGCCAGTATCCAAAATCTGTAAAGAACTTGTCAAACTCAACACCCAAAGAACAAATAATCCAATCAAGAAATGGGCAGAAGACATGAACAGACATTTCTGCAAAGAAAACATCCAAATGGCCAACAGACAGATGAAAAAGTGCTCAAGAGCACTCGGCATTAGGAAAATCCAAATCAAAACCTCAATGAGATACCACCTCACACCAGTCAGAATGGCTAAAATTAACAAGTCAGGAAACGACAGATGTTGGCGAGGATGCAGAGAATGGGGAACCTTCTTACACTGTTGGTAGGAATGCAAGCTGTTGCAGCCACTCTGGAAAACAGTATAGAGGTTCCTCAAAAAGTTGAAAATAGAGCTACCCTATGACCCAGCAATTCCTCTACTGGGTATTTATTCCAAAGATATAAATGTAGTGATCCAAAGGGGCACATGCACCACAATGTTTATAGAAGCAATGTCCACAATAGCTAAACTATGGAAAGAGCCTAGATGTCCATCAACAGATGAGTGGATAAAGAAGAAGTGGTATATATATATACAATGGAATATTATGCAGCCATCGAAAATTGTAATCTTGCCATGTGCAATGGTGTGGATGGAAGTAGAGGGTATTATGCTCTGTGAAATAATTCAGTCAGAGAAAGATAATTATCATAGGATCTCACTGATATGAGGATTTTGAGAAACAAGACAGAGGATCATAGGGGAAGGGAGGAAAAAATGAAAGAAGATGAAACCAGAGAGGGAGACATACCATAAGAGACTCTTAATCTCAGGAAACAAACTGATGGTTGCTGGAGTGGAGGGGGGTGGGAGGGATGGGGTGGCTGGGTCATGGACACTGGGGATGGTATATACTATGGTGAGCACTGTGAATTTTGTAAGACTGATGAATCACAGACCTGTACCCCTGTACCCCTGAAATAAATAATACATTATATGTTAATAAAAAAATTAACAAAATTTGGCACAAAACAGACACATAGATCAGTGGAACAGATTAGAAATCCCAGAAATGGACCCTTAACTCTATGGTCATCTAATCTTTAACAAAGTAGGAAGGAATATCCAATGGAAAAATGACAGTCTTTTTAATAAATGGTGCTGGGAAAACTGGACAGCCACATGGAGAAGAATGAAACTAGACCATTCTTTTACACCATACACAAAGATAAATTCAAAATGGATGAATGACCTCAATGTGAGACAGGAATCCATCAAAATCCTGGAGGAGAACATAGGCAGTAACCTCTTCGACATCAGCCACAGCAACTTCTTTCAAGACACTTCCCTAAAGGCAAGGGAAACAAAAACAAAAATGAACTTTTGGGACTTCATCAAGATAAAAAGCTTTTGCACAGGAAAAAATCAGTCAACAAAACCAAAAGATGACCGACAGAATGGGAGAAGATATTTGCAAATGACATATCAGATAAAGGGCTAGTATCCAAAATCCATAAAGAACTTATCAAACTCAACACCCAAAGAAGAAATAATCCAATCAAGAAATGGGCAGAACACATGAACAGACACTTCTCCAAAGAATACATACACATCGGGCGCCTGGGTGGCTCAGTTGGTTAAGCGACTGCCTTCGGCTCAGGTCATGATCCTGGAGTCCCGGGATCGAGTCCCGCATCGGGCTCCCTGCTAGGCGGGGAGCCTGCTTCTCCCTCTGCCTCTGCCTCTCTCTCTCTCTCTGACTCTCATGAATAAATAAATAAAACATT